>NC_068287.1:10113054-10454454 GCF_025860055.1 Xyrauchen texanus | reverse complement strand
CAGCAGCTTGAAGTGGGAAAACCCTGTGGAGGCTTGCGTGACCTCCCTGACTGCAAATAATAGGGGGTCCAGCCATTTTTCCCAATTTCTAGCATCTTCGTGTATGAACTTACAAATCATGTTTTTCAGGGTTCGATTAAATCGTTCCACCAGGCCGTCAGTTTGTGGGTGATAAATGCTGGTGCGAATCGATTTAATCCCCAGCAATTCATAAAGTTCACATAGTGTTCGATGCATTAACGTTGTGCCTTGGTCGGTGAGGATTTCATTCAGAATCCCCACCCGGGAGATAATTTTGAAGAGTGCCTCTGCAACCCCGTGTGCTGAGATGAGGGCCCACTTGGCTTGAGGCCAGCCGGTGGCAGTGACTGTGTGTTCAAAGAGGCCCAGGAATGCCTCTGGGTGGTCTTGAGGGCCCATCTTCATCAGGCAGAGGTGCGGCTTCATCGCTGCTTTCGGGGACGTGGCGGAGCATCCGCCTGGAGCTAGCCAGCTCCGTAGAGCCTGCCGATCCTCGGCCTGGGCCAGGAGGAGCTCCTGGAAACGTCGCTTTGGGGCAAACAGAGCTTGTTGAGGGGTTTCCTGGATGCTAGCAAGGATGACTTCGCTCAGCGGTGAGGTGTCCATGGCGACCAGTCTTCTTTCTTCATTGTCCCGGGTTTCAACACCAGTGTAAAGGTTCCAACTGGAAGGAAGTGGGAAGCGGGTTGGCAGTCCAAGTAAATCAGTTTTTATTCAAGCGTTTAGCTTCACAGACAAAGTATAGGCTTTTAAGAAGGTTGTAGACAGCGGACACACACACACACACACACCTGAAGATACTACTACAGCATATTTGAGATAAAAAAGTTGTTGCATTTTTAGAAATGCATTGGATCTCTTTAGCCAAGTTGCTATCTTTAACAACATTACAGCAACTTGACGTTGTGTTCAGTCAATATTGAAGCACTAAAAGAGCTATTAGTGTCACGTTTGTATTTTTTGCAGGTTTTATTGGTAAAGTAATTAGTAATTACTACCATAATGTAATCAGTTAAGTAATCTGATTACAACTTCTTAGAGAAGTATCATTAGTGGATTACTTTTTGAAAGTAACACCGGTCTCTGCCCTCTGGTGCTTCAGTTCATAAACAGAGAGAGAAGGACAAACAAAGCCTTCTGAGCTGACTATTCCTGAACAACAAAGGGGACCCATCTGGACTATTTTGAATCATTTTTGTATATAAATATGCACTAGACAGATTTCTTTGATCATTGTTATGTATCTCACACCATTTTTAAAAGATGCAGTGTCAAGTTACAACATTGAAAAGAGATGCTATTTTGTTTCATTTAGCTGCTTTGCGTCTTGCTGTTTTTAGCACAAACGTGTCCTGGAAGTGTTCTTTTGCCCATCTGCGCTATTTTTTATTGTTGGTGTATGTAAACATGCACTAGATGGACGTCTTTGACCGTTTTGATGTGCCTCAGTGCAGGATGATACTGTGTGTGTGTGCGTCTTGTTTTATCATGCTATGTATGTGTGCTTTCTGGATTGTTTGTGAACTAGTCATAATAAGATTCAAGCTTTGCAAAGGCACTGCTCTGTTTGAGTGAACAGTTTAGTATATTCGGATGCAATGTGTTGAATGTGCATTATGGGTAAACCCTGAAATTTACTTTTGTAATATTGTTGAGCTTGTTCATTCTTTTCTAATTGAGTTTCAAAAATGGCTCTATTTGAAGGGCTGGATGATGTTAGCCAGTCATAACAGTGAACAGTGTAACAGTGTTTACATTGAAGTTTAAAGCAGGCGCTTAGTGCAAAAGCAAGCGTTTCAGACAGAGCCGGAAACGGGGTGGAAAATGTTCATATATTACTAAAATAATAATATGTTTTGGTGCAACATAACTTCAGTGGACTTCAGAGAAGATAATAAAATGCTTAAAAAAAAGAGTATGTCATGACCCCTTTTAAAACAAGTGCTCAGTTTCGGGCTAAACACTGGCCAAACTTAACAATCAATTGTGAGTCGAGTCTCCTGTGTGTTTCGCATGAAAATATGTAGAGTGTTCCAAATTGGTGACTTATGAGTTTCCATTTTAGTTAGGATGCTACCTCAAAAGGTATAAGTACACTGCACAACCACTCACTATGTTTTGGAACAGAGATTTTGTGTTTGAACCAAATTTCTGTGCTAGCGGTACCACATACATTTAACCCTAGGAAGTAATAAAATTATCCAGACAATAGTATCTCTGTGAGCTCTCCTTGTATTGTATACACTTTGCAGTGAACAGAATGTTTTGTGTACATAACGAGAGGCCAAAATTAAACTCGCTCACCAATATACTAAATCAAGTGCATTTTAGTTATTTGACTATAACCAATGAGTCTTAAATATCACATGACTAGCTGTTGCATTTCAGCGCTTGTGTGGGTTGGTGCTACAATTTTCACAGTGAAAGAGCAGTCTGGCCTTTTGCTTTGAACTAGCCTTAAAATAAAGCTCCAGGCATTAAGAGCAAGAGATGCCAGTCTTTATCTTTGATTTACTCTAAAGTCGTGCCCTTGCAGAAACACCATCCAATCACATACAAAATGATAAAATCAACATCGCTGGCCTCAATGTGTTGCCTCAATCTCCAACACTTTTTGGGCCACTAATGGCACTTCAAAATAAACAGAAAACAACCTGAAGGGATGGGGGATATGACCAAATGTTCATATTAATTGTATTTCTTTTAATCTTATATACATTTTTATTTCACATTAACAGTTTATACACTATATTTCCAAAAGAATGTAAAGATCCCCATCTAATGTTTTTGCTATTTCTTACATATTACTAACAGGTGAATTAAAAGAGTAGACGTTGTTATAGCAGCAAAGAGAAGGCCAACTCCCTATTATTACCAGTGAGTTTAAAATTAAATATTTAACAAGTACTGTTGGGTATGGTGTTCAGGTGTCCACATACTTTTGGCCATGTAGTATATCCCAATATAGTTACAATGAAAAAAGTATTTATATTTTAATATTCATGTGTTGATACCTATTTTTTAAATAATCAAGTGCAAATGCTGCCTTCAAGTGCTATTGGAATTATTTTCAGTGTTTTCAGAAATGTTTCTAGTTCATTAATAAAAAAGCATACTCTACACATACATGCCACACACAGCTAAGAAGGTTGTGGATAGTGGACACACACCTGAAGATACTACTACAGCATATTTGAGATAAGAAAGTTTTTAGAAATGCATTGGATCTCTTTAGCCAAGTTACTGTCTTTAACAAAATACAGCAAGATTACATTGTGTTCAGTCAATATTAAAGTACTAAAAGAGCTATTAGTGTCACATTTGTATGTTTTGCAGGTTTTATTGTTAAAGTAATCAGTAATCTGATTGATTTTCTATCAAGTAATCAGTAAAGTATTCCGATTACAACTTTTTAGAGATCAGTAGTGGATTACTTTAAATCTAGTAATACCTCAACATGGCGGAGTAGAGTATGCTTTCTGTAGTGAATGACAGGTTCTGTTATGATGGTTCTGGTGTCAAAATAAAAGTTCCTCGAAAAAATTAACCTGCTTCGTCCATGTTTCCTGTTCTTTCTGACTATATATATATATATATATATATATATATATATATATATATATGTATACTGTAATGATGTCATAACATTGAAGCCACTGCACTGGCATATGGTTATGTCCAAACATTCCAGTGTGCCCATTGAATTAATAGAACATCATCTTATTTCAACATTAGCCATTTAACCACTGATATTATTTCTAAAATCTGCCTTTACATCCCTACAATGCAAACATCCTGTACATGTAATTAATACAAGGGAATCAGTGGTGAACAGATCCGCTGAACTGAGATAAGATACAAACAGACATTTTCAGAGATATTTATTGTGACCATCAAAGTGTTCATTAAGAGTTACTTGTTTCATGTATGGTAAATGTTTTCAATAAAAATATGTTTTTTCTCACGGTCACTTGCCCGAGAGCACATGTTCTCTCTCTGCCTCTATCACACATGCAGCGGGCACACAGAGATGGAGGAAGACAAAGCAAAGATTAATTAAATTGATATACTAGGTTTAAATGGCAAACGCACACATAATGTATGTCATATATCTGTGTATGACTACAAAAACACTTCAGTTGGAAAACAGACAAATCCTGGCGATTTTAGCATGCGTATACTGTACTGTATGTATACTTTGGTTTTAACATGAACACTTAGCATTTGAATTCAGACAAACACAAGCCTTTCAAAGTATACTTAATTTGACCATGAGCGCATACACAGGCTGTCGACGCATACACATTACAGCTGATATAAGATATAGGACTATTTTTCCTAACCCAGTCCCCAACCCAAAACCTAACCATCAGTAGAGTAAAAATTTAATTTTAAAGTGAAATTGCAACATTTGAATTGAGTTCAAAATTGTCTTTTATGTACCCGCGGTAAATACGATATAGGACAATCTCTTCTGGTTGACATACTGCACAGCCCTGCCATCTGAATATATTTCGGTCAGAGTTCACCTCAGAAAGATTTGCAGCACATTAATTAAAGTGTGGGTTTAATTAACTGGGACCGTAATAAACCTGAGCGCCTCAGGCTTGTTGGTGAGTGATAGTATCACATCGGTGAACCAGCCAAATTAAACCAAGCTCCCCACCCCTGACTTAAAAAAAAAAAGAAATAAATGATAATTAACTAAATGTAATTAACATCACTGGACATAGCTGACTCTTGTGGGTCCTCCGGGGATAAATTAAGGTTCTAAAATTAGGCTAAAGGCTGCATATTTTGACAATGTATGGTAATACCTGTCAGGAATACCCTCATCACCTCCGTCATTGACCTAGGCCACTTAGCTAAACAGAATCTCCCACTATGCCTATCTGTGCATGTGTAGAATTGTGTATCTCTGCTGCAACGATCTTTCCAACACACTCCACATATAATCAGATCTCCCCTGCTCCCAAATCACGTTAGCGCAATATACCACCTGCATTTCATTAGGCTCTTGCCAGCCGTGAATATGCTTTACTGTTACTTTAAAAAACAATGCACTTATAATATTTCATACATTTTCACTTCGTAAATTGCTTTTAGTGGCAGTTCACATCATATAATAGACATTTATTCTCATTTGATGAAATGGCAAATATATCTCCACAAGAAATTTCCAGGACTACAAAGCAGGCAAAAAGTACACCAAGTTGTTAAAACTGGCAAAGCTCTGGGCAGTTTTGGAGCTCTAGGATACCATAATGGATAATGGCACTCTAAATGGGTAATGGACATAAAAAGAAGGCTCTAGAACCGGGGTATGTCTCCCCGAAATACACTGGCATTTAAGACCTCAACATCCAAATGAACCTGCCACTCAGGGTAATTTGCACTTGATTATATTACAACAAGCGAAAAGACGCATGCTACATTATTGAAGAAATCAGTTTAGGGATATAAAGGTGGGTCTGGCACATGAGTAGAAACAGTATGAGAGAGGATCATGGGAGATGAAAGGATTTAAAGAGTGTTTTAATCAAGACTTTGGATTAATGGGGGAACGACTAGAGTAAAAGGCTATTGAGTATATTTACTTAAAGACAGAGGCACTCGCATATGGCTGAGAAATTATTACTTTCATTTTATTTTTTGGCAGGGGCAACGAAGATAAGCAGTCTCATAAGTTTTTCCACAGAACTTTTCAGATTGTTCAGTTATTTCTTTATAACGTTGCATGTAACAGGCAAAGCCTTAAAGTCTTTAAATCCTTGTTTTAGTACAATGGATTATTGACAGATAAGAAGGGCGGTGCTTTGCTGCTTTATAGGATGCATCATGAAGGATTAGTGTTTAGCCCACTCTACAAATGCAATGGAGTCACACACAATTTTTACTACCTCCGAATGTGTTTTGAGTTGAGCTGTCAAAATGAATGCATTAATGCTTGTGAATAATTTGAAAAGTTCAAGAGTTTTCTTAATCGCAATTAACACATTTACCGTTCATAAAGAATATATCAGCAAAAACACTAATGGGACTAGGGCGGAAACTTTGCGATGTGTCCACCTGAACTCATTACACTGACGGACACACTGCATCACATACACAACAGCAATGGGAAAGGACCTCTTAATGCTATTTGCATGTACAAAACAAGCCCAGATGGGACTTGTGACAGAAAGCAAATACTTTGCAGCCTTGAAGGCACAATTGAATTACCACAGAAACACGTCAAGTCTTAGCTATCACAAAAACACCGAATGAGACAGTTATGTCTGCAAGCACTTTTCATGTGGAGATCAAGTCTCTGACCCTACTAGATCTATGCCTTGCCTCCACAGAATTATTCATTCTTTTTCTAAGTTCTCAGGATACAAAGTTAATTGGTCTAAATTTGAAGCTTTGGTTCTGACTTCTGACTTAGGCTCTGAAAATATCTGTTTGTATCTTATCTTAGTTCAACGGATCTGTTCGCTAACGGATTTTTAGCCGAGTGCCTTCCAGTGGCCCAAACAGGGCATTAAGTATTTGGGTATTTTATTCCCAGCAAATTTGTCTGAGTTAATTTTGACCCTTTAATAAAAAGGTTTTTGAGTGATGTGGGCAGGTGGGCTATCTATGACTGGGAAGGATGTCCCCCTCTCTTATTTCAAGCAATTTGATAGCATAGCAATGTCTTTTATTTGGAATGGTAAGCGTCCCAGATTACATTTCAATAAGTTACATAGGCTGATTGACAATGGTGGGCTAGGCCTACTCAAGATTTTGTTTTATTATTATGCATTCGGTCTCAGACATTTGGCTCATTGGTCACTTCCACCTGAGAGAACCCCTCCCTGGTTTTGTATTGAACAGGAAGTTCTTGCCCCTATTTCACCATTGCAAAGCCTTTCTATCAACCTAACCGGAGAAATTCAGTCACTCCCTGTTATCTCACATTTGCATTCGGTATGGACAAATGTGTCCAGAGTGTTTAATTCAGACATTTATTTAAATGTTGCTTCAAGCATATGGCTGAACCCAAAATTATGTATTAGTAAGTCCCCTTTCTGCTGGTCAGAGTGGATTGTGAGGGGGAGTGTTGAGATCCTTTGAAAATATGGTTCAACATCTTGGGTTTTCCAGGTCTCAATTGTTCAGGTATTTACAGCTGCGCCACCTGCTCTGCACTTGAAGTAGCACACACACCCCTAAAGCAGCAGATACTCTGGGAGTGGTTATTACTGCTTTTGGAAAAGGTCATGAGGCATCAGTGTAAAACTTCCTGCTAATTCAGAGTCTGGGGGACGGAGCTTTAACTTCTCTCTAGAGATATTGTGAGAAAGATTTAAACTTGGTATTGGAGAAGGTAGTGTGGGCTAGGATTCTAAAAACTTCAAGTCTACATCTAGAGATGCAAGGGTGCGCCTTATACAATTCAAGTGTTACATCGATTCTATTGGACCCCCTCTGGATTGGATAGGCTTGGTCTTAAATACACCCCCACCTGCTGGTGATGCCAATCAGAAGATGGAGACAACCCATGTTTTTTGTTGTATGTTAAGATACAATTATTTTGGTTGAGGGTTCAGAGTTTTATGTGTGACATATTGGGCATTCAAATTTGACTTTGCTCCAGACTCTGTATTTTAGGTGACGGGGTGGTCATTAATAGAGGGGATAAATGCACAAAAAAATTGGGTCCTAGCCAGTGTTTTGATTTGCAGACAGATCATTCTTAGGGGATGGAAGTTGGCTGGAGTGCACTCATTTCAAGAGTGGTGTACAGAGATGGGCAGGGTAGCGGCATTCGAGATACCATGTAGAAGGTTAGGCAACTTAGATTTGTTTAATAAAAAATGGTGCTACTATTTGGCCTTTTTGGAGGTCTCTCGGGGAGGGAAAGTGTGAGGGATATGCAATTTTAAATGTGTGTGATTCTTTCTTTCCTTTTTCTTTCTTTTTGCATGCAACTCAAGTTGTGACCACAGGGATATTTGTTGAGGGTCAGGGAAGGGTTGGGATTGGAAGGGGCAAAGGGATTAATGGGGGTTATAGTTGATTCTATGAATATATGTTTTTTTTTCTGTTTCAAGTGTGTGAATCACTAAAAAGTGTTTATCGAATTAAAATAGTAAAGCATTGTATTGATACATTGTATTGTTACATATTGTTTCGCTTTTCTAGGATATGTATACCTAGTGATGGGAATTGTAAGGAATTTAACAATTCCGGTTCCAATTCTTTTTAACAATTCTGGTTCCTTAACGGTTCCATTAAGAATCATTTGGAAAGCATTAATGCAGTTCTTATTGTATTTACTTCCCTCAGAAATCTGTTACCAAATTACTTTATAATTTTATAGTTTAATTTAACCGATTCTTGCAAATGTTTTGTTTAATCTGAATTTTAATTAACATATTTTATTAATTCATAAATTTTTAGAAAAGACCACTTATAACAACAATCTCGCAATGTGTATCTTTAAACAACACATTGTCATATTAACAACCAGTCAGTCTGATTTGAGTCTCAAGATTCGGACATTAAAAAATGCTGGGTAGTAAACAATAAAGTATGCATGCAATAAAGGGGCACTTGTGAGCATTATTTTAATCATTAAAAAGACCATCAGGACACTTTATGTTCATTTAGAACCCACACCACTGGTTGAGCCAATGTTGCTATGTTGGGTTGGTTTGATGCTCAGTCAAGAGCAATGGTTTGGCAGCACCACGGATCCACAGTATTTACACTTTTCAGGGAAATCAACCTATGAATGGTTTACTTATGTTGATGTCTCTGCATATTAAACAAAAAATGGTGTTTGAAGATTTCTAAAAGAAATTACACACAAATTACCTTTAAAAGTATATTTATAAGCTGCTGTGATGACCCCTTGAACGCTTTTGCTCAAGGCAGATTTTTCCTCATTAGCAATGACTGAAAATTATGTTTATTAAAGCTATAAAAAAGTTCAAAATAAACATGAACAGTAGATCTCTGGATTGTCTAATAAAAAATGTTTAACACAGAAAATTGAATATAAAAGGACACATAATGTTGCAAATGCTTTATGTCCCTGTGTCATTTCATTCAGCTGAAACCTAAGACCTTTTTGCTCTTAAATGTCTCTTTCAGAAACAGTTAAGAAGCCATAATGTGTATGTAGGTCATGATCAGGGCACCCGGAGCCTCATCCTACCTTTGGCTGGATGTGTGCAGATTCTTCCATCTTGGTTGAGAGCATCTTTCTCTGTCTGTACAAATAATATTTTTTCTTCATATATTATTAGAAGGCTGCTTTTGTCGGCATGTCCTTTAAAGGATGTGTGTATCTCATCATTCAGTGGACACTTTTTCTTTTTTTTTTCGATCTTCATCAAGGCATATTTTGCTAGAGTTGAATATGGTGTCATTGTTGCCTGCCAGAATATTTTGTCTCTATTATAGAAGCTGGAAGTGACACTCAATTAAAGAATCAAAATGCACTTTACAATTCATAAATTAATGGACAGAAAGAAATACTTTTTTTCCAATATAATTGATTTTTTCAGAAAGAAAGCCAGTAATCTTTAGCAGCACATGAGTGTTGTATAGAGGCCAGGTGAATATATCTTTGATAGAATAACACTATGTAGTACATACTGTAAAAAGGGACAGCTTAACAAGAGACACCATTATGTGAGCCTGTAACATTTTCCTTATGTGAGATATTGCCTATAGCCTTTTTTAACATAAGGATGGGACTAGTTTTCCCTGACAATGTCAAGTAAGTCTCTCCAAAAGATAATTAGATGTGGGACGAGTGAGCAATAGGATGACCATGAGTGCCAAAATCTCGAAATATCCTGCGGTGGTCTCATTCAGCATCATGAAACTTCTATCAAAAAGACATCAATGGGATGTTCATGGGAGAAACTCTCAGGTGCAATTTCTCCATTGGGTTGCAGGGGTGTCAAATGGGCATGATAAAACTGCCACAAAGTCCTGGCATTAATCAAAACTTGATATCACAGTCATTTCTCATACTTTCGACATGTTCTCTTATATTTTTCACCTCTTTTTCTTTCTAAAGGTTGCCTCGCTTCTATCGCAAAATCTACGAGTAACACCTGCAGATTAATTTAGAACATACTAGTGGGTGTGGAAACTAGAAGCTGCTCTGAACAGCGTTGAACACATTTTCTGTCAATCAATGTTTTGGTTATTTGAATGATTGTGTATGGAGGTAGTTTCTTTATTCTAGAAATGGAATTTTCCTAATTTCATTTCTAGAATAAAGAAAATACCTCCATACACAATCATTTATCATTTTTAAACCCCGTCCATATTATCTAACCTCCATCCTCAAACCTGTGACATGGAAACCAATCAAAGTCTGCCATCTTGAAGGATGTAAAAATTCTCTAAGGGCTTTTTCCAAACTGCATTTTTGCGCCCTTGAAGAGCACTGCCGGAAGGGGAAGCCACTCCAAGGGTTGGTCCAAACTCAAGGCAAGACATTTTATTTATAAAGCACAATTAAAAACAACGGACAGTTGACCAATGTGCTGTACATTAATAAACAGATAAAAAGACATAGAAAGTGTTAACATGCATACTGTAAAGGTTGGACCACTTCTGCGAAGGTGTGGTTACCCCTCAGCCTTGGACAGGGACAGTCAAAATCCTTTGATCTGAAGACCTAAGAGATCTAGTTGGCTTATGTATGTGCAAGAGGTCTAAAAGACAGGATGGTACTAGCCCATTTAAGGATTTAAAAACAGTAAAATCTTACAATTAATTCTACAACAAACCGGCAGCCAGTAAAGAGAGGTTAATATTGGAATGATGTGGTCTTGTTTGCAAGTACCTGTCAAGAGTCTAGTGTCAGCATTTTGAACAAATTGCAGTCCTGACCAGGATTACTGGCTTATACCCATGTACTGTAAAAGGAATTACAATAGTCCAAAGTAGTCCAGACAAAGGCATGCATCACCCTCTTAAAATTACTAAAAGAAAGAAAAGACTTAACCTTGTCAGTGTTCTTAAATCAAAAAAAGGCTCGATTTGACACAAAAAGTACACCTAAATTCTTCACCATCGGTTTACTCTATGGATCTAGAGCGCATAAATTAACACTTGAAGACCCCAAGGCATCAGGGGCCCCAAACACATCAATATGAGTTTTACTTTCATTTAAATTTAAAAAATGTAAAGACATCCAAGTTTTTAAATACTCCAGACAAGCCAGAAGTGGCTCTAATATGTAATTTTTCCTTTTCAATGGGAGCTAGATTTGAGTATCATCTGTGTAGCAATGAAAGGACACTCCATGCATGTTAAAAATAGACCCAATGGGAAGCATGCATAATGAAAACAAAATGGGTCCAAGCATAGAACCTTGGGGGATCCCATAGGTAAGAGAGGTAGTGGAAGATGAAAATTCACCAAGAGTAAATGAAAAGATTATTTTGCTCAAATAGGACTTAAACCAGTTAAAACAGTTCCTTGGATTGTTCAAGTCAGGCTATAAGGATGCCATGATCAGTGGTATCATATGCTGCACTAAGGTCTAATAGCACAAGAATCGCAGAAGCTCCAGAGTCCACAGTTAACAAACCATTGTTAAGAACTTTTAAAAGTGCAGATTCTGTGCTATGGTGCACTCTAAACCCAGACTGATAGACCTCAAAAAGAGCAATCTTATCCAATAACGTTTGCAGTTGAAGGTGAACAACTTTCTCCAAAATTGAAGAAAATGGCAATTTAGAAATTGGTCTATAATTTGTATAAATTGTCAGATCCAGAATTTATTTAGAGGCTGCACTACAGAATGTTTTTACTTATTTTCAAACTAAAGTATGAAAATATATATCTTTTTTTCAGGAAGGGCCCTTCCACAAGACTGTTAGCAATGAGTATATTAATACAATAATGCTTCTTTCAGAGTGCCCACCACCAGAGCACTGTCCTTCAGGGTGAGTATAGGGCATAGAGAAAATCACTTCTGAATGGAATTTGCCCAAAATTCACCCCGAGGACAGACGAAGCTTCCTGAGGATGGAGCATACTATGCGTTACACTTTTTTGTCGAAACACCTGATGCATGCTTAAATTCTCCTCCCCTTCACATCTAGCACTATAGTTTTAATGCATGTTTCACCTTTGCAGTTTAAATAAACCATAATTGTTACATACTTTAACAGTGCATCTTGAATTATTAGAATTTAATATGAATTCATCAATAAATTAATCTGTAATAACATAACAGCAAGTGCACCGAGGTAATGCAGCTGCACAGAGACAGCGCCCTGTTTGCATAACCGGAGTTATGCTTACTGCCCTCTGCTGACTGAGACTCGCGAAAACATGAATGAGTTATTTCAAGCTTGAATTGCACCAATAGTAGGAGAATTCCAGTGTTTTCCCTATATTTATACAGGTGCGGCTCACTGACGGTGCTAAATTATGAGTGCCGCTGCTGAAATTTCACATGGTTCATTAATATTCTTGACGCAACATAATGCTTTCTATGATACGCACAGAACTGATGTTCCGTTTGTGTCTTTTGAACTAATCTCTGACTCATATTTATCATTCACTGACGTCTCTCCTTTTCGAAGCCAATAAGATCTAGTTTGAAGTGCAAAAAGTTTTTGGTGGCTTTTCATGCCTGTAAAGACTGACTATAATTAAATACACACCTTGTAAATAAACCTTGTAGTTGTTTCCTAGGGGAAACAATTAATTCTTTATTATGGTCCTGGGGTATATAATGATTAATTGCTTAACAATTTGTTTTAACACATTTAAAAAATATATAATTATTTAATGTTGTAAATCGACAGCCCTAGTGAAAATAACATACAAAGATCCAAAATCCCTTTAAATCTGTACATAAAATTTCTTGTTAATAACTGTACTTACTTGTGTTTTTTAAAACGTATCTTGTTTAATTAGTGATATAGTCACTTTATGGATCATTTCCAAGCTTGTGCTGTTGCTCTCTAGCCGTCAGTCTTTCACTCCTCCCTCTTCAAGCAAAAACTGTTACAGATCCATCATATTAATTGGACTGAGTGCTTCTATCACAACATAACAAATTACATGAAAGATTCCCAGGCAAATAAATGATAAAGTGGTGGGCAGTGCTAAGGTCACTTCATAAATCTTTTGTAGACTTTCGACAACCTTCTCTTTTATTTGCTTATATCGATAAAAGAATATATTAAATTAATAGATCACTCAACAAATGAAAATGTTGTCATTTACTTACCCTTCTTGTCCACAGGTACAGAAGAAATCTGCTCAATACCGCACAAATCGCAAGAGGTCTGCCAAATGTGGTTGTCTTCAGTTTGGCCTATAATTGCTATACCTAAATAAAGTCATTATCTATAAGCATGATTACAGCTGCAAAAATGCTAATCCTCAAAGTTTTCACACATTTTCTCTTTTTTTCATTTTGCATAAACTACTGCACTATTATTTGAATACATTTTTTCCCATACTGTTTTTCTGTATAGTTGTGGCATAATCTGTTTCAGATAAGCCCACCCTTAATATCATATAAACATATAATGAATTTTGGTTGGTCCCTTTACATGCTAGTCAAATTATCTCTTCCTGTCTAAGTGGCCTGTTCTTGTCCAGAATAAGCTGGGCACTGACTTATTTATGCCCATAGAGCCGGTCTTCAGGACAATTTTCACGTCATAGTTCACACGCGGGCCGGGCATCGGCCCTGTTTTATGATCCTCAATTTTTATATTTTAGACATTTATTTATTAAAAGAAACTATGAGAAATTGATGGTAAAGCAAACATAGAAAGACGTTTTATAACCTATCACACTGACACAGTCACAGCACACACACACACACACGTACACAGGTTTCCATCAGACCCACGATTAACCTCACGTGCAATGGAGAACATAAAGAGAAAAATCGCCAATGGCGAACTTAAAACTGCTGTGCCTGCACCTGTTGCTGCGGGCCATGCAGCAAAGAGAGCGCTGGCCGAATTTGAGGAAGAGTGGGAACACATTGTGGAGCACGAAGAGGATAACGATGAAGTACAACATTACCTGCGCCTCAATCCCAACATGGAAGGTGTTGGAAGAGATGTGCTGCGCTGGTGGAAACAACACGAGACCATGCTACCGCGGCTGTCAAGACTGCCTCGGGCTGTGTTTAGTGTCACCGCCAGCAGCAGTAGCAGCGAGCATGCCTTCAGCGCAGCTGGAATAGTGGTAGAA
Source organism: Xyrauchen texanus (assembly GCF_025860055.1). NCBI lineage: Eukaryota > Metazoa > Chordata > Actinopteri > Cypriniformes > Catostomidae > Xyrauchen > Xyrauchen texanus. Next base: position 10,440,207 of record NC_068287.1, on the reverse strand, counting down.
GAAAGGAGGACTGGATTGAAATCTTCCACTGTGGATGCTGTACTTTTTCTCCACGATGCTCTGTAAGAGACTGTTCTTCTGGCTGTAGCCATGTTAAGAGTTGTTTTCCGTTTGATTGGACTTAATTTTCATTAGTCTAACTATTGGAAACTATTGGAAATAAGAATGACCATGTTCTGTGTTGAAGCCTTGATTTTTGAGGTAAGATAACCTGCATATTTTTTATTTGTTTATACTGTATAGCCCGTTCTTTCGTTTTTACGCACACCGTTGCGAGCAGCAGAGCAGCCTGCCTCAGCTTGTCAAAATGCCTTTTAACAGTGGTGGTGATAATAAACATTTAAAATACATTGTGTGATATACTTTAAGTGTTTTATATCTATGGATTTTATTGTTGTTTGCAAGTCAAGTATTGATTTTAGAGGCTAAATTGATCAAACGTGATCAACTCACTGTCGGCAGCTGGTCACTTGGTCATTACTTTAAAAAACAAAAACTTTAATTTAACAAACAAAAAATAACCAATATTTTTTTGCTAAATTAACTTAGTAAAGGGAATGAGGTTTTGCCCCAAGTGAAGGAGTTCAAGTACCTCGGGGTCTTGTTCACGAGTGAGGGGATAATGGAGCGGGAGGTTGGCCAGAGAATCGGGGCAGCGGGGGCGGTATTGCATTCGCTCTATCGCACCGTTGTCACGAAAAGAGAGCTGAGCCGAAAGGCAAAACTCTCGATCTACCGGTTTTTTTGTTCCTACCCTCACCTATGGTCATGAAGGTTGGGTCATGACCAAAAGAACTAGGTCGCGAGTACAAGTGGCCGGAATGGGCTTCCTCAGAAGGGTGGCGGGCTTCTCCCTTAGAGATAGGGTGAGGAGCTCAGTCATCCGTGAGGAGCTCGGAGTAGAGCCACTGCTCCTTTGCGTCGAAAGGAGTCAGTTGAGGTGGTTTGTTCATCTGGTAAGGATGCCCCCTGGCCGCCTCCCTAGGGAGGTGTTTCAGGCACGTCCAGCTGGGAGGATGCCTCGGGGAAGACCCAGGACTAGGTGGAGAGATTACATCTCCACACTGGCTTGGGAACGCCTCGGGGTCCCCCAGTTAGAGCTGGTTAATGTGGCTCGGGATAGGGAAGTTTGGGGCCCCCTGCTGGAGCAGCTGCCCCTGCGACCCAACTTCGGATAAGCGGTTGAAGATGGATGGATGGATGGATGGAAGAAATGAAAATAAATATAACCACTTTGCCATTAAAAACTAAACTGAACAATTTTAATGACTGCAACAGTAGTATAGGTTGTGTAATGACAAAAAAAAGGGCTCCAGTCGGACTTGGGCCGAGAATTCTGATAAGCTGCCGGACAAGGGTCGGGCTAGGGCCTGAGCATCTCGGGCCAGGGCCGGGCTAGGGCCAAGATTTGAGGCCCGTGCAGGACTCTAGCTGTGGCTCATGTGGTAGAGCGGGTCGGCTGCTAATCACAGGGTTGGCGGTTTGATTCCTGGCCCACACGAAGTGTCCTTGTGCAAGACACTGAACCCCAAGTTGCTCCCAATGGTAGGCTAGTGCCTTGCATGGCAGCTCTGCCACCATTGGTGTATGAGTGTGTGTGTGAATGGGTGAATGGGACACAGTGTAAAGCGCTTTGGTAACCTCTAAGGTTAAAAAAAGTGCTATATAAGTGCAGACCGTTTACCATGATATTCCAAATCTATACAACTTACTCACTTATGTTGAACACAAAAGGAGATGTTTGGCAAAGTCAGAATAGGTGAGTATCTGAATACATGTAACGGCATTACAGATTTAAAAATACAACATTTTAGTAACTTTTTACTTTAAGTACAATTACAATATGTATATTGATAACTGCATTTAATGTCATTTGTTTCATTTAATGTTTAATCTATTCAGTTGAAAAACATTTATCCATATAAATGATGCAATCTGAGAAGTGTTTGAACAGAACCAGCTTGACAATATAAATAATATTTAATTAAATAAAAAGACACACCAGCCGGCAGACGGGGGGTGGGCTGTCTTCCGGCTGGTCATCCCCGCCTTCCTCGATATGGCAGGAAAAATAAAAATAGGCGAGGGAAAGGCCAACACGGATCGACAGAGAGAGAGAGCTAGACCTGTTCTCTGATGCAACATCGCGTGGTCCTCGATCACTCCTCCACCCTCTCAGGCGGACGGCAGCTGCTCCTCCCAGGGCGAACCAGAGTCAGAGGACAGAACGCCCCTCCGCGTTCCCTACGACCCATGGGGACACTCCTCCGCCCCTGGCAGCAGCCCTAACGCGCCAGGCGTTCGGGAAGTTGCTTCCTTCCTCCCCTCACGGATGGCTGTCTTCTCTCGACCCCTACTCATTTCTGGGGGACGGCAGGGCACCCCTCCGCCCCTGGAAGCAGCTCCATCGCACCAAGATGTCCGGGAATCCAGTTCCCACTCGGACAGCGGCCGTTCCGCGTGTATGGCGGATGGCAGCGGCACACCCCTGGTTGGACGGCAGTGTCGAGGACCCTTCGACGGGCATCCATCCTCCTTCCCGGGTTTCGGTACCAATGTAAGGGGATTAAAGGGAAAGGAGGAGGCGAGAACCGGCTTGACAATAGAAATAATATTTAGTTAAATAAAAAGACACACACAAACACATACAGGGCAGCTGCTCATAATTCTCTCTCTCCCGTTCTGTCGTCACTGGCCGCCTTTATCCCTCGTGTCGTTCCAGCCCAGCCCTCCTCCACTCTACAACATGATACATGGTTTGTCATTGTTTTAATGCAGTTTTGGGTATTTTTTACAAGAATTAAGTATGTTTGTATGAGAAATGCTCATATACAGATGCTTAGTATTGTATGGAAAGCTACAAATAATCAATTTTCTGCCTCATTCTATGAACAGAACCCACGTACGATCAGAAAAAGATGTCGTTGCTTACAGTCTATGGGGTTTTGAAGGAAGTTTGAAGCAGCAGAAATAGTCAACCTTGTAAATTGTCATGTGAACATTTAGCATTATGCTAAGCTAAATGCAATTGCTAGCCCTTTTACATGCACCAGGCACATTTATATTTTATAGTGAATTCTAAATGTAAATTCCTCTCTGTCTCTCTAATAAGACATTTGATATGAGGGCAAAACTCCTGTAATTAATGATAATTTTTGTGTTGTTTTTCTGTGTAAATATTAATAAAACCTTGAAACATGATAAAGTTACTTGAGATGTAAGTACTTATGTACTCAGATAGTATATTTTTAAGGCTGTGTGGGTATTTTGTCTTACTGTACTGGCAGATTTTGTCACTTGTTATTCACTTGTTATAGTCAACAAAAACTAAAGTGCTAAATAAGTAATCCAAAATAGTTTGATTGTGTCTGACCTTGAGTAATCTAACAATATATTATCCAGGGTTCGTTTCGCTTCAACAAATACATAAAATAATGAGAGGCTGTCGAGCTCCAAATACTAGTCATGTCTGATGAATTGTGACGTCATTGAAACCAAACACTATTGGCTCTCACTTTTACATATGCAGAATGGTGAATTTGAGAACTACAGCGCCTAGTTAATACACAAAGCTATACTATGTCTTCAGAGGACTTGTAAAGCATACAAGACATATGGACTACTTTCATGGGACTATAATGTGCTTTTTATCTCCTGGTATGCTTTTATTGTTTGGAAATAGCAGTGTGAACATCCTTCAAAATATCTCCTTTTTTGTCCTAAGAGTTTGGAGGAACATGAGGGTGAGTAAGTGATGACTGAATTTTGTTTTAAACGGTTGCAGTATATTTACTAGTTAAATGTATAAAAATATATTTAGGCATGGTTGTTTTGTAATTGTCTTATCTTTCCTTGTGTCTGGTTACTCCAGATTTGAGGTAAAAAGTACATTTCTCAGTTGTTTCCAATTCTTCACTGAATTATTGTTCAATGCACTGGGTTTTGACTGAGATGCATATCTGGAATTAAAATGAAATTATCCATACATTTAATATGTGTTATGCATGCATAGCTTGTGCATGCACGTTCTGTTGGTATTCAAGATGACCAGATGTATGTTTAAAATGTTTAAAATATTTTTGGTGATATATTTACATATACATTTATTGAAAAGACACTATTTTTATAGGCTACTGTATACAGTGCTTGTCATTTGTCCACAGGGGAAAAATTTTTTCTTATTTTGGGTTAGGCAATTCCCTCTTCCAAACCAGGTCACTTGTTTCTCCTACAAGGTCTGGCAACACTGCAACTGTTATGTCACCCACCCTTAGCACAGAGTTCTGTCATTTTAAAAACAACATTATTAACCATTCTTTTGTTTCGTTAGAACCAGTTACCATTCTGAAAAGAGGCCAGAATGAAAAAGCGGAACCAACAAAATAAGTACTCTTTCTGCTCAGAATGAACCAAAATGGAAAACTTGTTGTTTTTTGCCCCTGTAAACCATTTTTCTGAATCTTTAACTAGAAATTAGGCATTTTCAGGCATACAGCCTTTTCTGAAAAATGCATGTTTCCATTTAGCGATCATGTATGAACATTACCCATTGGGAAATATTGGCTAATCAGCTTTGGCACTGTAACCGTTCTCAGTTAATTTCGTGTTGAACATGACAAAAGTAATGACTGGCGATTCAATGAGAAAGTCAAGAGGTTCAGACCAATTCAGTTAGTATGTGAGTCATCAGTCTGATTCAATCCAATTCATTAAAAATAACTGACTCATTGACATTTGTTTTGACTACTGTGACCACAAGTGAGGACAATGCAACAGAAAGAAGTGGTGTCCATTTGTTGTCTTTGTATTATTTTGTATTTCGTAGCATCCAGTCACTTGCAATCACATACATCGTGCAAGTTAAAACAACAAATCTGCAAAAAAAATCATTTGTTTCACTGTAGCCCTATAGATTTCATAGTAGTGCCGCCACTAGCGTTGTGTGCACACTATTCCACAAATTGAAACTAAAATATAATTGAAGCACCACAAAAAGACCTAGTTGCTTTAGTAATTGTGTCTCCCATCTCACATGTGCTTTTATGACACTTTCAGTTAGGTTTATGTTTAAGGTTTAAGCTAGGGAGGTAGGTTTAGTTGATTTAAAACTCCATAGTGCATTAACCTTAAAATCCCCATCTGTTTGGGAGCACCTAGTGAACATTTCACCTTGGATCTGCTGCGATACGTGTAATGAACCACATAACATAATTTTGCAAAAGTGTCAGCACAGTCATGTTTTTTAGGCTTTCCAAAATCCTGCTCCTCACAACTTTAGTTTCCCATTCAGTGTGAAGAGACAAATTGCTTGTCACTGGAATCTTATCACATTGTGTTTGTATGACAAAGTGTTAGATTGAATGATAACTGCACATCCTGAATCATCACATGATTATCAGCAAAAAATAGAACAGTCATCAGGGCCTAAGTGCATCATCTGCCACTGTCTACACAAACATATGGGTGGATGATTTTGTGATCACCAAGGCGTCCACAACACATTCCAGTCCCTGGCTGAATGTATAAGCTTTGGGAACCGCTCAGAGCTTGGAATGGTGCTTTCAGATCCGACAAAATTACATGGTAATGGTAGCTAGAAACAATAAGCCAATTTCAACTTTCAGTAGTCAATTCCCAAAACCATTGTCAGCCCACTATGGTCGCAAGTTCCATCCTTACCATAATACAGGTGAAACTCGAAAAATTAGAATATCGTGCAAAAGTTCATTAATTTCAGTAATTCAACTTAAATGGTGAAACTAATATATTATATAGACTCATTACAAGCAAAGTAAGATATTTCAAGCCTTTATTTGATATAATTTTTATGATTATGGCTTACAGCTTATGAAAACCCCAAATTCAGAATCTCAGAAAATTAGAATATGGTGAAAAGGTTCAGTATTGTAGGCTCAAAGTGTCACACTCTAATCAGCTAAACACCTGCAAAGGGTTCCTGAGCCTTTAAATGGTCTCTCAGTCTGGTTCAGTTGAATTCACAATCATGGGGAAGACTGCTGACCTGACAGTTGTGCAGAAAACCATCATTGACACACTCCACAAGGAGGGAAAGCCTCAAAAGGTAATTGCAGAAGAAGTTGGATGTTCTCAAAGTGCTGTATCAAAGCACATTAATAGAAAGTTAAGTGGAAGGGAAAAGTGTGGAAGAAAAAGGTGCACAAGCAGCAGGGATGACCGTAGCCTGGAGAGGATTGTCAGGAAAAGGCCATTCAAATGTGTGGGGGAGCTTCACAAGGAGTGGACTGAGGCTGGAGTTACTGCATCAAGAGCCACCACACACAGACGGGTCCTGGACATGGGCTTCAAATGTTGTATTCTTCTTGTCAAGCCGCTCCTGAACAACAAACAACGTCAGAAGCGTCTTACCTGGGCTAAAGAAAAAAAGAACTGGTCTGTTGATCAGTGGTCCAAAGTCCTCTTTTCTGATGAGAGCAAATTTTGCATCTCATTTGGAAACCAAGGTCCCAGAGTCTGGAGGAAGAATGGAGAGGCACACAATCCAAGATGCTTGAAGTCCAGTGTGAAGTTTCCACAGTCTGTGTTGTTTGGGGAGCCATGTCATCGGCTGGTGTTGGTCCACTGTGCTTTATTAAGTCCAGAGTCAACGCAGCCGTCTACCGGGACATTTTAGAGCACTTCATGCTTCCTTCAGCAGACAAGCTTTATGAAGATGCTGACTTCATTTTCCAGCAGGACTTGGCACCTGCCCACACTGCCAAAAGTACCAAAACCTGGTTCAATGACCATGGTATTACTGTGCTTGATTGGCCAGCAAACTCGCCTGACCTGAACCCCATGGAGAATCTATGGGGCATTGCCAAGAGAAAGATGAGAGACATGAGACCAAACAATGCAGAAGAGCTGAAGGCCGGTATTGAAGCATCTTGGTCTTCCATAACACCTCAGCAGTGCCACAGGCTGATAGCATCCATGCGACGCCGCATTGAGGCAGTAATTAATGCAAAAGGGGCCCAAACCAAGTACTGAGTACATATGCATGATTATACTTTTCAGAGGGCCGACATTTCTGTATTTAAAATCCTTTTTTTTTATTGATTTCATGTAATATTCTAATTTTCTGAGATTCTGAATTTGGGGTTGTCATAAGCTGTAAGCCATAATCATAAAAATTATATCAAATAAAGGCTTGAAATATCTTACTTTGCTTGTAATGAGTCTATATAATATATTAGTTTCACCTTTTAAGTTGAATTACTGAAATTAATGAACTTTTGCACGATATTCTAATATTTCGAGTTTCACCTGTAGTTCAAAAATGTTGTGTTTCCCGAAACCTGACTACAGCTCTTACTACTACTGAACTACTACTGTAGTTCCTTGTTAGTTTGCAGTGTGGACATCATTTGACTTCACAGAGGCTTCTATATATTCTATTCCATGTATTTCTTTCATTCTGTCAAGACTTTGACAATGTTTACATGCACTTAAGAAAACGGCTTATTCCAGGGTTTTGCAGAAAGCGGCATTCTTAAAACATCATGTAAACATTATTAAAGGCTGTTAAGAGAAAGCGATTTAACACACATTAAAGCGATTCTTTTGTTGGAGAGTGCGCATGTGCTCGAGTGCATCGGGGGAACCCCGGAGTCTGACGTAAAGGGAAACCACACTATTGCAGCACAATGTATCTGTTACATTTACATAGTGCATGCAGCTTTAGTTTCTTAAGCAGCTTTCATGAATTAAACAGCTTTTTGGAGTACGTGTAAATAAGCTATTATGATATGATATCCATTATTACTCCACCCCCTGCAGGGCTCTACAGTGCGAGTATTTCACTCGCATTTGCCCCTAAAAATAGATATGTGCGAACTGGAAAAATTATTTACGAGCATAGTGTGCGAATAAAGATTACAAACGTAACCCCCTCCCCCCTTTTTAAGATAATTTAAAAAAAATTACAAGACCCACATTCCACAAGCGGCTTGTGCCAACCACAGTAGAGTTTTCTGGGATGACGCGGTCCAGTCAGAGAGAGAAAAGTGAACAATGGAAAAAAAGTAGTGCATTTTATTTTAAGCGAAAAAGAGATGAGGAGAAAGAGGGATTTGGCGAGGGGGTTTCGCAAGGTTCAACTAATGAATTCTCTTCACAAGGTTTACCTGAGACGGCTAACGTTAGGGATGCTGAAAACAATGTTAGCGAAGCTACCATGACCCCAGCTGTCACTTCAATGTCCACTGTAGCCGGTGGAGGGAGAACATATAGATTCAATGCAAATTGTCTCAAAATGTTCCCATGGCTAGAGTTCGAAAACAACGTCATGTTCTGCAAATATTATAGAGGGCAGAAACAGGTGGGCATCTCGTCCTTCGTGTCAGGAAACCCGCATCTGAAATAGTGATGGTCGTTTGCGAACGAGTCGGCTCTTGTAGGTGAACATTGTTAGCCGGCTCGCACATCAGATATTTATACAAATATTTAAAAACAAATTAAGATACGAATAATCAAAAGATTTAAATATAACGAAAAAACAAATGAAATAATATAGGCCTCAATGCTCAAGCGCACACATTAGTTCTGACTGTCCGCTCAGAATAAAAGCCTCACCTGTTGTTCCTGTCAATCACACACGCAGTGTCAACCAATGAACCAAAGATGCGTGAGGGAGGGCGGAGCCAACTTATGTTGTTCAGATTGTATTTGAATTGTTACATTTATATGCACTTTGTTTATATACATTGAAAAGTTATACTTTAAATGCACATGTGAAATAACATCCTTATTTTTTACATTTATTTCGATTTGTGGGATGCTGCAGTTTTGCAAATTATTTATTTTTCTTTGATATGGTGCATTATTCTATTATCAGTACCGCCGCTACCAACATGCATACTACGCAGTTTGCGTAGGGCATCAATTCCCTAGGGGCGCACCATCTTACCCTAGGATGGCACCAGAAAGTCCACTGGCTGCCCTTACTCGCTCGCTATACGTTATTTTGTTACCCAAAACGGTTGCGGAACACAAACGATCGCTTCACGCTCATATCATGCGTAGGGCATCAATTTGGCCAGCGGTGGCACTGTCTATTATGCTGTTCAGACTGTATTTGTTTTGAATGGTTAGATTTATATGCACTTTGTTTATATACAATAAGTTATACTTTAAATGCAAATGTTTAATGGCATTATTTTTCATAAATCAATGCATTTTTAAATACATTGTGGTTAAGGTAGAGTGTAATTACATTTAATAATTTTAGTAGAATTTTTTTAACACCAATTACGAAAAGAGCCGGAATGCCCATTGCTAATCTGAAAAGAGATAGTATAGCGAATCATAACATCTCATGGCGGCATATCCAGTGTTCTGGATGAGACCGGAGAAACCATCAAGCTCGGTGTCAGTAGCCTTGAGAAGGCAAGTGCTGCAGTCTGAGGAGGAGAAGAGGAAGCAGCTGAAAATAAAGATAAACATCGCATACTTCATTGTGAAAGAAGAAGAACCTTTTGTCAAATTTAGGCCGCTTTGAGACTCCACCACAAAAACGGAGTTTAAATTAATCCCACATACGACAATGTGCGGAGATGATCGGTCAGATTGCTGACATAATGAGAGATCGCTGGCTGACCTCTAAGTATGCCAGACGGTCAACATACAAAAGCAGCTGGACAACTGATATCCTTTGATTTTAGTAGGCATGGGTTCAATGTGTGATTTGGGTGGTATGTGCTGTTCCACAGATGCGTGTCCCTTAGTACACGCGCACACACTCATACACACAGTATAAATATGTATGTAATAAATTGTTTGTTAATAAACTCTGTATTAAACTTTCACTGTGCTCCTAAATTTTTTCTTTCACGTGAAAGGCGAAGAGTGGCTGATTTTTGGGAACATTTGAGTAGTAACAAAACACTAAAGCTAACCACACAACAACAAAACAGCGTTCTTTCATTTTCTTTTTTGCGAATATAATATCTCGCTATCCGGAAATCAAAAAGGGATGTGACAAAGGCACAGCGCAAAATATTTTCGGGGCATGAACATTCTTCACATAATGCCGTTTGTCCGGAATGCTGCACGTATGGTCCGACTTTAAGTGGATAATCATTCAGAACTACCTTGCTGATTTCCCATATTTATACCGGCTGACCACTAGTTTAGGAGGCTTGTTCGAATTCTTACTGTTATTGTTTGGAAGTTGAACAATTCATTCAGTAATCCAAATTTCTGTCAAATTAATGAAAACAAATTTCATAAATGTAAATGTTGAAAAGTCAGCATCAGATTTAGTGTTAATAGCTTTGGTGAAAAATGGAATTGTCACAATGAAGTCTAAATTGTTTTCTATTGAATGTGAGTAATGTTCAGCTGCCATTGGTACATACATGTTGCATTGTGGTCACAGAAGAACTATATCCTGTTCTTTTCCTGACACTTTACCTTTAATGAGAGGACTGCCAATATAATCTACTTGTTTTGATCTGTACTTAATGAATCACTGTACCTCTTGTCCCCTTGCAGACACTGGATCACTGTTTCATTAAAAGCCTTGTTCAGTGGATGCTCTGCTTTCTCTGGACTCTGATCAAGTCCAATTACACTCAATGGCTAATTAGTTGTGAATACATTAAGATAATCACCAGAATATGCAGTTGAAGACCAGTGAATAGAAAAAGATATAGTTGGGTGACTCTCACCATTCCTGTTGGTCTTTTTTAGTCCAAAATTAAAATAAATAAATTAAGAAATAATATTTTCTTAAATAAAATTGAGCCTATTTTAGGAGTATACAGATTTTTTATAGTGTAACTGTAATTTTATTTCAATTAACTATATTTTCCAAGACAATTCTCATTATCGTAATGCAAAAAGAATAATGACATGATTGGTGATTTAAAGTACGATGATTTGTGAAGTATTTTAATTCATTGTAGTTTTGTTGTACTGCCTTTAATTTTGTATTTGTATTTCAAGAGGTGCAATCTTTGCATTTACAGTTGAAGATAGAAGATTACATACACTTTGAGGTTGAAGTCATTAAAACTAATTTTTAAACCACTCCATAGATTTAATATTAGCAAACTATAGTTTTGGCAAGTCGTTTAAGACATCTACTTGACATGTAGATGTGTGTGACATGAGTATTTCTTCCAACAATTGTTTACAGACAGATTGTTTCACTTTTAATTGACTATCACAGTTCCAGTGGGTCAGAAGTTTACATTCCCTAAGTTAACTGCCTTTAAGCAGCAGAAAATGATGTCAAGCCTTTAGAAAATTATCCAATTAGCTTCTGATAGGAGGTGTACTGAATTGGAGGTGTACCTGTGGGTGTATTTTAAGGCCTACATTCAATCTCAGTGCCTCTTTTCTTGACATTATGAGAAAATCTAAATAAATCAGCAACAAATCTGGACCTCCACAAGTCTGGTTCATCATTGGGAGCAATTTCCAAATGTCTGAAGGTACCACGTTCATCTGTACAAACAATAGTATGCAATTATAAACACCATGGGACCACAAAGCAATAATATCGCTCAGGAAGGAGACACATTCTGTCTCTAGGTGATGAATGTAATTTGGTACGAAAAGTGCAAATCAATCCATGCAGCATCATATTGTGGTGGTGCTTTGCTGCAGGAGGGTCTGGTGCACTTCACAAAATAGATGGCTTCACAAGGAAGGTAAATTATGTGTATATATTGAAGCAACATCTCAAGACATCAGCCAGGAAGTTAAAACTTGGTCGCAAATGGGTCTTCCAAATAGACAATGACCCCAAGCATGCCCCCACAATTTGTGGCAAAATGGTTTAAGAACAACAAAGTCAAGGTATTGGAGTGCCCATCACAAGACCCTGACCTCAATCCGAAATTTGTGCGCAGAACTGAAAAAGTAAGTGCGAGCAAGGAGGCCTACAAACCTGACTCAGTTACACCAGTTCTGTCTGTAGGAATGGGCCAAAATTCCAGCAACTTATTGTGAGAAGCTTGTGGAAGGCTTCCCAAAACATTTGACCCAAGTTAAACAATTTAAAGACAATGCTACCAAATACTAACAAAGTGTATGTAAACTTCTGACCCACTGAGAATGTTATGAATGTTAAAGAAATACAAGCTGAAATAAATAATTCTCTCTTCTATTATTCTGAAATTTCACATTCTTAAAATAAAGTAGTGATCCAAGCTGACGTAAGACAGGGAATATGTTTTACAATTAAATGTCACAAATTGTGAAAAACTGAGTTTAGATGTATTTGGCTAAGGTGTATGTAAACTTCTGACTTCAACTGTAGGTAAGAGTGTGTGCACAGGCCAGTAATCATTTTCAAGGTGCTGAAATTGAATCGAGTCCCACACACCCACAAAACTTTGATTAAGATGCTAGATGTGTGAGTGTGTTAGGAACGCCGGAGGTGCTCTCTGTCACCATAGCAACCCACAGCATGGTCTGGCGGGCTTCTCGCTGTGAGGGTAGAGTGGAGAGGATGTGTTAGGGTTGACCACCACGTGGGGTCTGGGACTCCCTCCTGTAGGGCTGCACCATTAATTGAATAAATAATTAACTATACAATAACAGCTGCCACATGTGAAAAGTCTCACTCAAAGTATTCATATTACAGTAGCTCTACTCCTGTTGCATTTATATATATATATATATATATATATTGGAGTGATTGAGCATTATATGTCCATTGCTATTCTGTATATAATTTATTCAAAATGTTATGGTTTTTATGCTGCTAAGATACCAAATGTGAAGTTGACTGTTTAGGCACTGTCTTCATTTACTGATAAGAGCAATAAAGTAATTCAGGAACACATCTTCTCAGCTTGTTTTGAATGTGTAGCCTACACAATATGGCATGCAATTGCCATATTGTTAAGGTAATTTAAATATAATGTAAACATCAATAAAATCATCCACAGTAATGATTTTTGTCACATTTCTGTATATGGAGCTGAGAACCGGGAACCATTTTGGGATTTTTTTTTTTTTTTTTACAATACCTACAAAACTGAATGATTTGTGTTTTATTAATGGTTCATGAATGAGAATTCTTCTGCCTTTGTGGATGAAACATAGTGATAAAATACTATTGTCATGTTTCCTGCATTGCTATTCAGCGACACCAAAACTCCATCTGCAGAGCAAAACACACAGCAAGACAATGTAGTCTGATTATCGAATGAATGACTCAAATGAGCTGGTTCTTTTGAATCTACAGGACGAAACACAAAGCTTGACCAGTATAGTCCGATTACTGAATGAATGATTCAAATAAGCAGGTTCTTTTGAATCTACAGCATCAAAAACAACATGAACAGTGTAGTCTGATTACTAAATGAATGACTCAAATGAGCCGTTTCTTTTGAATCAACAGCATGAAACACAACGTGACCAGTGTAGACCGATTACTGAATGAAGAACTCAAACGAGCAGGTTCTTTTTAATCCACAGCATGAAACACACAGTGTGACTAGTGAAGTCTGATTACTGAATGAATGACTGAAATGAGCAGGTTATTTTGCATCTATAGCACAAAACACAGCGTGACCAGTGTAGTCCGATTACTAAACGAATGACTCAAATGAGCAGATTATTTTCAATCCACAGCATGAAACACATGGCACGACCTTCTCTGTCTGCTGTTTCCAGGTGAGTCACCTGTCGAAGGTCACACCAAGGTATGTGGGGCTATTGTCAGCCTGCAGTGTCTGTCCACAGAGCTTGAGTTTAGCCTTCAGTTCTTTCGGGGAGAGACTAAAGATCATGTAGGTGGTCTTTCTGTAATTGATGTGACGAGCCACTTCTTTGTCCAGTCCTCAAGATGTGCCTCTTACATTCTGTACTTTGCTGTTTTGATATGCTCTTCTGTGCACCAGAGTGCAAGATCGTCCGAATAGATGGTCCCATGGACTTTTCGAGGAAGGTCCTTGATCATGTCATTGATGAAGACTAGGAATAGTGTGGGACTGAGGATTCCGCCTTGCCGGACTCCTTCTTTCAGTGTCTTCTTTCGGCTGTACTGCCTGTTTACATGGACTCTTGCTTTTCTGCTGTTCAAGTACTGGCAGAACCACTGGAACATACAGCCAGCCACACCACACTTCTGGAGCTTCAGCTTCAGCCCTTCCTTCCAGACCTTGTCAAAGGCCTTCTCCGTGTCAATCCAGATCGTCAGGGTGTATTTCTTGTCCTGGAAGCCATCTTCGATCTTCTGGGCGATGTACGCTATCTGGTCCACAGTCGAAACGATGTTGCCTGAAGCCAGCCTGCTCTGGAGAAATTATGCAATTGTTCTCCAGAAGACAAGTGAGTCTGTTGTTGATCAGCCGTTCTATCAGCTTGCAGCTGGTGAGACTAATGGGTCTGTAGCTGTTCACCTTCACTCTGTCTTTGCCCTTCTTGTGGCTCGGGACCATATCAGCTTCTCGCCAGATTAGTGGGACATGGCCAGTCTTCCAGCTGTTTTTGAAGATTTTCAGTAACTGTTTTTGCCCTTTTGCCTAGATGTAGAAGCATCTCATTGGTGATTTTGTCTGGCCCTGGAGATTTCCGTTCATGCAATGCTTTCATGGCATCTGCTAGTTCCTGAAGGTTGAACGGCTTGTTCATGTATTCCTCTGGCTGATGCTCATTGCAGGTTCTTCTCTCCTCCTGTACCTGTGCCCTTCTTTCCTTAGGCACAGTGATGTTGCTGACTTCCTCAAAATTATCTATGAAAAGGTTGGCATCGTTTCTTCCTGTCAGCAATTCTTGATCTTGTGAGATGGTAATTGGAGCTGCCCTTGTGTCTTGTGCCCTTCAGTGTAGTCTGATTACTAAACGAATGACTCAAATGAGCCGGTTCTTTTGCATCTACAGCACAAATTTCAGTTTGTTTTTTTATAAAACAATATTGTGATATCTGATTACATGTTTAACCCCCCTGCCCCCACTGCAGAGAGATCTGTGAATATTTTTACAAACACTTCCCTTCCACAAGTCGAAACACCAAAAACTTGAACCAAAGGTATTGCTAAATTGAAATTGTATTTCAAACTAAACGAAAATGCAATTAAAATAATGAAATGGTCACAAAAAAAGAGTCTCCAACATCCACCACTGGCCCCATTTGCCATCATGAAATTATCTGTCTACAATAACAGGTGGAAAATTGCCAATACAAATCAAGATCAATTATAAATGATAAATGATTATAATAATAATAATAATATTAATTGAAATATAAATAACTGTATCGCCCAGCCCTACTGCACTGTCTGTAAAACAGTGAAGAGGAATGCGTATTTTATTAACTGAACCCCCCAACCCAAACCCCCAAACATAAACCTAACCATCAGTGGAGTACAAATTTAACGTTAGAGGGAAAAATGCAACCCCTGAATCGTTGTCGTCACAGATTATGCAAACGCGATTAATTTATATATTAATAAATGTATTTTCATTTTGAAACATATGTATAAAATCATAAGCACGGACATGTAGATTCCAGTGGTATCAGTAATCTTATAAAAGCTGTTTTATTCTACATGGAGAGGGTCCACACATGGGGGCTGCCATGTTAGAAACACACGACCAGCCGAATACTACTCGCTTAATCTCAGAAAATGTCCTTATTGAAAACTTCCACTCAGGTGTAGGGTTTCTTGGTTCAGGTTTGGGGAATGTACAATTAATATTAATGATTGTAATCAATGATTAATCATACGGTTTGAACCAGATACCAATACATTCTAAATTGCCCCAAAACAGGGGTTATATAGCCCAAAAGTCTGCTTCAGATATATATAGATAATTAAACACAACGAATTATAATTAATTAGGAATATACATCATGCAGACAGGCTGTATTAATTTTCAGAACACCTTAATGGAATTAACCCATACCGCAACCAACCAGTTCGTCCAGCAAACCACTTTGCTCGATACTTCTTTATCAATTCTCCAGAAGGTTTATTCTTAGTATAAGCTTACTTAATCAAAGCATGTTAACTTACTTTGATAATATCAGCTCGTAGCTTTAGATCGCACATTAAAGAGGCTTTGTTTTATGACCAACAAACACAGACAATCAAGCATATAATTGGGTTTAATACAAGGAACTAGGATATATCACTACACGTAAACAAACATAGAACACATTTAACAACAAACATTTAACATAGAACAAACAAAGTAAAACAGTAAGGAAAATAAAGCGATTACTGATAGCAAACTTGTTACAACAGTTAAACCTTAAGAGCCAGCAAAGGAATTACACACTTTAACGCATTTGAATTTAGATGGAATAATACTTGCAAAATGGACCTTTGTGTCGCTGAACAAGACTGCGTGTGTGCGTGAATGTCCTGGTTGCGTCCGTGAGATGGAGGATTTCTGTTGGTGCTTCTCGAGCGTGGATCGCTCGCGGGAAGTTCAAAGCATCTTAGGAGTAATGGTTGAAACTGAGAGCGAGTCCTTTCACCCGGAGGATATCGGACTGCTCCAAAAACGTAGAGTGTTGAGCTTTGTCCGAAGATAAGAAAAAGACTGAGATAAACGCCAAATAAAACAAAAGACATGTCTGACGAGAGTTTGAAGAGAAGTTGAAGAAAACTTGAAGAGGTTCAGAAGAGAAAGTAAGAAAGCAAGAGGACAAGAGAACAAGAGAGGACAAAGAGAGAGTGATTCCACACCAGATCCTGACTTTTAAGGTAGGAAGGTCACGCCTCCTTTGGGAGGAATGACCCAATGAGGCTCCTCAGTTTTGGCGCGAGATAGTTCCCTTTGTCTTGTCAAGGCTAGTCATTTGCCTAATTTATGACAGGGTCCGGATATGGTTTGAATCACTCAAAAGATGGTAAAACATAGCAGAATACATTTTAATGTAACCTTATATAAATATTCAGCTAGGGCGAGTCGTAAGGTTTAATTTGATACCAAGAAACTTGTATTTGGTACACTTAAAAGTGAATATATATTCTTAGACCCTTTATATAAGCCCTCAGAGTTTAACTACACAAATAAACAATCTTAACTAGCAATTTCTTGGTTTTAAATGGTATGAGTGTATAGATTTTCAGTGTGTAGATGGCGATATCACGAGTGTCTCTGGAGAGGCTCTTTGGGTTGTAAAAACGTCAAGAAGCATTCTAACTCCCGGACTTGCTGGCACTACCTCATGATTTAGATGGGGATTCACAGGGTGTGGGCAATGTGTGCATTGCATTCAGAATTAATGAGTTCATGATTTTCCGTTCATACTCTACACAGGGATTAAATTAATTCTAGTTCACAGTTAATTGCGAATTTCTACAATGGCATCGATAACTAAAAACTATTGCGTTTGAGTAATGCTGCATCCAAGCCGTTAGGTGTCAGTTTAAGTCCAAGATGGCATTTTCAAATAATTACTGAGTGCACCTTTAAGGAACCGGAATCATTAAGAGGAATCCAAATTAGAATTGGAGATATTAAATTACTTAAGATTTATGTTCCTATTTGGTAAAGTAAACTAGACTAAACTAGGAACATTTCTAAAGAGGTACATGGGAGACCAAAGCAATACTATTACAATTACTACCACTATTACATTTCCAAAACTTTCTAAAAGAGGAAAAAATAGAGAGAGATGCATTACGGCAGTTAAAAAAATCTGAAAACAATGCAAAATTTACTGTCACTCCCTCAACAGCTGTATTTGAAACCCCATCTCAGCAGTCTTGACTAGGTTTTTTTCTTTTTTTTCCTTCATGCTAGAGTAATATAACACAAACTCTACTTAAATAAATGTAAATTAAGTATTGTAAACTTGAACATAAATGTTTAAAGTTAGATTTACCCTGCTAAATTAAGGAAAATGCAGAAATGCATCATCACAGTCTTTGAAAAGGGTCTATCGTGCAGCCCTACCTTCCACACCGTGAGTTCAGATTATGGCTTTTCCCCAACCTGTGTGTGAGAGAGTGCTGGAGTCATAAACACCATACATGTGTTCACTCCTCATCTCTTTTATTTCCATTGTTATAACATGACTCACCGGATACTATATGTCTTTCCGTCCAGTTACGCAGAGCACTGTGGAAATGAGGTTGACTCCAGAGACCTGAGAGGAAATCTTTAAAAGACTGGAGTGGTCTGGCTTTCACAGATCTGGTTTCTGGCTAATGTCTTTTTATGAGTCCCTGGGTAGTTGGATCGGAGGAAAACTGATTACAACAGAGCGAAGGGGATTGTGAACGTGTACACTGATTATACTGTACATGTGTTCATGTTTGTGTTTGGGTGTGTGTGACATTTTATAAAGACATTTATAGTGTTATTTACAGCTTAATGTGGATTTACAGTATTTGTGGTATGTGGCTTGTTATTACAGCCAATAATCTTGATTTGTCCCTCAGTGCTTTCAAATGAACAGGATGTGCATTTACAGTAGTAGCCATGCACACTGTAAAACCTGCAATGTTTACCTTAAGGGTCTTTTTCTACTTGATCTAAACCTTAAATTTTACTTTTGTTGGTGTAACCTAATATAGTAAGGTTGATCCAGTCATATTGGATCTTTTAAACTTGAGGTATCAGCACTCTAATAAACATGATGTCCAAATACGTGGAAACTCGTACCGCATTTCCTCAAAAGTATCAAAAGTTATTTTGAATATCTTTCAACTCAAACACATCTGTGGGTCATTTCGCTTCATTTTACTATACTATATTTTGTTATTTTATTTTGTTATCACAGTGCAATAAGATTCTATTCATTAACATTAGTTTATATATTTCTATATACAGTTTTTACTCTGTATTTTCACATTGAGAATAAATGGGTTCATCCAAAAGTTGAAAAATGTTGCTTTCAGAGGCTTTAAATGGAGTTAAGATTAAAATTAGGTGCATTTCAAACTGTTCTGAGACCAGTGAAGGCAGACAGAACACTGGAGGTTAAGTCATTCACTAAATAGGGAGCAAGGGAGCATCCTCTCTATGCAGCTAAGTGCATTCAATCCTAAAATTCGACCAAAAGTTAAGTTTCAGGCTGCAGATGATGTTTGGACCACTCAACATGTTTGGCAGACATGGGACAATGATTATCAGTACATAGATTCAGAATTTTATAATGCAACATTTTATTTTAACATGGTTGGCATTGATTGGACGATGCTGGACATTACTTTGAATCTGAATAATTTATTCAGCTTTATAGAAAATCAGCTGTAATGTCTGTAACATCTCAAAAGCATGAATAACCAAGACTCCTGGAAACATAATAAACATTTGATGAAAAAAATGTCACTTTCTATAGCTTGTGTTATTTAAAATTTCAAAACATAGTCTCACTGTCCACACATGTGGACAATTTTTAGAAAAATTATTTGCTCTAGATATTTCGTTGTTTTTTTGCTTGTTTTTTAGGTGCTACCAATTACAAATCCAAAATGGAAACTGAAAATGTACACAGCAGTCATGCGGGGGTCTCAGGAGTTTAAATGAGATGTTACCACATAAAGCACAGTGTTTACCTGACAAAATATTTTTGTTCAAAGCAACTATAACAACAATGAAAAGCATAGCAAAAAAACTAACCAAAAAAACTTACGGTTGGACGAGAGGGGTTGAAAAGTGAAAGAACTTGATGATGTCATGTCAACTGAATAATAAAGTCGCTTTGAGTAGGAGCAAGTTTTTATTTTTTTGATACAAAAATCTTAAGATCATTTTTTTTCCCCAATGGAATACTATGCATGATAAATTGTTCACAATAAATCGTGGAACATGTTTTAAAAATTACATAGGGTAAATTTGGGTTAAAAGGCTTGACGAGCAGAGTTTTCTGCCCTGTGTTAACATATTTCCTATTTAAACAGACCGTTGATAAATTGAAGGGCTCATCTGTGTTTTAAATAGCCAACAGGGATTAGTTACATCACAGCCATGAAACATGATTTGCTATTTGCTTGTCGCTTGCAGGTGGTATTGGGAGAGGGACATTCTCATTTTAGAGAACATTTGATTGGACAAAAATGTGTGTAGTGCAAGACGAGTCATCAATCGATCCCGACAAAGCTTCAATTTTTAAGAGAGTCTATTTAACTTTATACCATATCCGTGAGTGCATTTGATTTGTCTTTTCTTAATTAGTTTTCCCAGAAAAGAAGTGCTGTACAATTTTGTCAACTTTTAGGATTACACCAACATGTAGATCACTTGAAGGCTAAAAAACATGGACCAAAATACAAAAAACTCCATGTTTTTTAGCTGAGTGTGGTGTAAAATTAAAAATCACTTGCGATATGGCTTCTTCTGTTGTGCCAAACCTCTGGAAGTCATTTATAATTCTGGATTAAGTCAGCACAGATAGCGAGATCAACTGCTGGCCCAGAGGAGGCAACATAATTTCCTCCCAAAGCCATTAGACTTTAATATGGCAACACCGCTCTACTTCTACTTGTCAATTTATTGCTTTTTATATTACCGCAATGGCAATAAGACTAACTCTCTTGCCTCCTCTCTCATACATATCTTTCCCACCATTCCTCTCCATCTCATGCTTATTTCCTTCCAAACATCATGATTCCTTTTAGAGTGCAGGTTGAGTTCTATGTGAATGAAAACACTTTCAAGGAGCGTCTCAAGCTGTTCTTCATCAAAAACCAAAGATCCAGTGAGTTCTTTTATATCCCAGGCTCAGGAGTGGCTCTAATAGAGTGCAACAGTGAATGCCAGTGAATTTATGTATTTGGCCGGTGTTTCAGAACTAATTTTCCCATTCATTTTCTCTATCGAGATTTTAAAAAAATTCTAGAAATAAACTGTTCTAAGCAATGAACCAAACCAGCCAAGATGAATCCCAATGTAACAGTAGAAGGACGGGCAAGGAGGAGGCGGGAACCGGGTGAACAGTCAACATAAAGTTTAATCAGAAACTCAACATTAAACAAACATAAACATAAGTACACACATGCAACGCATCCTTGTGCATCTCTCTCTCTCCTTTCTCTGGAGTGTATAGCTGTTTTAAGGAGTCTCTTCTATCACTGTAATGAGAAACAGCTTTTAGAAATCATGTCAACCAGCTTGACGAGCCACACCACTCCCTCTCTCCCGCAAACAGACACAAGACCACGCCCCCATCACCACATACCCCCACCGCCCAACTCAGGCTGGGGCAACATCCGGCCCGCATAAAATTTGGACACTGCATTCACTTTTCAATAGTCTGTACAGAACAGGACCGTCCCATTGCTCTTAGGTACCAGAACCACCGGGCTGGCCCAATTGCTATGTGACTCTTCTATTACGCCCATACAGCAGCTTGAATGGGGAAAACCCTATGGAGGCTTGTGGGACCTCTTGAACTGCAAATAACAGTTTATCCCAATTTCTAGCATCCTCCTGTTCATTAGTCTGCATGAGCTTTAGAGCTCTTTGCATGCAACCAAGAGTAGTTATGCTGCCGCTGGCAAAGTGGGACGTTCAAGCGGAAACTGGTTCTGTTTCAGCTTCAACGGGACCACCGGCTATATTAACAACCAATAACACAACAAAGCTGCACACAAACCAGACAGCATAACTTACAAAATATTGTCTGAAGAGTATTTGAAAATTAAATGCATTTCTATGCCCAGCCTTATTTTTTTTTAAATAAGATCCTCCATCAAGAGATGGGGCTGAAGGAAGCTAACTTCACACCGTGTCCTATCCAGATGCCAAACGACATGCAATAAAAGTTATAATTTCTGTTAATTTCTATGAGTTTTTGTCCTAAGCAGCTGCAATGGGACATTCTGTCAATTGTTTGGTTTCTACGTTTGGCATTGCGGCGAGTAACTCTGTCCGCTGTGAACTGGAACAGAATGATTCCAAAATAATTTTGATAATATTTTATTGAAGCCAGCATCTTATTTTCCAGTGAAAACTACTTGATTTTGGCTGAGATTGTACACCTACCAAGTGTATTTGTAGTCACATGCATGCACGCATGAGCATACACACACACACACACACACACACACACACACACATCTGTTCAGAATAGAGGTGACAGACTCCTTCCAACCTTTCTCTCCAGTTCTTCCACTTTACTTTCGGTTAGCGAAACCTCCAAAGAACTGTGGTACCTCCTGTACTCTCTTTCTGACTGTAGCGTTTGGGTGTGTATGTGTAGCTACCTTCAGCTTCCTCCATCTCTCTGTTTGATTGAGGATACGGTTCAAACAAATAAGGCTGGATATAGAAATGCATCTATTTTTTGGTTTGTGTGCATCTATGTTGTGTTTTCTGTTGTTAATATTGCTGGTGGTCCTGTTGAAGTGAAACAACACTAGTTTTCACTTGAACACAACACCTCAAGAGTGGAAGCGTAACTGTTGCTCTAATGCAAAGAAACTGTAAAGCACGTGCAGACTCAAGAACGCGCACAGGAGATAAACGGTCGGTCAAGAGTTTTGCTTAATAATTCATTAGATTTAATTTCGTTTCTCACCAAACCTTATCGTATTCCTTCAGAACAAGACACATACAATATTTATTAGACTTCTGAATTATACTTTTGTGTTCTTTTGAAGCTTGAGAGATCACTGCACACAAAATGTTTTCACAATTTCTCCCTTTGTGTTAAGACAAAGAAAGTAATATGGGGTTATAACAACACAGGGGTGAGTAAACAAATATATATATATATATATATATATATATTATATATATATAAATTTATACATATTAGGTCTCTGTTGAAAGGTTTATATGTTACCATTAAACATACATTACTGTATGGAGAAAATGAATGGGATTTTTATTTCTGGAGCCCAACTGTTGTGCTCTATTGTGGCTATTCTTGTCCTGTGAGGTGGTAGTTTGTTTTTGCTTTCATGTGGAGTGCTGTGAGCCTAAAGTGGCTTTGTGGAGCTGGTGCTAGTAATTGGTTTTGTATTTGTTTCTGGTCTGGTTGGATGTGCTATCCTCGAGCTGTGTTGTCCTGTCCATGAGTACTCGGCTTCATGTGTCTGTAGTTTGTGAAGCTCTTTTGAATGCTGATGTGTGAAATGTTACCACTCTCGTCTGCAGGTTTGAGAGTTCGACTGTTCAACTTCTTCCTGAAGGTTCTCAGCTGCCTGCTCTACATTGTACGAGTTCTCCTAGATGACCCGCGAGAGGAGAGATTCTGGTGAGACAAATGGAAATGGAGAAAAATGAAGAAGAAATTATTAAGGAGTGACATTCATGTCACCAGAAATCACAAACTCTCATTGAAAATTAATTACTTCATGTCGTATTGGTGCTGCACTCTTTAAAATGTGTCCAGAAACTAGACGTCACAGCAACTCTAGGTTTTGGAATGGCACTAGAGAATATTGAGAGAGCATGAATTATTAGAATAAGAAGTGAGAAAGAGAGAGATGGGTATAGAAAGAATGAGAGCTAGTCAGGTCAGAGTCTGTTGCATTTGTGCATGTAAATAAAAAAGTAAAAGCTTATTTTGATGACAACCAGAAGGCAGAAGTGCTTGAGCAGAATAGTGAGTTCACACTTGAGGGAGAAGCAAGTGAATGACAGGAAACGACATTTAAAAAAAAATGTGTCAGTTCAGAAAACATTCATATGGTGTTGAAGAGAGAGTATGGGTGGATGGATGAGAATGCAAGATACTTGAGGAACAATCTGAAGAAGATTGAAGTGCCCTTGTTTATTCCATGCATGAAAGGCAAGCATTTACAACTCCTTCTGTAAGCTTGTGTGCTTTTTTCCCATGCAGTCCTGGCTGCCTCAGACAGAATGCCTCTACTCACAACAGAAGCCATTTTGACTGGTAAGTATCCAGACACTTGACTTATGAGAAATGGAGGAGATGGTGGTCTGGCCAAGGGCCAGTTGGAGGAATAGACAGACAAATGCCTGTTTTATTATGGGAAACCAGAACTAAATCAATACTTATTCTCTTTCCAAGTGAGAAAAATGGACTTGCAGAGGTATGCAAGTGCCGACGCAATTGCATGGCCAACACCAATGTGCATTTGCGCATTGTTATCAAGCATTTTTGCATTACTTTGATAACAATCTCAGTACTGAAGGGATGATAGAGTTACCTTCAAATGTCTGTCATTAGACCCTGATATAGATGCCCTTCTTTGTGATCAGCCTTACAGGTTCAATATAGTTAGTGGTAAGTTTAGAGTTAGGGCTTTGTTGTCCTGTCACACACAAAGTTGAGCACTTTTTACATTTACATTTATATATTTGGCAGACGCTTTTTATCCAAAGCGACTTACAGTACACTTATTACAGGGACAATCCCCCCGGAGCAACCTGGAGTTAAGTGCCTTGCTTAAGGACACAATGGTGGTGGCTGTGGGGATCGAACCAGCGACCTTCTGATTAACAGTTATGTGCTTTATCCCACCACGCCAACACCACTCCTTTTTCATCAATGAGCCCACTAAACTGGATGTCTTATTATTAAGGTGGCTAGTTATAAACATGTTTACAGTTTAAATGACATGTTCAGCAAGATTCTCTTTAAAATGTTGCTCCACCATGACAGTAGATGGCTTGAATAAGAAAGCTGACCATAGAAGAGGACGTGAGTGCCCACCCTACACAGGGAAGACAAAGGCAGAAACAATAGGTGGGGGAAGAAGGAAGACAGAAGATAAAAGCAATAACAACAATAATAATAAGGGTCGCAAATTGTATATTTTGATAGAATATACAGTATAAGAGTTAGAGTGCAATAAGTTGGAATGTATTGTGTGCAGAAATAAAAAGGGGAGATATTTAGTAGTAGTAGTTAATATTAATAATAATAGTAATAAAATGTACATCTTTAGAGAGAGAGAAAAAAAATTAAGGGGGAAAAAACAAGATGATGAGAAACAACAACAAAAAGATGCAAATTTTAACATGTATAGAAGAAGCATTAATATTAAAGTTGCGATATTTTTTAACGGCTTGTAATGCAACTTCAAAAATGAACCCTTCCCGGACTTCCTAGGTTGCCTATTAAAGCCCGTTGACAGATTTTCATGCAAAGTGAGCGGGTCGCTTTTGCCGGGAAAATCCAAAGGATGTGACATTTATGCGGGACAGTAGTAGCTTCTCTTCCACTATTCAACAGCGACCACAAACTGCAACACTAGGTAACATTATCATAGAGATAGAATCCAGCAAACATCCGCCTCCTACACAAACTCTGAGTCATATCATTACTGAATTGTGTCAACATATTTATAATGTACAGTCTACTTTATAAACAGCTACTGTCATCATCCACCAAATTTAGCTAACAGCTATTGACAAAGCTGGCTAGCTAGCTAACCCCGACATAGACTATTGTATAAATGCAGTCAATGTATCATGCAAAGAAAAGTGAGTAATTTGAGAAATATCACTTAAGAGGCATAAAGATGGGAGCACACTGATTTTGTATTTTTTGATAGCTTATGGTAATGTCTTTTCAGAATTGATCAACAGATGGCATGACCAGAGTGCATGAAGGTGTGTAGTTGGTGCATCTGTCTGAAGTTGCTAGTCCCATTTTAAACATTTTATGTTGTGTAATATGTGTTCTGTGCAAGATTTTATACTGGATTTGTTGTATATACTGGATTAGTTGTATGTTTGCATTTGTACTTATGTTGAATGTATTTCTGCAGACTATTTTCCAGAATTCATTATCTGTGAAGATGTTAAGGTCTTTCTCCCATTGTTTTGCTGGTATTGCATTTGTAGAGTCTATTGATGATATTAAAATGTATAACTTTGCGAGTAACTTTCCTGAATTATAATTTTTTTAATGTTTTATATAAGTGGTGGTTGTTCTATTGCTCTGTCTGCAATTTAATAGCATTTTTAATTTGAAAATTATAGAAGTATTGCTCTTTGCTAAATCATATTTCTGTGCTAGTTCTGCAGATGTAATGAAGTTGTTATCAGTAAAGAGATGGTGCAAGTTTGTGATACCTTTTTCTTTCCATCTGGGATTAGTAATTGATGGTTTGTTGATGATAAAATATAGGTGAGTTGATGTGTGGTGTGAGAGCATGAGCTGTTAATGTATTAATGTACCACCAAACAAAATGTTGTTTGATTGCTAAAGGTAAAGAAGGAAGGTCAGATATGGGGATTTCTTTATATTCTGCCTGTTCTAACTGTAGCCATGGGTTATGGAAATGTTCACATTTAATCCATTTGCAAAGATATTGTAAATGAGATGCTAAATAGTAGTGCTTAAAATTTTATGCTGAAAAACCACCTTGATCCTTGTTCTTTTGAAGTGTTTGTAGGCTTATTTGTTTATTATTTTTTTCCAGTAAAATGTGCTTATTATACTATTTAATGAGCTAAACCATTTCTTAGTTGGCTGTACTGCAGTCATGGTAAATAAATAGCTTATTCTGGGTAGTATACACATTTTAACTGCTGTGATACAGCCTATACTGGAAAGTGGTGTGTTCATCCAGCAAATCATCCTCTATTGATTTTAATAGTGGAATAAAGTTGAGATTAAATAGGTCGGAAAGACTGGGGGATATGTGTATTCCTAAGTATGTCATATCCTTTATGGTAAATGGTGTCCTGTATTGTCCTGCGGTTTCAAATTCAGTGGTTAGATTATCAATTTGGTCCAGTTTTTGAAATAGTCTAGTTATTACTGTAAGTGAGGTCTTGGGGTTTTGTAAAAAGAGTAATATGTCAGCATATAAAGATATTTTATGGTTGGTGCTGTATGATGAAATTCCAGAGATATTATAATTTTGTCTTATTGCAGTGGCTAGCGGTTCTATAAATACTGCAAAGAGTAATGGGGATAGTGGACATCCTTGTCTGGTCCCTCGCTGTAGTTGGAATGATGATGATATGATGCCATTTGTGATTACTGATGCCATTGGTGTATTGAATAAAGTTCTGATTCAGTGAATAACAGACTCCCCGAAACCACATTTTTCAAGGGTTGTAAAAAGGAATTGCCAGTTAACTTTATTTATTTTCAGATCTTTGTTGATAAGAGATAATGGGCGATATCTGGTGCATAATGTTGGGTCTTTGTTAGATTTAAGCAGTATAGAAATTAGTGATGTATTCATATGACATCAAATAGAGGAGGTGCTTTTCATTTCTTTTTCAAGAATAATGGTGATATGGTGGATAACCATCTAAACCTGGAGGTGTATTATTTGATATTGAATAAAGTGCCTTTCTGTATTCATTCTCTGAAATTTATATTAGTGATTTCTATTTGGGCTGCATTTAAATTGGGTAGAACTACATTACTGTGTTTTTTTATTTTTTATTATTAATGTATAATTTTTATAGAATATGTGAAAGGTGTCATTTATATCTTGTGAAGTATAGAGTATCTTTCCCTATGAGTTCTTAATTGTAGTTATAAGTGTTTATTTCTCTTTTGTGTTTAAGTAGGTTGACAAGGTATTTTCCTGATTTGTCGTTGTGTTCAAAGTGTGTGTATCTTAAACTTTGTTTTGGGAATTCTATATTTGTATGAATAACTCCTTCATATTCATCCTTTGTTTTATTCAGGTCCTTTAGTATCTGTTTTTTGGGATTATGTGCATAGGTATTGTGTAAAGTTTGTATTTTGTTTTCCAACTCCTCCTATTCTTTTTTTCTTGTGTTTGTATGTTGAATATGATATTATCTTTCCTCTTAAAACGACTTTTGCTGTTTCCCAAAGTGTTAGAGCAGAAATATCTGGTGTGTTGTATATTTCCATGAAGGATGCCCTTTTTTTAAGTGCTCATCAAACTTTTGGTCTTGAAGTAAGGATGTATTCTTTCTCCATCTATGTGTGCTTTTAGTCGTATTCCTGTTATTATTAGCGAGGGTGATTGGTGCATGGTCAGAGATGAGGATGGGGTTGATTGATGTATATAAGATGTCTGACATTATGGAATTACTGTTGAAAAGTAGGTGTGTTCTCTTGAGGTAGGATTTGTAAGTCTCCAGTTATCACCAAGGCCAAACTAACCCTTCAAGGCCTTAGAACTTGAGCTAATCTGCCTAGACATGACTAAAATGTTGAATTTTAGAAAGACACTCATTGATGTTTTTGCAACATTTAGTATTTTCACGTGTGTCATATCAAGCTGGCATTAGGATCGAGGAGTCAACAACTTAAAAGTCGCTCAGTTAAGATTACCTTAAGATCTATGCATAATATCTCATTTTATTTGGGCTCGTTTTAATCGGGAGCATCTACTTTTCAGATTTTGTTTGTTTCATGAAAAAAAGAAACATAAGCAACATCTATTTATAACATACGTAACTCTGTGTGCTTGCAAATACAAATAAACACATTTTAGTCTGTGAATGAATCAATAAGCTAGTTGTATTCTTTTCATTAACATTAACAACTGTCGCTCATGGATTTTTCTGAAATTTGCAAGCCTACTTGCTATGCACTAATTGTCCGGTTCACTAACTTAGTGTTTTTACTAGGAGTGTGATAAAAAGTCATTTTGTGGGGATATGAGTATGCGAGACAGCGGGCTTAGAGTACTGGTAATCCTGTTTGTTATCACAGTAATGTTATGGTGGAAATAATATTTAGACTGGTTGCATAACATAGGCACTTAAAAACACTACTACCATCTGTATGACTGATGTTTATATCTGATTGTGTGTAAGCATGTGTCTTTTGGTGTGCAGTGTGTTTAATCAGCTGATCAGTTTCATACAGTATACATTACTGCAGGACCTTTAGAATGACAAAAAAAAGGATATTCTGTAAAATACGGTAATTGTATTGCCACTAGTGGCATCTAATGGAACTGCAAAAATATTCGGACTCATTCGTAAAAACCCAAGCAGAACGAATTTCTATGTTAATCGGAAACATTTTCACAAAATTTTTTATAACACATTCTCTCCACTTTAATTATGTTTTGTCTCATAGAAAAGTAGAATTTATTAATTGACTTCAGGTACCAATGCATGAGGAATGATAAGATAAGAACATGTTTAACAATGAGGTTCAGTTTTTGCTCTTTATTAAACATCAGAAATTCTGGGGGCACCCTGCTGTGTCTGACACGATGCCACTGTGCTCATTACTTTTATGCAGAAGACACCGCAGAGCTTTGATTTTTTCATTCGTAACATTTTTTTTTTTTGTTCAAATCTGTTTATTACTCTGGCAACAATTCTGTAGCATCATAAATGGATTGGAATCGGGAATTGGTGTGGCTATTTGACGTGTGAAAAAGACATGTTCAATTACTGAACATTTTCTTGATCTGAGCATCTCTAATTTGTAATTTTCCTTTCATTCTTTCTTTCATTTCATCATAAAAATGGCTTCCTGTCATCAGGTCCCTCATTATTTGGGTGAACAGACCTCTGCCACTCTGGGCGCTTCAGGTCAGAACAAATAATCCCTTTCTGCCATTCACTGACACAGAGGAACAAACACACATGCTGTAATATTTTCCATTGTTGTGTTGCCCTCAGTTTGCTCATTTAATCTCAAACATTGTGCAAAACACTGCCTTAGGCTCCTGCTGTTTTATCTTACACAACTCTGCTTCTCTCTCTCATTTCTGTCTCTCTGTCTCTCTATTTTCCACTCTCTTCAGGTGCTTGTTGCATTCATTGGTTTTTCAGAGACCATGTTGCTGGTGTACCTCAGCTACAAGGTGAGAAAAAACAGCCTATAGGCTCATTTCTATACTAAAGTACTCAATAAGACCTAATAATTACTGTACCAATCATGTACTTGAATGCCAGTATAACCAGGGGCGCAGCAACTATTATAACTTGGGGAGTATCCAAATTTGTCCCAAACTGGCACAAAATGTCCACTGTTATTTGGCTAGTATTTGAGAAGGTCAGACAGAAGAGATGAGACAAAAGGTCAGATAAAGAGTAGAATCACTGCTGGAAAAGACCTGCATCATTGGCGTCCTGCTTATATGTTGTTTTTTTAGATGCTACAGTAGTGTCCAGCATGAGATGCAATCTTTTAAGCTAGCTTAACCAGCAATGCTTTCATGGTCCACCAGCTTTACCCAAAAGGCCACGCTACTGTAGTCGACCAGCCTCTCCAGCTAAATTTTGCTGGTGAACTGCGTGGCTGTGCTGGCACACCAGCTAGACCAGCCTGAACCAACATGGAAATTAATTATTTGTCTAAAATGGTCAGACAAATCCAACTAAAACCAACATTTGATGATAGATCGTTTTACATGCTTTCTAACTGGTCATTTATGTAATTAGCTGGTCCTATAAGTTTAGATGGTTGCACTGCCCTTTTGTTTTTGTAAAAATATCTAAACATTCTTAAAACATGATCAAATTTAGTTAAGAAGCAATTGATATAAGTTATCTTGTCTTGTTTTTAGAGAAAGCATATGCCTATAGCAAGAAAATCTATTTGCCAATTTTCTTACCCCATTGGCAAATAGTTTTTCCTTTTTTAAGCATAAATACCACAAAATTTTGTTAGATATCACTGAAGAAAAAAAAACATTCGCACATGCGCTTCATAAGTAATTGTTTCTTATTTAAAGGATGTTTAGATATTTTCTACCAGAAAATAGGACAAAAATACTTGAAAAATGTTTTTTGCAGTGTTATTGAGACTTATGTCTCTGCAGAACAAAGTAGGCTTCTCCCAATCAGTGGGAGTTTTCAAACCATTATGATTTCCTACTTTCATTGGATAGTTTAGAAACACCCATCCTGGTATGGACGCACCCACTGATAACTACATTGTGTTTCCCTACATTGATTGGATAGTTTAGAAATGCCCATACTGATTTAAAAGCACCCACAGATTGGAAAACACCCTTAATTGTTCAGCAGAGACCAATACTTGGTGTGATCAACTGTACTACCATTTGGTGGACTTCAGTTTGACAAGCTGGACAACCTTAGGGACTGTTAACATCAAGTTTGTCCTTGGTCTAAAAAACCTAAGTGCAGCAGCAACTGTAGAACTAAATGTAGGATTCTCAAGATGCTTTTTGAAAAGATTAAGTTCTTTTAAACCTTGCATGGCGACTAAAAATGCAGCGCTCCTGTGCAAGAATGCTGAAAAAACAGCAAGACGTTGGGTGAAGGCTCCTATCTAGTGCACGTTTATATAGGAAAACAACTGAAAAACAAACTCAAAAACGTGTTCAGTGTGACCTGTTTTTTTTTCAGATAGGATAGAGGGCGAGTAAGAGAGAGATTGAGAGAGGAAGAGTTTGCCCGGTAGCAATCAATCGTTTTCGATTGAGCTGTTTTTAAGAGACTTAAGTGAGTAGAGGAAGTGCGAGGCATGTCTGTCCTCGGAGACTCTTACAGTGGTGAGATCCCTCAGAGTCTACTACATCTCCTTTGATCCTTACTATGATGACTACAACCTGCATCAACACATCTCTCTCACTCTTCGTTATGCATTGATTTCCTTCTAAACCAACAAGGCCTCTTCGCCCACACAGGGCCCAAATGGTTCAGACACAAACATACATCCTGCTTGTAAAATGTGCCAGACATTTAACGCATTAATTGAGCCACAGGCTCAACTGCAAACAATTAATGAAGCATGTTTCCAAGGTGAGCGAAGAGAGAAATACCCTCCTGTATTTCAATGGTTCAAACCCAGTCAAAGCAGTTGCTTATCCTTTAAGAGACAATAGTGTTCATTTAACCTGACACGAGTATCCTTGTTTCAAGGGCAACGTTTGGGAGCAAGTGTTGCGCATTCCGTTTATTCTGGAGATGATCAGCGCCGTTCCTTTCGTGATCACTGTGAGTACAACGTGTGAATGGAATTTTCAGAGCATAAAAGATTATCCTCACTTCTTCATGAATATGTATTGTCACTACCACACAAAACATTTGAATCACAATAAAAGTTTTAAGCTTTTGAAAGAAATTGATTTTTTTGTTCACAAAGTGTGCCTTAAATTGACCTGCTTCTCAGATGTTTCTCCTGTAAAAAAGGATCCCAGTAATATTAAGTGTCTCTTCTAGATGTTCAGAAGTACAGAAATATCAATTTTAGCATCTCAAAAATGTCTCAAATTGTGCTCTGATTTGCCAAGATATCAAAGTCTGTGATCAAAAGTCATAGATTTCAAATTCCCATCAAATTATTCCAAGACCAAATTATCGAAAGCTACCCACATTACATTTTTTGCACTATGCTCTTACTGTATGTCAACAATTATTTACATTTTAGATTTATTTCTTCTAGAGTATAATCTAAGACCAAGTAAGAAACTTCAATATAACTGAGAACTGAGAACTGAGAAAAGTAACTTCTCAGCAATAAAATATTCCATGCAGTATGCAATATTCCATAAAATATGTTCTTCTGTCCCATCTTAATGACAACTATAAGTAAGCCATTCATATTTGCCAGCAGCCATAGCACCCTGCAGCTCTTGCCTAGTTGCTCTCTATGGCTAAGCAGGGTTGAGCTGGGCTAGTACCTGAATGGGATACCTCCTGGGGAAGCAAAGGTTGCTGCTGGAAGAGGTATTAGGGAGGCCAGCAGGGGGTGCATGTTCTGTGTGGGTCTTAATGCCCCTGTATAGTCATGGGGTCACTATACTTTAAAAAGACACTGTCTTTTAGATGAGATGTTAAACTGAGGTTCTGACTCCCTGTGGTCATTAAAATTCCCAGGACACTTCTTGTAAAGTATAGGGATATAAGTGTAGGGATGGTGCCCTGGCCAAATTCCCCCCATTGGCCCTTATCTATCATGGCCTCCTAATAATCCCCATCCATTAATTGGCACTATAACTCTACTCTCTACTCTCTCCTCTCCACCAATAGCTGGTGTGTGGTGAGCGTACTGGCGCACTATGGCTGCTGTTGCATCATCCAGGTGGATGCTGTACTGGTTGTGGTTGAGGAGATTCCCCTATTCTATGTAAAGCACTTTGAGTGCCTAGAAAAGTGCTATATAAATGTAAGGAATTATTATTATTATTATTATTATATGTCAGTTATCTCGAAAATGGTAAACACTGTTTGATTTGAGCGACCCGCCCCAACAATGTTCCTCACCAATGATGTAAATTCTTAAAAATAGACCTATAAAGACAATGAAAATAGTCAATTCAAATAAGCAAGACAAACAAAATGAAAGACAAAAAGAAACACCAAAAAATATCAACCAAATAAGCAAAAGAATATACAAAAAAATGTCACAGCTAGAAGACGGACAACAAAAGTCTTACATAAAAACACCAAAACTTACTTGATCGTTAAAGAACGTTTAAACATGTCACAGTCCACAACATTATGTTGAACATAAGTTATCATTGAGCCCCAACGGTGGTAAGGTTTGAAGACTATAAATAAATAAAAACTCCCATCTCTGTAAAATCAGTTCAAGGTTGCCTTCTCTAAGTGGCATCTTATCACTATCAATACTACAGAAACGTAATGAGGAGACATTGTGATTAAATTCAATAAAAATAGCTGCTACCAGATAATTTAGACCTCTTCATCTGATCGAGCTCTTGTGTTCACTCATTTGTTGTTTTAATTGTCGTGGTGTTTTACTCCCATACCAAGGCCACAAGGGCAGTGAATCAAATAAATAACATGGGTAGCGGAACAAGTGATCACAGAGTTAATTGGATATCTTTTTCCAGTTCGAAGATGACAAAAATAGAACAATTTGAAGTACTATTGCATTTGGCACAATTGCCACAACGGTAATTACCATTTGGAATTGGACTAAGTAATGTCTAATCTTAGACGTTACTTTTTTTTTTTGCTGTGTAATGTTTTCACAGTTTTTTTTTTTTAGCAATTCAATACCTTGTTAAACACCAATTTTCAATTTCTTTCAAAACACAAATCTCTTTGAACTGAAGGAAATTGAGGATTTTGTTCTTTTCAATCAGGTGATTTTGCCCTCCCTCAGAAACTTGTTCATTCCGGTTTTTCTGAACTGCTGGCTGGCCAAACATGCTCTTGAGAACATGATTGTAAGAAATGAACCCTATCTTTTTCTATTTTCATGCGCTGCACCTGTCCTTTCTTATCAAACTATTGTGTCAGAGTGTATCCACTTTCAGCAAAAACTCTTATTTTCCCCTCCATATCCATCTCATTTCCTCTTCTTGCCTCATTTTCCTGAATGTATCTGCTGAAAGCTTTCTGGTTATCAAATTTGCCAGATCTCTTGCTGATTGTTTTTGTTTCCATCATTTGTAAGAGCACAATGGCTCTATATTATTTAAATGTCTCACAATCTTCCCTTTTTGCCTTCTTTTGTCCCCATGTTTCTCCTCCATGTTTTGTTCAGAATGATCTGCACAGAGCGATCCAACGCACACACTCGGCCATGTTCAACCAGGTGCTCATCCTCATCAGCACTCTACTTTGCCTCATCTTCACCTGGTGAGAAAAAAAATACTTTTTGTCTTAACAAGAGAAAAAGTGGAAAGTGGATTATTGGGAAGACACACAGGCTGAATTTGAACCTGCATTACCCTTATAAGCACAAAGGATCAAGAATACCGGCCAGGCCAGTAAACTGGAATAAACATACAGTAACATTTTAAGTGGACAGGGTAAAAAAATTAAATGCTAAAGAAATATAGAATATAGCTTCTTTAAATTGTACATTTTAATATGTACACACTACAATAATTTTGTATTTTTTTATTTTCATTTTCTGGTAAAATATCATCTTTAACATGATTGAATGAGAAGAAACATTTTAATAAAACCTGTTTTCAAAGAAAATATATTGAATTAAGTTTATTTTTCTTATTTCGTTGGCATTATTTTTTCTTGTTTTAAGCATAAAACTCACTAAATGTTGTTAGATATGTGCTTAAAACAAGAAAAACCAATGTAATAAGACAAATAAACTTAATTCAAGTTACACAGATGAGCCAAAATATTATGACCACTCACAGGTAAAACGAATTACTGTGATCATCTCCTAACAAGGCCACATGTCAATTCTTGGTAGATTAGATGGTAAGTGAACAATCAGTTCTTGTAGTCAACGTGTTGAATGCAGGACAAATGGGCAAAAGTAAAGAACTGAGCAACTTTGATAAGGGCCAAACTGTTATGGCCAGAGGACTGGGTCAGAGCATCCCTGAAATGGCAAGGCATGTGGCGTGCTCCCGGTCAACAATGGTATCTACCGACAGTGGTCTGAGGAGGGACAAACCACAAACCGGCGACAGGGTGTTGGGCGCCCAAGGCTCATTGATGTGTGAGGGCAACGAAGTCTATCTCATCTGGTCCGAACCGACAGAAGGTCTACTGTGGCACAAGTCACAGAAAATTGTAATGATCATTACGGGAGGAATTTGTCACAACACACAGTGCATCACACCCTGCAGCATAGCCGCAGACCGGTCAGAGTGCCCATGATGACCCCTGTCCATCGTCGAACGCGCCTACAATAGGCATGTGAGTATTGGAACTGGACCATGGAGCACTGGAAGTAGGTGATGAAGAGTTCAAGGTGTTACCCTCTAAAATCCACAGATCTCAATCTGATTGAGCATCTGTGAGATGTGCTGGACCAACAAGTACAATCTATGGTGGCTCCACCTCGCAACTTACAGGACTTGAAGGCTCTGCTAACGTCTTGGTGCCAGATACCAGAGGACACTTTCAGAGGTCCTGTAGAGTCGATACCTTGGCTGGTATGCACTGTTTAGGACCAACAGCAAATTAGGCAGGTGGTCATAATGTTTTGGCTCAGCAGTGTATATTCTTTGAAGTCTTAGTAGCTCATGCAATTGAAAAGGAAAAGTGCATTTATCTTGCTTTAATCTACTGAGACCTGAACGTGACTGCTGTGTGCATTTTCAATTTCCCTTTTTGATTAATTTAACTAGGTTAACTAGTAGCACCTAATATACATGCACAAAAAAAAAGATTCTAGAGCAAAAAGTTGTGAAATGTTAAATAATACCAACAATAGAAAGTCTGTTTTTCATCAGATTGTTTATCATGTTTTTGTGAATTGAGTGTTGGTTATTCATATTTTTTAGATGCTACAGACATTACATTAGAAATTAACATAATTCATTCTGATTCAAAGTAATGGCCAGTATCGTCCAATCACTGCCAACCATGTTAAAATGAAATTATACATTGTAAATTCTGAATCTATGTATTGATTATCATTGTCCCATGTCTGCCAAACATGTTGAGTGGTTCAAACATCATCTGCAGCCTGAAACTGAAGTTTTGATTAAATGCACTTAGATGCATAGCGAGCTATTGGATGCTCCCTTGCTCCCTATTTAGTGAATGACTTAACCTCCAGTGTGCTGCATGTATGCACTGGTCTCAGAACAGTTTGAAATGCACCTTATTTTCATCCTAATGCCATGTAAATCCTCTGAAAGCAACATGATTCTCAATGTGATCATAAACAGTAAATATAGGATTTCTAATAAAAACCTTGTGCTATTGTACACATTAGTGCACACATTTTAAAAATGGCATATCGGATAAAATAGAGACTAGAGAATTTGTTTACTCTTAACAGGTTTCAATGTAAAAACTAAATTAGGCTTCTTACCAGGTGTAGTTTTGTTGGCATTTTTCCCAAAGACAAACTTCGATGTGATTGGCGCCATGATGTTTTGTCACATGACACGAAATTTGTACCCTTAATGACAGCCCAAAGTCTTCTGAACTGAGAACAGGCCGTTTAAATGAATTTAATCAATTTGTTGCATATAGCGAAGCCAAAATACAAGGTCCATGCATGTGGATGCAGGGTTGCACGAGGTTAAGGATGTTTCGTTATTTTTACTGGAAAACCAGATTAAAATACTAATTAAGAACATGATTCGGGATTTGCAGTGCAGCAAAT
Source organism: Xyrauchen texanus (assembly GCF_025860055.1). Lineage (NCBI taxonomy): Eukaryota > Metazoa > Chordata > Actinopteri > Cypriniformes > Catostomidae > Xyrauchen > Xyrauchen texanus. The sequence goes on along the minus strand of NC_068287.1, from coordinate 10,403,411 downwards.
AGGAACTGACGTGACAGTATGGTTGTCTGTCTATCAGGAAAGAAGATAAGGATGTCTTTAAAGTGCTTATTAATTAAAGAGCAGTTTTAGTGCATGTGTATTCTTTTGTTTAGTGATGTAAATAGCAGGGAGGTGCTGAATGTGCAGGGTAATTGGCGTGAGTAAAACAGAAGGGAGAAAAATATATGACCTTTTCACCACTGACAGCTTGCTTGTTGACTCAACCAGCCCTTTAACACTGAGCAAAGACATGCACTAAGCGCACACACTCTCTCACACACCAGCAAAACTGAAAGATAACCCACACACAGGCACACAAACAGGGTTCACATCCTATTGTGTTGCACGTGGCTCACCATACAGTTATAGCGTTCAGGCTTGTGCTTATCACAGCAGACTTTGTACTGTTCAATGATTGTATAAACCCACTGGCTTGCCATACACCTGTTAATCCCTTTTAAGCTGTCCACCTGAAAAGCATTGAATCTCTGTTAAGAGGGCGTTCACACAAACTGCCATTTGCAATGACAAAGTGAATGGAAGCCATTAGTTCCCTGTTAAAATAGCTTCTTAAACTTTAGAGGGATATTGAGCACTTGTCAGGCATTCAGGCAGGGAGACTAGCTTCTTTACCACCAAGGTGCTTTTTAGCACCTTGTCAAATTATAATGACATCCTGTTTTACCTGCATTGCATGCCATATTGGATCAGATTTTCAAAAGCAATGACCAGTTGTGCAGCCCACCAATAAAGTTGGAGAATTCAGCAGTAGGAACACCAACAATACAGCAACCGGGCGCCGTCCAGCTATTAAATCATGTATGTGTGAATGGGGCATTTGAACTGTTCTTAAACCTTCTTTTTTTGTTGCAGTATTTGTGGTATTCAGCACCTGGAGCGAGCAGGGAACAACCTTACTCTGTTTGATTCTCTGTACTTCTGTGTGGTCACCTTCTCTACGGTGGGCTTTGGTGATGTCACACCTCAGATCTGGCCATCTCAGCTGCTTGTGGTTATCATGATCTGTGTGGCTCTTATAGTTCTGCCAATACAGGTAAATCAAACACATATACTGACCAACTCTTTCTCATCCACTTCTTTGTCATCTTCATACTGTACTGTATTTTATCAGTACATACGTGATATTATGTGCATACTGTAGGGTTCAAATTTCTACCCAAAATCTACATTTTCTTTGTTTTTTCCCATAAAGAATTTTTGCATTGAGATGGTTTGTAACAATCACCACCAAATCACCCCAAAAGGGTCATTTACACTAAAATGAGTTTTAAAATGAATAGCACATATAACATATTGTCTCTATTTGTGGTTGATCTCACCTGCATTATCCACAATGGTCTTTCACATAATTCAAATTATTTGACCAAAGCTTTCTACTTTTATTTTCATCTGTCAGATATTTTATGCAAATATCATGTGGTTATGATGACAAAAGCACTGAGCCGAACTTTTGTGTTTGAAGCTCCTTTGAGATACAGCACAGCTGGTGCTTTTCGCAGTCAGATACACAAATGCACTGTTGCATTTGTGTATGTTTTCTAACATACACTTTTGATGAACTTGTTCATGCATTCAGTTCAACATATACATTCTCTTACTAACACACACAAGCCTTCATATACCTTAAAAACTGTAATCTAGTCAGCAACACTAAAACCCAGATTGTAGCCTAGTCACAACAAAATTAATTGCGGGATTGTACAGTTGGGGAGTAGAATGATCTTAAAACTGATGCACCTAGTCTGTGATTAGTCGCTTCCACAACACCACTTACAGTATATCTACCCACACAACTGAACAAACAATTTACATCACCACCAATATCTACACACAAAATCCACTACACCACCATAATCTACACACATTAACCAAAATTATCCACAACACCACTAATATCTAATCACACAATCCATAACACTACCAATTTTTACCCACACAACAGTACTAACTATGAGTCTTGAATGCACATGGGCAACAAGTTTCAATCTTATAGTGTGCGCTATTATACACACAAACTCACCCTAACAAGTCTCTCACATATTAACGCTGCTCAAGCCTCCTGTGGGGCTGAGGAGAGAATGAGATGAGAGAGGGGGCTGTCTTTCATGTGTGATGTGAGGGCTTCCCTGCCAGCTTCCTCTTTGGGAGGCTGGTGTGTCTCTGCCACACACAAAATGGCATTGGGTCCAGTGAGACCCTCCTACTCTTTTCATCCACAAAAAACAGCTGACATTTACTACTGCACCCCAGCTGTGAATGTGCAGGAGTGTTACTGGCAAGACAGTGTTTGTGTGTGTGTTTCGTGCCTAACAGGGGAAATCTCCAGTATAGCTTTTGGACCACAGAGAGCAATCCCACAACACAAACTGAAAGCAGCCGGTGTATCCCATCCCTCCCTGTGCACACATTGCAATGAGTTTTTTATTCGTAGCTCTTCTATTGCAATTAAACAGTGCCAAATCTCTATTCCCAAATACCCTTTGCCTGAAAGCCACTGAATAGCAGACAATACCCATGGCTCTCAACAAAACGCCTCAAATCTTAGCTAAGAATCCCTTTATATACTCATCAGTGTGACTGAAGCTCTACTGTGAGACATTTACACCTGCTATTAAAGAATGAGCTATTTTATATATATTATTAAAACACAGCCCAGCATACTGCCAACATCTGATCAAACAATCCACAACATCATCAATATCTACACACAATCCCCAACACCACCAATATCTACACACAATCCAATCAGTCAGTCACACATTTATTTATATGGCATGTTTAAAAACAATTATTGCTGACCAAAGTTTGACCAAATTGTTGACCACAAATAGCTACATACACAATCCATAACACCGGCAATATCCAGCATACAATCCACAACAGCACCAATATCGACCCACATAATCCACAACAACACCAATATCCATCACACAATTCACATCACCTCCAATATCTACCCACACAATTCATAACACCACTAGTATCTACTCTCACAATCCACAACACCACCAGTATCTACTCTCACAATCCACAACACCACCAGTATCTACTCTCATGATCCACAACAACACCAGTATCTACTCTCACAATCCACAACACCACCAGTATCTGCTCTCACAATCCACAACACCACCAGTATCTACATATATGATCCAAATCTCCACCAATATCTCCACAAAATCCACAACACCACCAATATCTAAATACATAATTGGCAGCACCACTAATATCTACACTTGATCCACAACACCACCAATAGCCACATTCACAATCCAAAACACCATCAATATCCAGCACACGATCCACAACACCACCAATATCTACCCACAGAATCCAAAACACCACCCATATCTACTTTCACAATCACAACACCAACAATATCTACTCTCACAATCTGCAACACCACCGATATCTAGATACATCATCTACAACACCAACAATGTCTAAATATACAATCCTCAACACCACAATATCTACCCACACAATACACAACACCATAAAACATACACACAATCTTCAACATTTCCAATATCTACATACACAATCTAAGACACCTCCAATATCTGCTCACACAATCACAATGCCACCAGTTTCAACTCACACAATCACAACACCAACAATATCTACTCTCACAATCCACAACACCACCAATATCTAAATAGATAATTGGCAGCACCACCAATATCTACACTTCCTACACAACACCACCAATAGCCACATACGCAATCCAAAACACCATCAATATCCAGCACACAATACACAACACCACCAATATCAACCCACAGAATCCACAACACCACCAATATCTACTCTCACAATGCACAACACCACCAATATCTAAAAATCATCCACAACAACACCAATATCTACTCCAAAACAACGGACAACACCACCAATATCTACAAACAATCCACAACATTTACTGCTGAAGATCCAAAATGCTATCAATATGTTTACACATAATCCACAAACTCAGCACCACCATTGTAACCTCCGTTCTCTGATGGAGTGAACGAGACGTTGTGTTGAGTGAAGTGACATTAGGGGACTTCTTTGAAGGCCTCGGTTACCTCTGAACTTGAGAAAAGGCCAATGAGAAATTGGCAGACAGAATTTGCTTGTCCCTCCCCAGGACATACAGGTATAAAAGGAGGGAATCATGTGTCTGTCCATTCAGGTTTTGCACCGAGGAGCCGAGTATAAGGTTCAGCCAAAGCAGTGGCTCGGTTCAGCATCGTGGCCAGGGGGACAACAGGGGTCCCTATTCAATCACGCCATGCGCTGAACCGTGTACATGCGCTGCTGATGCAGGTGCGGGCAGGCAGTTGCGTGCCAAAGCGACAGGCTGCATCAGACTGCACAACAAACCTTCCCCAACACCCCATAAAATCATCATAAACTTTTTAAGTTCCCGGCACCCCAAAGGGGGAAACAAAGCGACGTGCCAAGCATGGGAGCAGGCCACGCCTTTGTTCTCTATATTTTTATTGTATAGATTTAAAGCAGCTGGGGCCATATTAACGCTATCACACGCATCGGGAAGGTGTTCTTTTCCAACTCCTATTCTTTCAGGGGGAAAAGACCCCTTGGAGACCACCACCTGCCCTGGCTGGGGGGAGGTAAAGAGTGGCAAAATACATCACATGGGTTTTCAGACCACATGTGGGAATGGCGCGGTGGTAGATCCTACCTGCTGCGAGGGAGGAGTTGCTACAAACACAGGAGATGTGGGTCCACCCGTAGGGAGACTGTACCATGGAAAATACACACAGGGGGATTAATCCACAAGGGCCCATCCTGTGGAGCACCTATTCCAGTACAGAGGAATTTTAGTACCCATAGTGGGTCTGGTTAGGGAATTCCTCAGCTGAATTTGTGGACCAGAGGGATATGGAGGAAGAACATCCAGGGTGCTTGAATCCAGTGTACTCCCCTGGGGGAAAGAGTGCACGATATCACCTCAATGGAGGGGAAAGGTGCTATGTGCAAGCGGAACACCTGGTCAGAATTCCGGAGCTCTACGTTCTCGGACCTCAGGGAACATGACGAGACCGACTCAACCCTGAGATTGTAAAATCTTGTAAAGGTATTGGGTGTTGCCCAGCCCGCTGCTCTGCATATGTCTGCTAGGGAGGTACTATTGGCCAGTGCCAACGAGGATGCCACACTTCTTGTCGAGTGTGCTCAAACCTGCAAGGGGTTCAGTGGGCCAGTAGGGGGCCACCAGAGTGACTTGTTCCTCATCCTCCCTGATCTTGCACAGCACCCATGCAAGTAGGCTCATACTTGCACAGCCCCCGGGGTCAGCTGTGTGTCAGCGCGTCTGTCCAGAGGGGAGCCTCCACTAGGGAGTACCATAGCGGAACCACTCCACTCAAATCAGCTGGACCACCTGGGGCTGGAGCATCCACATTCTGCTGAATGTACCTTGTTGCGACAGTGCGTCTGCTGCCATGTTGAGGTTGCTCGGGATGTGAGTGGCGCAGGGCAAGGATCACAGCCAACAACTGTAGGCAGTTGATGTGCCAAACCAGCCGGGGCCCCGTCCAGGAGCAGGATGTGTGCCTGTTGCACACGACGCCCAACCCTGTTTGGAAGCATCTGTGGTTACCAGAACGTGTCGGGACACCTGCTGTATGGGGACTCCTGTCTGCAGAAAACATAGGTCTGTCCAGGGGTTGAAAACGCTCGTTGGTGAGGCATGGTGTCATTGAGACTGAGTCTAACTCCATGCCGAGAAAAGATATGCTCTGAACCGGGGTGAGCTTGCTCTTTTCCCAGTTGACCTGAAGCCTTAGACGGCTGAGGGGCCTGAGCACCTGGTCCCTGTGGGTGCATAGTGACTCTCGAGAGTGGGCTAGGATGAGCCAGTCGCCAAAGTAATTGAGTATGCAAATGCCCACTTCCCTTAGCGGGGCAATGGATGCCTTTGCGATGTTCGTGAATATGTGAGGGGACAGGAACATGCCGAAGGGGAGGACATTGTACTGATATGCCTGGCAGTCGAACGCGAACCGTAAGAAGGGTCGGTGTCGAGGCAGGATAGAGATGTGGAAGTTCATGTTTACCGCTGAAAACCAATCTTGATGCAAGTTGAAATGGGTCTTTGCATGAACATTTTGAACGCCGTCGAGGGTAGTGAGAGCGGATGAGCGAGGAGGTCGTTTGCGGGCAGTGAAAGGTGCCCTCCATAACCTCGTCAGCTCATCATGCACCTCCGGGAACAAAGGAACCGGGGGGGGGTGGCTGTGAGCGGTGCCCGGACCCAACGAAACCAATTGTCTAGCTGTGAAGACTGTGGGGAGGAGGGAGGGTTCCAGTCCAGCCCCATGCTGACAGTGGCCCGGGCAAGCATGTCAGCCATCTGGGCTTCAGACTCAGACTAGGCGTACGGACCCGAAGGTGGCAGTCCAATCGAGTCTTCTGCGTCAGACACCGGGGCGGCTGGAGCGGAGTTCCTCTTTAAGGAGGACAGCCACGACCACAACGTTGCCATGGTAAGGTTCTCGCAGTGAGAACACGAACCATCTACAAATGCTACCTCGGTGTGATTGCTGCCCAGACACACGAGGCAGCGCCTGTGACCATCAGGAGTGGAGAGAAATTGACCACATCCAGGAATTACACAGGGGCGGAAGGGCATCTTTATAAAGACGAGTCCTGAAAAGGACGTTCAACGCCAGCTGTGTATTGCTCTTTTAGAGAAAATAAACTCTTTTAGGAAAATACTCTTAATACTCCTTTAGTAGCACTGTCGAAGCACCCAGGGGCAAAGCTGCACTGCCGTGCAGAGAAAGAAAAAGCCGCTGATATGCACCGTAGATCCAACAGCATAAGCTCTGCAGAGGCTAGTGGAACAGTAAGTGATCTCAGCTCGCTGATCGCACAACCGCTCGGCTCCGAAGAAGAAATCTGAATGGACAGACGCATGATTCCCTCCATTTATATCCGGATGTCGGGGAGAGGGACATGCCAATTATTCATTGGCCTTTTCTCAAGTTCAGAGGTAACCAAGGCCTTCAAAGAAGTCCCATAGTGTCGCTTCACTCGATACAAATTCGAAGTGAGCGACAGACGGGGAACAGTATGTACTGTACATAAGCAATCCACAACAACACAATATCTACCACACAATCTACAACACCATCAAAATCTACCAATATGATCCACAATACCACCAATATATACCCAAAATCAACAGCACCACTATCTACACATAAAATCCACACCACCAATATCAACACAAGCAAAACAACAATAGCAATCTATACACAATTTACAACACCAATATTTTCACACACAGCACTAATATCTATAAACCCAATATGCTAGGCAAATGTACATCATCGAATATCCAAGTTAGCTCTAACCACAGAACACATTTATTTGAATTAGTGTGTGCTCAAAAATAGCTTACATGCAGACCCAAATTTTATAAAGCTCTTTTTGAAAACCTTGAAGAAGACCCATACATAGCCTTACTCACTGCAATTTCTCTTAGTTTGAGCAGTTGGTTTTCTTGTGGATGGAGCGACAGAAGTCTGGAGGGAACTACAGCCGTTACCGTGCCCAGACTGAGAAGCACGTGGTGTTGTGTGTCAGCTGCTTGAAGATAGACCTACTCATGGACTTCCTCAATGAGTTCTTTGCACACCCCAGACTGCAGGTTAGTGAGTGTGTGCACATTCATGCATGCATATGTACACTAGCAAACATGCACATATAAATGTGTGCACATTCATGCTAATTTGAGATCAGACAGCCTGCTATTCACTGTGTAATCCTTTTCAGGAATGCTAGAAGCTGAGGTTCTTGTACTGGGATTAACAGAACATCAATTTAAATGACTAAATCTAACTAAGTGTGAATGCTCATCTGGGGTTTCAGTAGGGGTGGGTGAATAATGTGAACTCTTTCTAAATTGTAATAATCAGAATTTTGATAAGATTTTTAAATAATCTAAAATTAAATGTTAATAATTCTGCTTATTAAAAAGCATATGCATAATAAAACATTACAGAAAAGAGAAAGAAGCTATTCTAAAAAGCTGAAAAAAACCCAAACCGTGTTTGGGTTTTTTCAGCTAATGACCCTGCATCAGTGTGGAGAGGCCTGAAATACTTTACCAACTACAAGACACCATCCCCCAACACTGTAGGGAATCAACAACTGGCTAACGATCTAAATGTGTTTTACTATAGATTTGAAAAGCCCAATCACACAACCCACACCCGCTCTGACCTTCACAGCACACAAACATTTACACCTCCTGCCTCTTCCCCTCTCCTGCTACTCAACATGCACTTAAGATCTGTGAAGATGATGTGTGGCGGGTTTTCTAGAAACAGAAGACAAGAAGGGCCTAGATAGTGTTTCACCCACTTGTCTAAAGTCCTGTGCTGACCAGTTGGCCTTCATCTTCACACAGATTTTCAACAGATCACTGGAGCAGTGTGAAGTTCCCTGCTGCTTCAAATGCTCCTCAATCATCCCTGTCCTAAATAAACCCAAGATAAAAGGACTTAATGACTACAGACCGTCGCTCTGACGTCTGTAGTCATGAAGTCATTTGAGAGACTGGTGTTTGCCCACCTGAAGGGCATCACTGAATCCTTTCTAGATCCACTTCATTTTGCTTATAGAGCAAACAGGTCTGTGGATGATGCTGTCAATATGGGACTGCATTACATACTTCAACATCTATTTTTCAACAAAATTAACCCAGCTCTCTGTTCCCGGCTCTGTCTGTCAGTGGATCACCAGCTTTCTGACAAACAGGCAGCAGCTATTGAGAATGGGGAAATTCACCACCAGCACATGTACAATCAGCACTGGTGCACCCAGGAATGTGTGCTCTCCCCACTACTCTTCTCCCTCTACACAAATGACTGCATCGCCAAGGACCCCTCTGTTAAGCTCCTGAAGTTCCTAGATGACACTACAGTCATCTGCCTCATCTAAGATGACGATGAGTCTGCAAACAGAAGGGAGTTTGAACAGCTGGCCATCTGGTGCAATCAAACAGTGGAGATGAGAGTTAACTTTAGTAGGAACATCCCAACATTAACCCCACTCACCATTTTGAACAGCACTGTGGCAGCAATGGAGTCATTCAGGTTCCTGGGCACTAACAACTCACATGACTTGAAGTGGGAGACCCATGTAGACTACATTTTGAAAAAGACCCAGCAGAGTACTTCCTTTGCCAGTTGAGGAAGTTCAACCTGCCGCAGGCGCTGCTGATACAGTTCTACTCAGCAGTCACTGAGTCTGTCCTCTGCACTTCTATAACTGTCTGGTTTGGTTCAGCTACCAATTCAGACATCAGAAGACATCAAAAGTTCGGACTGCTGGGAGGATTATTGGCACTCCCCTACCCACACTGCTAGAACTGTCCACATTTAGTGTAACAAAAAAGGCTGGTAAAATCACTCTTGACCCCATTCACCCAGCACACTTCCTATTTGAACTGTTGCCCTCTGGCCAGCGCTACAGAGCACTGAGCACCAGAACAGCAGGCACAAGAACAGTTATTTCCCTCAGGCCATCCACCTCATAAACAGTTAAAACTGCCCCCAAATAGCTTTCTTTGGTCAATATAACCCATCCAATATTCAATAAATCCATTCCTACTTATATCCTTATTTCATTTATATTCTTTAACACATCCTACCTCTTCTTCAATACATTACATCACCTGCACATAACTGTATATCTGTATATAAAATATTTTAACAACATTATTGCATTATTGTATATTTCAAATTTTTATCTGTTACATTTCATATTTTTTTTGTCACTATATGTATATATTTACATTTGTATGTATGTATATACGTTGCAATCTCTTGCACTGGAAGCTTCTGTCACCATGACAAATTCCTTGTGTGTGTAAGCAAACTTGGTAATAAAGATAATTGTTATTCTGATTAGTATAAAGTGCCATGCAATGTGGAACATTGCATAAATGGCTTGAAGGGCGCATGTGCCTGTCTGACTTTTCCACTAACTTGAGGTCATCATATCCAGGATTACTATGTGGTCATCTTATGTCCTGCTGAGATGGACATCCAGGTGCGGAGAGTACTCCATATCCCGCTGTGGGCTCAACGGGTCATTTACCTGCAGGGATCTGCTCTCAAAGACCAGGACCTGATGAGGGCCAAGTAAGACCTTCTGAATCAATACATATAACCAATTATGATTACCGCGAGACACCTAATGACCTTCAGTGGGAAATCAGAATAAGATGATTTGCTGGTCTTAGCTGGCCTCCCAGCCTGTTCAGGCTGGTTTGGTTTGCTTGTTTTAGAGGGGTTTTGAGCACTTGTCAACTGGATTAGATAGGAGATCAGCTCGTTGTCCAGCTAAAGACCAGCTTGGCCATGCTGGGAGACCAGATAACCTGAATAAATATTTACTTGCGTCTTTTATTTTTCCTGTTTGTCTGATTTTCATTTCCTCTTTTATGGATCCTGGCCCTGTTTCTCTGCTCTCTTTGATCTTCTTTGTCTTGATTGGCTGAAGGATGGATGATGCTGAGGCCTGTTTTATCCTAAGCAACAGGTTTGAAGTGGACCGCTTTGCTGCTGTACGTTGCCCTTAAATTTATTTTAATTTCCATCCTCTTATTTCTGTCATAAAATAGGGGGCAGCAAATTCGAACATGTCCTGTGTCATGCTGTTTCTCTTTTTATCTTTCACTTGTTGTTGATCTGTCTACTGATGTCACACTTGGAAGCACAGTTAGTGACATTATTTTCTTGACATTTAAGCCCATTTCCCTCCAGTTCTAATTACAGAAATGAAACACTGTAGAGATTGATTGGAAGCATGGCCTAACAACAAAGGAGAAGCGTTTTTCCTCTCTTTAAAAAATTTTTTTTAACCTATTTATTTTCCCATCCTAACTATACTCAATTATATAGTTTGTTGCATTTAATAATATCCATGTTGAATTTTTCCCCCCTGCTGTCTCCAGCTCTATCAGAATAGACTCATGGCCCACCATTTAAGAACCACTGTTTTATGCTAATTTCTCTATAAAGAGGATAATGGATGGTACTATATGTATTGTAAGAGCTGACACTTGAACCAATGACATAATTCTTTTAGTATGCCTCTCTGTCTGTCCCCTTCTCTCTGACACAGGACCATCAGACCATTCTTAGGGCCTGGGCTGTGAAGGACTTTGCCCCAAATTGCCCTCTCTACGTGCAGATCCTCAAACCTGAGAATAAGTTCCACATCAAATTCGCAGGTGAGCATGCAAAATGTTTTTCCCTTGGAATACAGGTGCAGAGAGTGTGAAATTTGATTCCTGTATGTGTGTGTGTGTGAGCGTGTATTTATCACTTTGTGGGGACCAAATGTCCCCATAAGGATAGTAAAACCCGAAATTTTTGACCTTATGGGGACATTTTGTCGGTCCCCATGAGGAAAACAGCTTATAAATCATACTAAATTATGTTTTTTGAAAATGTAAAAATGCAGAAAGTTTTCTGTGAGGGTTAGGTTTAGGGGTAGGGTTAGGTTTAGGGGATAGAGTATAAAGTTTGTACAGTATAAAAACCATTATGTCTATGGAAAGTCCCCATAAAACATGGAAACACAACTGTGTGTGTGTGTGTGTGTGTGTGTGTGTGTGTGTGTGTGTGTGTGTGTGTGTGTGTGTGTGTGTGTGAGAGAGTGAATGAATTTAATGTCTTTTTTATTCCAGTTTAATTCCTGAGGTTGGAACAATGTGCATAATTGGAATTAGAACTTTTAAGTCTTATTTAAAGTGATAGTTCACACAAAAATTATAATTCTCTCATAATTTACTCACTGTCATGCCGTCTCAACATACATTGCGATGTTCATTTTAATTTTTGCATAACGTTATTTGTAGCATGCCGTCTGTTGTGCAGATGTTGCCGAGTGTCAGTGGTGGATCCTCGTACCATCCACATGCACAGACTCCGTTTTAATATTACATAATAATAACAATAATAATATTAATCTTATAGTAAATTAATCCACTGATATGTTAATATCAATAATCAATAACCCTAATATTAAATAATACTTTAAATAATAATTAGGGCTGTCAATCGATTACAGATTTTATTCAAATTAATTACATTAATTTGATTAATTAATCGGCATACAAACACAATTAATCGCATATATAAACATTTGATGAGCTAGCCCTTCAAATAGCAATAATTCAATATATATTGATTAGATAATTATAAATAGTTATATTATTTTAATTAAAAATAAAATATATATATATATTATAAAAATTATAATTCAGATTATTATGCATTGCATTATTATGGCACACGAGTAAAGCATTAAAAAAGATGGTAACACTTTACAATAAGGTTCCATTTGTTAACATAAGTTAACCTGAACTATCAATGAACAATACTTTTACAATATTTTTACAACATCTTAGTTAATGTTCATTTTAACATACATGTTAAAAAGATGCAGTGGACAAGTTTTGTTTTTGAAGGAAATGTGCCCCAAAACAGTGTCAATATAAAGCAGGATTTTCAAAAAATTTGATTCTCAAGCATGGATAAACTGTTCATGTTCCAGATTTATATCCTGAAGATGTAAGTATCACACTTAATATTTTGTGAATGTTTGCAAATGGTCTTTCCGAATGTCCTTGTTAGCTGATTCCACAGCTAATGCAGCTAAAGTTACCATTGTCTCTGATTGTATTTGCGGAGACCAGAGCTATGTTGGGGGCGGGGAGCAGCAGCTAATTTGCATTTAAAGAGACACACATGAAAACAACATGAGTTTTTAATCCAAAAAGAGGCATTTACAACATGGTATAATAAATGATCCGTGGGGTATTTTGAGCTGAAACTTCACAGACACATTCTGGGGACTATTCTATTAATATATAATAGCTCAACATGTAATACAATTTTGTCATCATTTACTCCTCTATCCAAACAAGTACAGCTTTTTTTTCATCCCTGAAACACAACATTAAGGGATGAAAGGATTGGTATTGTGACTGTCAACCTCCAAAAGCACATAGAATATCACTTGTGCGCTACATATACAGTCTACTGAAGCCATTTGATAGCATTGTGTGAAGACCTTCCTGTCCACCCATTAGAATCTGTTGTGCACAGGAGAACAATATTGTTTACATAAGCGCAGCTCAATACGTGCACCTGACACCACATGAGGAGAAGAAGGTGGAGGAATAGAAATCGTGCACATTGGTTCTTCTGTTCTTCTGTCATCGAGGAAAATTTGGATGTGAGAGATGTCTTCAGCTCCCGCCGTACATTTGACTAACTTCCACTAGACTTAGCCACTACGTTAGACACACAACCTCTCTCCAAATAGTAGAGACTTACTGCACCTTTAATAACATACTTAACGCCAATAGGTTAACACATTCAAATGTTACCTTTAAATGTGTGTGTCAATAAACATGATGTGATTATTCAGGTAGCTATTGCAACACATGTTTATAATATCATCTTCAAACCATTGTAGTTGACCTGAAAGAGAAAACTGACCATAGCAAAAGTAGTTTACTCTAATGTTTGCTATAGCGCCCCTAGTGGAAGTGCTGAGAATGCAATGTGTACTGCATTGTATTGTGAATTGTGGAAATTGTGCTTGCAAAGGTAGAAGCGTATTTGCATAGAGTGTTTGTTTTTGGGCCTAAATTAAGAGAAGCTTATATTTTGGAAAACCACAGTTTCAAATTAGCTTCCTCAACTCTGCTGGATAAACGAAAGCATTGCGTAAAGCTTCAGCGCACCTTCAATTTCGTGCTTTCTGTGGTTTGGTTATGTGTGGTAATGGAGTGATTACCGGAAAATGGATGAATTTCACTGTGCAGAAGCATGTGAGCTGAGCCTATGGTTAGAAAGACACATTACAGCTGCCAGAGATGCTCCATTGAGCAGCAGATGAAAATGTTTGGAGGACGCTTTCCACTCCTTCCTCACATGTGGACTCACTCTCGTATTGCCTTGTACATTAACGTCACCTGTGGTTGTGAGGCTGAGAGCATGACAGACATGCAGAGCTCCTCAGCATGTGCTGACAGCCCTTATTTCAGATGAGAAAGCGGAGGTGGCTCACCAGGCTCGTGTCAGATGTAGAGACAGCTGTGGAGTCAGTGAGCTTTAAGCTGAGATCAACTACAGATTGTAGAGTAGCACACGATCAGTCAGTCTAACCAAGAGCTGCTGGTCACTGTATATGGCACTCACTAAAGGAGAATGACAAATAAGTGTTCATTAATTCCATTTGTTTATCTCACTTTGACTGTGTTTGAAACTAAAAGGTGATTTCTTAATAGACAGCATTTTGAATGAAGTTACCAGAAGACCAGCTTCTAAAGCACATTTAATGACTACTATACTTATGTATCGGAAGAAATTGATTCAAATGAATTTAAAGGAATAGTTCGAAAGTGGTTACTCACTGAAAATACTGACCTCCGCTGTTTGTATTTATTTATATATGGCACATTCACATTTGATGTGTCACATTTGACGTTGTGATGTCAATGCGATGTGACCAATTGTTATCGACCTAAAAATACATTGTCTAATGTGTATTTCTAATGGTTTTAGATATTTGATTTGAGAGCTTCAGCGGATCGAAAGATTACCAACATGATCACACAAGAAAATATTGTCTTACTTTCAAATGGTTTGGTCACATACTGATAAAGGAACATTCCAGGCTCAATACATGTTGCGCTCAATCAACAGCATTTATGGCATAATGTTGGTTTCCACCAAAAAATCTTGTGTCTATACTTTTAAAACAGTGTGTATCTTAATGTTTATGGACTGGTCCCATTCACGTCCATTGTAAGTGCCTCATTGTAACCACTTAAAGGTGCAATATGTAATATTCGCCCTTTTCTTGCCAATGTGTGAACGGCTTGTAATACAACTTAAAAAATTAGCCCTTCCCGGACTTCCTAGTTTGCCTATTAAAGCCTGTGAACTGATTTTCATGCAAAGTGAGCGGGTCGCTTTTGCCGGGAAAATCCAAAGGATGTGACGTTTATGCGTGCTCCCGAGAGCCTTGCCTCAGCCAGTAGCTTCTCTTCCGCTATTCAACAGCATCAACAGACAGTCTGCAACACTAGGTAACATGATCTTAGAGATGGAATCCAGCAAACATCCGTCTCCCAGCACAACACTGACTCCTACACAAAACTCAGAGTAAGCCAAAATTGGCATTCTTCTTATTGGACAGGTAAGCTTACATAACTGCAAAGCATGTGAAATATAGTGCCATAAGGTTTGATCTGTGCAATTTAAGCTAAACTACAAAAACACATGAAAGGAATGCTAGACAATGTTCAAGATAATGCAAAAAGACCCATTCATTAGTGTAACGTACTTGGTTATACAGAAAATATGTACATTCTATTATTATAAAACAACACACATTGATATATCAAATGACAGTTGTGATGGAATCACATAAATACTGAATTGTGTCAACATATTTATAATGTACAGTCTATTTTATAAACAGCTACTGTCATCAACCACCAAATTTAGCTAACAGCTATTGATAAAACTGGCTAGCTAGCTAACCCCGACATAGGTTATCATATAAATGCAGTCAATGTATCATGCAGGGAAAAGTGATTACTTCAATCTACAGTCTTGCATAGTCAGACCTACAGTATATCCACACTTTGTTTTAGCCCTGTTCCAGCACTGGAGTGTCAAATATAATATACAGTCTCAAAGTTTGTAGTAAAACAATCATACCTGTGTAATTTTAATTATGCTACCTCATCTGTCAGCATGATGCCGTTGAATCACGTTCAGCCTCTTTGTACATTACGTCATTGTTTTGGTCGATGCTCGCTCGTGTCCCTATGGAGTGTGTGCATTATCACGAGCAACAGGTAGCTGACTGCAGTTCACTTAATGACCACAGGTGTCATTAATAACAAGGGTTTCTGAATCTTACATACTGCACCTTTGCATTTTTTTTATAAAACGAGGGACGTGAAATGCTGCTGATTGAGCTTTACTTGTATTGAAGCCAGAATATTCCTTTAAGGTTAGGGTTGGGTTATAGTTTGGGGGCTTTCACATGACGTTGGGGCTTCATCACACTGCTCAACACCTATTTATATATATACAGGTATATACACTCACACAGGGTTGGGGAGTAACGGAATACATGTAACAGGATTACGTATTAAAAATACAAAATAAGTAACTGTATTCCACTACAATTAGATTACTGAAGAGATTACTTTGCATTTTATTGTCATTTGTTTAATTTAATATTTAGTCTTAAATAAATTAATAATTTATACATATAAATGATGCTGTAATGCTGGTTCGAGGAGAGGAAGAGACTTTAAGTCTTTTAATAATAAATGCTGGAGTGGAACAAATTCTGGAGTGGAATACAACTAACATCACAAAGCTTAACATCTAAAAGTAACACTTCAAGGACTGACAAAAGAATGTACAAAACAGGAGGGTATTTATACAAACAAGGGCAGATGATGGAAAGGAGGACAGGTGAGGAGGATTGGAAACAGATGGAAGTGATCAGGGCAGTGAATTATGGGAAATGTCGTCTGGGGAAACATGAGGACTGTGACATTACCCCCTTTAAATGGCGACTCCTGGCACCCCAAAGTTGGATGAGGAGGGTAGGGTGATGCAGAAGGTGAGGAATGATCCAAGGGAGATGATCAGAAGGCCTGGGGGGTAGTTTCAGGGCTGGGAAAGGATCCGGGGGCCTGGGAGGCGGCCACAGGGCAGGGACTGGGTCAGGAGGCGAAGCCACTGGAGGAGAGGCGGGTAGAGCTGCTGTCGGAGGAGTCTCTGTTGGAGTGGGCGGAACTGCTGGAGGAGGCGTCTCTAGTGGGGCAGACGAAACTTCTGGAGGAAGTTGGAAGAATCTGAGGGCGGAGCCATAGGAGGCTTGAGGGGCGGAGCCATGGAGGGTTGAGCCAGGAAAGGCAGAGTCATGGAAGGTGGAGCCGTGGAAGGCTCGATTGGCGGAGCAATGGAAGGTGGAGCAGTGGGAGGCTCGAGGGCAGGAGCCATGAAAGCAGAGCCGTGAGAGACTTGAGGGGCAGAGCCATGGATCTTGGTGCCCGGAGAGTTGCCGATGGCTCGAGGGGCCAGGGTGGAGCCGGAGGTTCGGAGGACTGAGGTAGCACCCGAGGCTCGGAGGACTGAGGTGGAGCTATAGGGCCTGAGGACCAAAGTGGAGCCATGGGGAAGGGTAGTCAGGGTTGGAACCAGGGCGGGGAGCAAGTCCAGGTCTATTAACTTGCTCAGGGGTGGTAGAGGCAACAGGCACTGGCTCTGGGATGGTCAAGGCTACAGGCACTGATTAACTGCATTAATTGCATAAATTGTTTTAATGCGTTAAACCAGTGGTTCTCAAACCTGTCCTGGAGGCCCCTCAAAACTACACATTTTGGATGTCTCAATCAAACACACCTGATTCAGTGATTCAGCTCATGAGTGGAGACAAGACATAAATTGGATGTGTCAGAAAAGAGTGACATGCAAAATGTGTAGTTAAGGGGGGCCTCTAGGACCGGTTTGAGAACCACTGCGTTAAACAGTGAGCTATTAATATCAGAAATAAACTTGTCAAATTTCCCAGCCCCAATATATTATATGTTATAATATTATCATTTATAATTATTGTTTGAGAGCTCCAGTCTTCATATATTTTCATTATATGGAAAAGAGTGTCCAGTACAGTCTTCAAAATTTCTTTTTTGTGCTCTATGGAAGTAAGAAAGCCATATGTGTTTGCAAAAACTGAATATTTTCTTTTTGGGATGAACTATTCCTTCAATTAAATTAAATTAAATTCTTTCAAGTGCTCCATCAGAGCAGCACGAACAGGATTGTAGGATATCATTGGCAGCGAAGGATACATTATCTTTAAAAATTAAACGAGTGAAGGCATCTCAATAGACATGATGTTACATTATACAAACATTGGACATACTTCCTCAGAAGTATGTTATGTTGCCTCTGATGATCTTGCCAAATGCTTGTTTTATATGCTTCTTAATGCATGAAGCATTCTGAAACCCTGCAAGATTATGGAAAAGAACATGAAGTATTTCTTTTATTGTGAGTTATCATTAAAATGACACTTGCAATATACTGTACAGTTGATACTCATGTTGCTTAAGGCAGCACGCCTTCTTAAAGGTAACAGCATTTGCTTTTTGACAGTTTGGGGGAACGCATCAATATGCAGTTTTTCTATGCATGGCAGATGGAAACATTTTGAATAATGGCGCATCAAAAATGGGCATAGTGTAGGCCAGTCAACAACATGAAAATACTCAGCATAAAACGCTCAACAATGTTGACAGCACATGTAACAGTCATCACATCCACCCCTGCAACACCAGCTCAACCGAACAGTTCCAAAGCACCATACTGTAGAAAATTCATTACATATGTAAAAGAAAACACACCATAAGCATACAACCCAACATATCTGCATCAAATAACACCAGATCAAATTTGGGATTTGCAAACCACAGAGAATGCAGTGCAGTCAGACAACCAAATCCACAAAATGTGAAATCCTCCTCTGACATCGCAGCGTAACCACTATAAAGTGCCGTGAAATAAATACTGTCATTATGTATGCCACAAAAAAACCCACACCAAAATCCAAACTATTTTAAAACTATAAAATGGCACGCAGGCCCTCTCTCTCACATGCGCTCGCGCGCTCACTCACACACACACACACACACACACACACACACACACACACACACACAAGGCCAATTTTTTTTATTGATCTGTAAATTACTTAATCGGCTATAAAGTTTAAAGTTGAAAAATTTTAAAACTTGAAGAAGAACTAATGCTGTTAGCCGGCTAATACATGGATGAATGAAACCTCCTCCCCAACACTTCGAGGTTTGAACATAGCGCATGTCCATCCATTCCTGCTCAGTGGTAGTCCCATGAAAGTTCTAACTAATGTTAGCTAACTCGTCATTAATCCTTGTCTCATTGAGATAGGTAGAACCAAATTATTCAATGTTTCCTGAAAAGTCGCAAAAAAAAATTCCCTTAATCAACCCCAAAAATTACGATACAAATTTGACGTAAAACCATCTGGGCCAGGTGATTTATCTAATGACAAACACATGACAGAATCAAGCTCTTCAATTGTTAACTCTGAATCACATGTCATTTTAAATTGTTCATCTATTTGAGGGATAAATTCACCAATTTCTTCAAAAAGGGAATTAGGATCTAAAATGAATGACGAGGATGAGTACAGTTTCTGATAAAAGTTGGCGATTTCTTTTACTATTAATTTTGCATAAGAACATTCAACACCATTAATGATTCAAGTTTTAATAGTGTTTTTTAAAATACGGAAGTTTAGTCAGAAAATTTCTTCGGAGCCGATGGTCTGTCTGCAGTTTGCTGCGAGTTAAACACCACTTTAAACGTTCCTGTTTCCTCTGACGATCTGCATGCTGTTGGATCTTGACGGCGCACAACAGCGGCTTTCTCCTTCACATTGCACGGCGTGCATTGTTGCCCCTGAGCGCTTTGACAGTGCAGACACACACACACACTGTGTATTAAAAGAGTAAATTCCTATTAAGAGTAATTTCTCTAAAAGAGCAAAACACAGCGGCGTTGAACGTCCTTTTCAGGACGCGTCTTTTTCAAGATGCCCTTCCGCCCCTGTGTTGTTCCTGGATGCGGTAGAGTGCTCTCCGCTTCAGACGGCCACAGGCGCTGTCTCGTGTGTTTGGGCTGCGATCACACCGATGCGGCGTTTGTGGATGGCTCATGTTCTCACTGCGAGAACATGACCATGACCACGTTGCGGTCGCGGCTTGCTTTCAACAGAAAGCAAGCCACCCCAGCTGCACCCCGCATTGCTCCTTCTTCCCACGAGATTGAGGACGATGCGGTTGGCGCTGGGGGCGATTTGGGGGCGGCAGCGGGTGCAGTTTCGCCGGGTAGCCCCCCACGAACCTCCCATTCCCCGACACGCTCGCTGGTCCCCGTCTACGCTCGCGGCGATAGCGGCTCTCCTCACGGTCCGGCTGTCTATCCTCCCGAGCCCGAAGCAGATGAGCTCGCCGCTGCATCGGAGAGTGTGACGTCTGATGCCATCCCCCCGGTCCCATCGGAGAGTGTGACATCCCCCCGGTCCCGTTTTTCCCGGAGGTGCATGACGAGCTGACGTCTACGTGGAGAGCCCCGCTCTCCGCCCATCTAGGTGCCACCCGCTCCACTCTCACCACCCTCGACGGCGGAGAGCGCCACGGATACGGGGCGATTCCCCAGGTCGATAGGGCAGTTGCGTACCATCTATGCCCCGGTAGCCCTACCTCCTGGTGTGGCCGCCCCGTACTCCCATCCAAGCCCTGTAGGACAACATCCTCGCTCAACGCGAAGGCCTACAGTGCGGCTGGACGCGCTGCCTCCACCCTGCATGCGATGGCCCTCCTGCAAGTCCACCAGGCCAAAGCACTCAGAAACATGCACTGGGGTGGACCTGATCCTGATGTGCTGCAGGAACTGCGCTCAGCGACCGACCTCGCCCTGAGAGCGACGAAGGCCACAGCGCAGGCACTCGGACAGGCGATGGCCACCCTAGTGGTCCAGGAACGCCATCTTTGGCTCAATCTGGTCGAGATGCATGAGGCCGACAAGAACCGCTTCCTGGACGCACCTGTCTCTCAGATTGGCCTTTTCGGCGACACCGTCAAGGACTTCGCCCAACAGTTCTCCGCGGTGAAGAAGCAGACGGAGGCTATCTCTCACTTCATGCCCCGCCGCAGATCTGCCGCTACGGGCCCTGCCCCGTCTGCCCGCCGAGGGCGTCCCCCTGCGAAGAAACCAGCTCCTGCTCCGCCTCAACCCGGGCCCAGCTCTCAGCCCCAGCATCGAGCACCCCGCAGGTGGCGCACGCCCCTGTCTCCACGAACCCCCTCTAGGACCCGGAAGGCTCCCAAGCGTTCCTGAGACAGCCGACCCAGAGCCGAAGACGTTAGCTCCGGAGGTGGTAAGACCGCTCCGTCCCCCGGTGGAGGGCTGGGAGGAGAATACTTTGTTTTTTCATTTACCACACCCCCTAACGGGGGCTGTGGTACCCACATTCTCAATAAAAGAGCTATTTCCTTTGCCTCTGGGTCACCTGGCCTGCAAATGCCGTTCTCACGGCAATCTGCTTTCAGATTACGACAGTCCCGGTTCACCGGACGCGGCGATCCCGCCTTCCGCCTGCCCACGACTGTCCCCCGGCCTGCCGGTTCGGACGAGTCCAGAGGACGCCAGCATCAGACCTCCTCCTCAGTCACGAACCCGACCCTGCCGGGTGCGCGGAGCAAGTTAAGTGCTTTGAGTCTATTCTCAGCACCTCAGCCTCAGGCCGCAAAGAAGCCACCCAATGCTGCACTACCTGTTCCGCCCCGCTGCGAGGCCCCGTCGGGTACGTCCAAAATACTCGTCCCTTTGGTGCCCCTAGCGCAGAGCTGGGAAGCGTGGCTTTCGCTTCCCAACGCATCACGCTGGCTGCACCGGACCATTCGACTCGGTTACGCAATTCAGTTTGCCCGGCTCCCGCCCCCCTTCAGGGGCGTCCGCTTTTCCGCAGTACACGGCGAGCATGCCAGTTCCCTGCGCATGGAAATTGCGACCCTCTTAGCAAGGGTGCGGTAGAGCCCGTCCCTCCAACCGAAATGAGGAAGGGTTTCTACAGCCCTTACTTCATTGTACCCAAGAAAGGCGGTGGCTTACGACCAATCCTGGACATGCAAGTTTTCAATCGGGCCTTGTAAAACTCCCGTTCAAAATGCTCATGCAGAGAAATATTCTGGCTGGTGTTCAGCATCAAGATTGTTTCGCAGCGGTAGACCTGAAGGACGCGTACTTCCACGTCTCAATTCTGCCACGACACCGACCCTTCTTACGGTTCGCGTTCGACGGCCAGGCGTTTCAGTACAAAGTCCTCCCCTTCGGCCTGTCTCTGTCCCCTCGCGTCTTCACGAAGGTCACAGAGGCGGCCCTTGCCCCGCTACGAGTAGCCGGCATCTGCATTCTCAACTACCTCGACGACTGGCTCATCCTAGCACACTCTCGAGAGTTACTATGCACACACAGAGACCAGGTGCTCCGGCACCTCAGCCGTTTGGGGCTTCAGGTCAACTGGGAAAAGAGCAAGCTCACTCCGGTTCAGAGCACCTCTTTTCTCGGGTTGGAGTTAGACTCAGTCTCAATGACAGCACGTCTCACGAGCGAGCGTGCTCAGTCGGTGCTGGACTGCCTCGCTTCCTTCAAGCCAGGCACAGTGGTCCCTCTAAAACTTTTCCAGAGGCTCCTGGGGCATATGGCGTCCTCCGCGGTGGTCGCGCCGCTGGGGTTGATGCATATGAGACCACTCAAGCACTGGCTCCAGACTCGAGTCCCGAGACAAGCATGGCACCACGGCACGCATCGGGTAAGGATCATCCCCGCCTGCCTCAAAACACTCCGACCCTGGACAGACCTCTGCTTTTTACGGGCAGGAGTGCCCCTGCAGCAGGTGTCCCGACGCGTTCTGGTCACAACCGACGCCTCCCGGTCCGGGTGGGGTGCCGTGTGCAGCGGGCACGCAGCAGCGGGCCATTGGAAAGGGGCCCCGCTGCGTTGGCACATCAATTGCCTGGAGTTGCTGACCGTCCTTCTTGCTCTCAGGAAGTTCCTCCCATTAGTTCGGGACAAAAATGTCCTCGTGAGATCGGACAGCACCACGGTGGTGGCGTACATAAATCGCCAAGGCGGCGTACGCTCCCGCCACATGTCACAACTCACCCGCCGTCTCCTCCTATGGAGCCAGCAGCGACTGTGTGCCACTCACATCCCCGGCAAGCTCAACGTCATAGCGGACGCGCTATCATGACAACGCCTGCCCGGCGGGGAGTGGAGGCTTCACCCCCAGTCGGTCCAGCTGATTTGGGAACGGTTTGGCAAGGCCCAGGTAGACCTGTTTGCCTCCCAGGAAACCTCCCACTGCATGCTCTGGTACGCCCTAATAGAGGCTCTCCTCGGGACAGACGCGCTGGCACACAGCTGGCCCTCGGGGCTGCGCAAGTACGCATTTCCCCCAGTGAGCCTTCTTGCACCAGTGCTGTGCAAGGTCAGGGAGGACGAGGAGCAAGTCACGTTAGTGGCCCCCTACTGGCCCACTCGGACTTCTCGCGACAGCTCCTCCCTGGCAAATTCCCCTGAGAAAGGACCTCCTCTCTCAGGGACGGGGCACGCTCTGGCACCCGCACCCAGACCTTTGGAACCTCCACGTCTGGTCCCTGGACGGGATGCGGAAGAGCTAGCTGGCTTACCGGCGACCGTTGTGAATACAATCAACCAAGCTAGAGCCCCCTCTACCAGGCACCTTTACGCCCTAAAGTGGCGCTTGTTCGCAGATTGGTGTTCTTCCCAAACTGAAGACCCGCAGAGATGCGCGATCAAGTCAGTGCTCCTGTTCCTACACGAGAGGCTGGACAGGAGGCTGTCCCCATCCACCCTCAAGGTGTATGTTGCCGCCATTGCTGCCCACCACGATCCTGTAGACGGCAAGTCTTTGGGTAAGCACGACCTGATCCTCAGGTTCCTGAGAGGCACCCGGAGGTTGAATCCCTCCCGGCCAGGCCTAGTTCCCTCTTGGGATCTCTCAGTAGTCTTGGCAGGACTCCAGAGACCTCCCTTCGAGCCGCTTGAATCAATTGGACTCAGGGCCCTCTCTCTTAAGACGGCCCTGCTGATCACGCTCGCCTCTATCAAGAGGGTCGGGGACCTGCAAGCGTTCTCTGTCAGCGACACTTGCCTGGAGTTCGGTCCGGCAGATACGTCTGTGATCCTAAGACCGCGACCGGGCTATGTGCCCAAGGTTCCTACCACACCCTTCCGAGATCAGGTAGTGAACCTGCAAGCGCTGCCCCGGGAGGAGGCAGACCCAGCCCTTTCGTTGCTATGTCCAGTGCGCGCCCTGCGCATTTACCTGGACCGCACACAGAGCACCAGACGCTCTGAGCAGCACTTTGTCTGCTTTGGGGGACGGTAGAAAGGGAATACCGTCTCCAAACAGAGGCTCGTCCACTGGGTTGTTGACGCCATCAAACACTGGCTTATCACACCCAGGCCATGCCCCTACCCTTGCGGGTCTGAGCTCACTCAACAAGGGGTGTTGTGTCCTCGTGGGCACTGGCCAAGGGCACCTCCCTAGCAGACATCTGTAGAGCCGCGGGTTGGGCAACACCCAACCTCCGCGTCGAGTCGGTTGTGTCTCGTGTTTTGTCAGGTCCGAGCCCGTAGAACTCGGTAACACGTAGACCGACCGGCCAGGTGGATCGCCATGTCACTGAACCGAGCCACTGTTGTGGCCGGACCATTCCGGCTCCTCAGAAAAATCCTGACTAAACTTCCGTATTTGCCCCACTTAAATACCCGTATGCGGGGCAGGGTATGCAAATACTGACTGCCAACTCTCATTGGCCCTTTTCAATAGGTCAGAGGTGAATATCATCGCTCAAGAGAGACCCCTAGTGTCGCTTCTCCGACACAACGTGTCGTTCCCTCCCTCGGGGAATGGAGGTTACATACGTAACCAAACGATTTCTTTCCCCTTTTCCATCCATTTAGCTCTTGATCTAATGTATGCCTCTCTTGCTTTTCTCATATAAATTTAATCTAACTGTGATTACAGAGATAACAATCATGATGTGTCATTCTCTGTCAAACTTAATTTGTTAGAACATTAATTTATTTCTTTAATAAGAGAGGTCTCTTACATTTACATTTATGCATTTGGCAGACGCTTTTATCCAAAGCGACTTACAGAGCCCTTATTACAGGGACAATCCCCCTGGAGCAACCTGGAGTTAAGTGCCTTGCTCAAGGACACAATGTTGGTGGCTGTAGGTTTGAACCAGTGTCCTTCTGATTAACAGATTACCAGTTACGTGCTTAGACCACTACACCACCACCACCCTCTTCTAAAAGATAGCATATATTTAGTTGTTTACTGTAAGAAATAGATAGTTTGTATTTAAAGAATTCCCATTTACCCTCCCAGGAAACCAAACTATTATCTCTAATAATATTTGAAACAGTATCTTCCACCGCTTCTTTTTCCAGAAGACCAGAGTTAAACTTCCAATATCCTTTGTTACGGAAAGGTTTATCTTTTTGATTGATCATCAATTCAGTTCAACAATGGTCTGTAAGGGGAACTGCAGATATGCAAGAGGTGGACTGATAAAGTTTAAAAATGTTAAAACTTGAAGAAGAACTAATGCTGTTAGCTGGATAATACATGGATGAATGAAACCTCCTCCCCAACACTTCGAGATTTGAACATAGTGCATGTCCATCCATTCCTGCTCAGGCCAGAGTGAAAATCCATGAAGCTGGAAAGGAGTGGTAGTCCCATGAGTTGAATATATGACTGACATTGTATCTATTAGCCCAAGGGTATTTGTCCCAGCCCAATGTAATAAAAAGTAGCCCAATTGGACGGAAATCCGCCCAATATGGCAACACTGCACAGGATAATCAATTGTAGAGAAATGCAGTAACTTAGCTACAGGTGAAACTCGAAAAATTAGAATATCGTGCAAAAGTTCATTAATTTCAGTAATTCAACTTAAAAGGTGAAACTAATATATTATATAGACTCATTACAAGCAAAGTAAGATATTTCAAGCCTTTATTTGATATAATTTTGATGATTATGGCTTACAGCTTATGAAAACCCCAAATTCAGAATCTCAGAAAATTAGAATATTACATGAAATTAATAAAAAAAGGATTTTAAATACAGAAATGTCGGCCCTCTGAAAAGTATAATCATGCATATGTACTCAGTACTTGGTTTGGGCCCCTTTTGCATTAATTACTGCCTCAATGCGGCGTGGCATGGATGCTATCAGCCTGTGGCACTGCTGAGGTGTTATGAAAGACCAAGATGCTTCAATAGCGGCCTTCAGCTCTTCTGCATTGTTTGGTCTCATGTCTCTCATCTTTCTCTTGGCAATGCCCCATAGATTCTCTATGGGGTTCAGGTCAGGCGAGTTTGCTGGCCAATCAAGCACAGTAATACCATGGTCATTGAACCAGGTTTTGGTACTTTTGGCAGTGTGGGCAGGTACCAAGTCCTGCTGGAAAATGAAGTCAGCATCTCCATAAAGCTTGTCTGCTGAAGGAAGCATGAAGTGCTCTAAAATGTCCTGGTAGACGGCTGTGTTGACTCTGGACTTAATAAAGCACAGTGGACCAACACCAGCCGATGACATGGCTCCCCAAACCAACACAGACTGTGGAAACTTCACACTGGACTTCAAGCATCTTGGATTGTGTGCCTCTCCATTCTTCTTCCAGACTCTGGGACCTTGGTTTCCAAATGAGATGCAAAATTTGCTCTCATCAGAAAAGAGGACTTTGGATCACTGAGCAACAGACCAGTTCTTTTTTTCTTTAGCCCAGGTAAGACGTTTGACATTTGAAGCCCATGTCCAGGACCCGTCTGTGTGTGGTGGCTCTTGATGCAGTAACTCCAGCCTCAGTCCACTCCTTGTGAAGCTCCCCACACATTTGAATGGCCTTTTCCTGACAATCCTCTCCAGGCTACGGTCATCCCTGCTGCTTGTGCACCTTTTTCTTCCACACTTTTCCCTTCCACTTAACTTTCTATTAATGTGCTTTGATACAGTACTTTGAGAACATCCAACTTCTTTTGCAATTACCTTTTGAGGCTTTCCCTCCTTGTGGAGGGCGTCAATGATGGTTTTCTGCACAACTGTCAGGTCAGCAGTCTTCCCCATGATTGTGAATTCAACTGAACCAGACCGAGAGACCGTTTAAAGGCTCAGGAACCCTTTGCAGGTGTTTAGCTGATTAGAGTGTGACACTTTGGGCCTACAATACTGAACCTTTTCACCATATTCTAATTTTCTGAGATTCTGAATTTGGGGTTTTCATAAGCTGTAAGCCATAATCATCAAAATTATATCAAATAAAGGCTTGAAATATCTTACTTTGCTTGTAACGAGTCTATATAATATATTAGTTTCACCTTTTAAGTTGAATTACTGAAATTAATGAACTTTTGCACGATATTCTAATTTTTCGAGTTTCACCTGTAGATAATAGCTAAGTTCACAGCAACCCAAACTGCACAATGTCCAAGAGGAAGAATGGAGGACTTACGAAAGCCACAGAGGAGACATGCTGGCCCAGCTGAGTCCTACATTCCATCCACAGATCAGGAGTACTACCATGTACAGTTCTTCCAAGTCCTTGACATTGTAACAACACAGCTGACAAAGCGGTTTGAACAGGAAGGGCTACAGCACCTGGTCAAGCTGGAGAAAGTCCTACTCTCTGGTCAAGTTGATGACGTGGTTGACCTGTATCCAGAGCTGCAGTTCCAGTCCCTAAAGGTGCAGCTGGCCATGTTCACTGCCAATTACACCTACAAAACCTGCTCAGAAGTGTCAGAAATCATGAGGAACATGGTTCACGAGGTCCGTGGTCTCTTCCGTCAAGTTGAGGCACTTCTGCTTTTGTTGCTCATTGTTCCTGCCTCATCTGCTGAAGCAGAGAGAAGCTTCAGTGCCTTGAGACTCCTGAAGACCTGGCTGCGCTCTTCAATGTCACAAACCCGACTCAACAGTGTGGCTGTTTGTCATGTTCACAGAGAGAGAATGGATAACTTGGACAAGAAGAAAGTGTGTCAAGAATTTGTTCAAGTTATTGATCGGCGCATGCATGTTTTTGGGTCATTTTAGAATCAATAATTTTTTTTTTTTGTTTAAGTTACTGTTTTTGGACAATGCACATTGTTTCTTTCTGTATCTAAACTGCATTGCATGTTTTCTTTTGTTCAAATACACCTTTAACATTTCTTGGTTTTTCAGAACATTTTAACCAAATGCTTTCAAAAAGTGGTGGGGACATGTCCCCAGTGTCCCCAGTGTAAATGACCCCTATGCCTGGACCACATCAAGGAGTAACTGGGCATAAACACCAAAGGGATGATAGCATGTTTGCAACTGTCTGCTTGGTTTAGAATTTGGTTTTGTTCTGTCATGTGTGTGGATAGAACCCTTTTGTAGACAGTGTGCATTCAAAACTCTTTATTTAAAAAAAAAAATGAAAAACACAAAAATTGAATAAAACAAACTAAAAACTGTCCAGAACAGGCCCTTGGTGGGGAAAAACAAGAAAGAGAAAATGACCAAATCTATGACTAAACAAAAACCAATTAATTAACAAAAAGCACTGACCAGCAAAAATAAGATCAGAAGTCAGTAAAACAAAACCGACAGGCAAGAGGATACTCGAAACACCAAGGAATGAAACACCACCGGACAAGATTCACAAAGGGAATAGGTGTGTTTGACTTGAACTGTATCTCGATTTACCGATCTGCGAGATTGTCGGGGAAGAAGTTTGTGGAGCGGAGGGGAGCGGGGCCGGGTCGGAATATCGCGCGCCCGGTCCCCAATCGGCCTGATGAGACGCGCGAGGGATAAAGGCGGCCGGTGATGATGGTTAGAGAGAGAGAGAATTACGGGCATGTCCGTCATGTGTGTTTATGTTTGTGCTTTGGTTTAAGTTTCTCATTAAAATATAATTTATGTTGACAAGCTGGTTCTCGCCTCCTCCTTGCCCATCCTTTAACTGTTTTACATTGGTGCTGAAACCTGGGAGGGAGGAGGGATGCCCGTCGCAGAGTCCTCGACACTGCCGTCCACCCAGGGGAGCGCCGCTGCCATCTGCCGGGTGACGGAGTAGCCCGACCGCCCGGATGCGGGGTACGGCCGTCGTCCGCAGGGCAAGTGGGGACTGGATACCCCGACCGCCTGGAGCGAGGGAGCCGCTGCCGGGGGCGGAGGAGTGCCCTGCTGTCCCCAGAGACGCGGAGGGGTCGAGGGAAGACCGCCGTCCGCGAGGGGAGGAGGGAAGAAACTCTCCGACCGCCCGAAGCGGTAGAGCCGCTGCCAGGGGCGGAGGAGTGTCCCCATTTGCCGCCAGAAAAGCTGAGGCGCGTTCTACCCGCTGGGGGTCGACGGTTTCACTCCGGTTCGCCCGGGGTTGGAGTGGCTGTCGTCCGCGTGAGTGAGCTTTTTCTCTCTCTCCTCTCTCTCTCCCTTTCGCACCGTGTTGGCCTTTTCCCTCGCCTATTTTTTATTTATTTTTTTTTTTTCCTCCTGTCTCCTCCCAGGGCGAGGAAGGCGGGGATGACCACGCGGGATGCAAGATACACCCCGCCCCAGGGATGGGGGGGGGTGTACGTCATGCCGGTGGCATCCCGGCCTGAGATAACGCCGGGAGGAGTGTGGAGCGGAGGGGGGCGGGTCCGGGTCGGAATATCGCGCGCCCGGTCCCCAATCGGCCTGATGAGGCGCGCGAGGGATAAAGGCGGCCGGTGATGATGGTTCGAGAGACAGAGAATTACAGGCATGTCCGTCATGTGTGTTTATGTTTGTGCTTTGGTTTAAGTTTCTCATTCAAATATAATTTATGTTGACAAGCCGGTTCTCGCCTCCTCCTTGCCTATCCTTTAATCGTTTTACAGAGTTGAAAAGAGAGCAGTCAAGCCAGACACTTTTTGCTTCACTTCATGTGCTGAACCTACACCAGTCACGGAAGATTGTGTGATGTTTGCAGAAAGAGTGGAATTCAGATTATTCATTTTACACAAAATATCAGAATTATTGTTCATTTGAAAGGTTTATATGCTGCTGTGACAGGGCGGAGGGCAGGGCCTGGTCATGATGCTACACACCCGGCTCCTAATCAGTTGTCAAAGTTGTTTTTGGCAAATCTGCAGGCCGGAGACCTCCAAATGGGGGTGGGTTTACTCCAAAAGGGGTTTGGTCCAACTCTAAAAGGAGTTAAGTTTAAGTAACGGTAAATGTTAGGGAAACGGTTAGGTAAGGGGCTCCCTATAACTTAAATGGCGGTTTGGAGCTCCTGACACTTTTTTGAGCAATGCCTTCAGCTATATTCTTCTTGCCAGCTGAGCCAGATGGCTGCTCTCGAATAGCTTTCACGGTACTTTGATAGCATATGTCATGGTGATGTGGTGATGGCACCGTCTCAAGTAGGACAACATTTCTAACCGACATGCACTGCTTCAAGTCCAGTGCCGATCGGTTTGTGCAGCGCTACATGAAGTCAAGCACACCTATTGTAAAGGGAAAGAAATCAGTAGGGTAACAAGAGGGACAGGTGAGGCAAGTTAACTAGTAATCAAATGGGTAACAAGGCAATTGAGGGGTGCAGGGGCAATACACGAGAGAGAGCACATGTGGAGAAAAACACCCACAAGGCCAAACAAAGACTAGAGAATGGGTGGCAGAATCCCTAACACAATACCTGGCCTGGAGTATAAAAGACTATTCATATAAAAATGTAACACACGTTCTCTATTGTTTTTGCTTTACTAAAATGGATTGTAATTTCTGAAATCAACTAAGTCTGTCACTCTGAGAAAAAAGTGTAATATTGCATTAGTGCAGCATGCTAAATTCCAACCATCATCAGTTCACCTATCCACCCTAATAAAGTAATAATGCCTCTATCACTTTCCTCTCAATTAGACAAAACAAAAACGCAACAGGATGAGGAAACAGCCAGAACCCCTAACGTTTATTTCCGAATCAGTTGCCTGCCATGAGAGAAACAGAGGGTTTTTAATAAGCTACCGGGCCCAGAGGTGATGTCTATGTCCTCTGATAAAAAAAAAAAAGAAGAAAAACTCAAAAACAACCAAAAATAGACCAAAGTAAAAAGACTGGCAGGCCCAGAGAGAGGGCAAAAGAGCCCATTCTCAGAGCAGCAACAGTGTTAAAAAAGCCTTTTTGTCTCTTATGTTTTGACTTTTGTCCAATACTGTATTGAATTGTATTCAGTTTTTAATTAAATTGAAGGAAATGGTATAAAAGTCACCAAAAAGGCATGTCTGTTTTTCTTTATGCTAATGTTATTTTATAGACTCATTTCCCTAATTAGCAAAATTGGTAAATGTGTTTTCACTCATTGCTTACAAGCCACATGAATCATTTTCTCTATGTGAGACAGTCATTAGTGCTGTACCTGCTATTTTATTTTCAGATGAATGCATAATTGAGTCAGCATTACTATTTGTACACTGAAAGGTGATAATTTTGTGTGTAATTTATGTTTAATGCAGAGACATCTGTAAGGTATCTGTAAGTAAGCCATAAGTAGGTTTGCAAACAACTGCATAGAAACCATGAGGTGAATTAATTCACCATGTGTATTTTAGTACTTCATGTAGTATTAAGATGGTGCGAAATGACTGGTTTGTTCAAGATTTTGAATTCAAGAAGGCCAAATACCCTGTTAAGTCCACTTCACAGGGCACTAATGGAGTGATTGGAATGTACCCATTATTTTTGCAAGTCGGCTTGGATGCCCTAGTGGTGCAGAAATTACACACTTTGCCTTTAAGTGTTCACAAAGACCCTCTTTTGCATGCAACTTTTCCACTTTTGTTGATCTGTCTTTATGTGTCTGTTTTTTTCCAGTACTTTCCCTGGCATTTAAATGGCAATGGAGGTCTTAACCTGATGTGTGCTCACTCAAGTGTTTAGAGGGCATTTAAGAGGGCAACGGTTTTGAGGACAGGAGTTAAAGAAGCATGAGATCACAGGCCTTATTTCACAC
Organism: Xyrauchen texanus; assembly: GCF_025860055.1. Classification (NCBI taxonomy): domain Eukaryota; kingdom Metazoa; phylum Chordata; class Actinopteri; order Cypriniformes; family Catostomidae; genus Xyrauchen; species Xyrauchen texanus. The sequence goes on along the minus strand of NC_068287.1, from coordinate 10,371,660 downwards.
TCTGTTAATGGCATCGAGAGGCTTTGAACTCTAGGGGATGTGTCTTTAAAATCAAATGCAGTGGATTGACATGCAAATGAGTTAGCAATACTAATCAGCAGGGAGAAGATTTTCAATTAATGTTCTGGAGGGGTTGCCTTTCTGTGAGCTTTAAATATCAGGGCATATTTTCCAGATTTGGAAAAGTAATGTTAATGTAGCAACATTACAGGAAGGATGGTCAAGGAGGACACAGGAAACGGGGTTCAAATCACTGAAGGTAGGCTTTTTAATTGCTGTCTTACAAATAGCACAGACTCAAACATGGCACACTGAGTTGCTTTTTGGGCTCTCTCTCTCGACTGGAGGCTCGGAGTCTGCTTTTATGCCGCTCTCCTCGTGCTCACTGGAATTAGAGACAGGTGTTAGGCATAATTTAGCTCAGGTGTAAGCGCCCTTACCGCTTTCCTCTCCCGGACAGGCGCTTGACCACGCCCCCGCTGCCACATACCCCCACCGCCCGACTCAGGCCGGGGCACCATCCGGCCTGTCTACCACTCCCCCCCCATTTCTGGAGAGAAAGTCGGCGACAGCCATCTGCACCCCCGGTCTGTGGACCACCTTGAATTTAAAGGGCTGGAGGGCCAGATACCAACGGGTGATCCGGGCGTTAGTATCTTTCATGCGGTGGAGCCACTGGAGTGGGGCGTGATCCGAGCAGAGGGTGAAGGCCCGCCCCAGCAGGTAGTAACGGAGGGTGAGGACCGCCCACTTGATGGCCAAACATTCCTTTTCCACGGTGCTGTACTTAGTCTCCCTTAAGGAGAGCTTACGGCTAATGTACAGCACCGGGCGCTCCTCCCCCTCCACCACCTGCGAGAGTACGGCCCCCAGCCCTCTGTCTGAAGCGTCCGTCTGTAATACAAAAAGGAGAGAGAAATCAGGTGCATGAAGAAGCGGCCCCCCACAAAGTGTGGCTTTAATCTGCATAAACGCCTGTTGGCACTGCTCCGACCATTGGACCGGATCTGGAGCCCCCTTTTTAGTGAGGTCAGTCAGCGGGCTGGTGACATCCGAATAATTAGGCACAAACCTCCTATAATAGCCAGCCAGCCCCAGGAATTGCCTCACCCCCTTTTTGGTCTTGGGTCTAGGGCAAGTCGCAATCGCCGCGGTTTTGTCAATTTGGGGACGCACCTGGCCATGCCCCAAGTGGAACCCCAGATACCGTACCTCCACACGCCCAATCGCGCACTTCTTAGGGTTTGCCGTGAGCCCCGCCCACCGCAGCGATCTTAGGACGGCCCTCAGATGTTGCATGTGCCACTGCCAATCATTGCTATAAATCATAATATCATCTAAATAGGCAGCAGCGTACGCGGTGTGAGGTCTGAGGATCCGATCCATGAGTCATTGAAACGTGGCTGGTGCTCCAAACAAACCGAAAGGAAGCGTCACAAATTGGTGTAATCCAAACGGCGTAGTGAAGGCTGTTTTCTCACGGGACATTGGTGTCAAGGGGATCTGCCAATAACCCTTTGTTAAATCCAAGGTCGAATAAAATCGAGCAGTACCTAACCCGATCGAGCAGTTCATCAACACGGGGCATTGGGTACGCGTAAAATTTAGACACCGCGTTGACTTTTCTGTAATCCACACAGAATTGAACAGACCCATCACTCTTGGGAACAAGAACAACCGGGCTGGACCAATCACTGTGGGATTCCTCTATTACGCCCATATCAAGCATCGCATCTAATTCCTCCCGTACTATTTTTTTTTATGTTCGGGTAAGCGATAGGGGCGGCAACGCACCACCGCGCCCGGCTCGGTCTCGATGTGGTGCTGTATGATGTCTGTACGGCCCGGTAGAGGGGAAAACACATCCGCAAATTCCTTTTGTAATTCGGAAACCTCTGTGAGTTGACGCGGTGAGAGGTGGTCTCCACAAGTAACCGGAGTGTTAAGATTGCAGTTTTTGTTTACCTCGGTCCGAGCTCCGCCCTCTCGGAACTACCGTGGCCAACGTCACAGAGGCCGCCTCCTCCCTCCACAATTTCAGGAGGTTGAGGTGATAAATTTGACGTCGCGCCCTCTATCGGTACGTTTAACTTCATAATCGAGATCCCCCACTCGTCGTGTGACCTCAAAGGGTCCTTGCCACTTGGCGAGTAATTTAGAGCTCGATGTTGGGAGTAATACGAATACCTTATCTCCTGGTGCAAATTCCCGTAGCCGAGCACCCCTGTCATACAGCCGGCGTTGGCGTTCTTGTATGGAGTTAGAATCATGCCCAAACCTCACACACACACACAAAATGTGTTTTACTCACACCCAACGATTCACAAACAAACTCAGTGTGTTTGCAAATACAAAACATCACTCACAAAGTAATGCATTTTGTTCTGCAAATAAAAAACGTACCTATCAAACAAATACAGTATGTATAGTAAATTGTCATGTAATTCGCACTCCACAACATCAGGTGGCGCTGTTACCAATTTGCTTGGCGCCGCCACGGACATGGAAAGAGAAGAGAAGAAGAAACGTTAGCGTGGGTAGGGTGTTTTGAACACGATGAGTGGCCAACAGGTGAGTTTGCAGTCGTTGCTGGTGAAAAATCAAATGTTAACTAACTAAACTCCAGGAATGTCTGTCGTGGGTAGGGTGATATATATATACACATACATATTTATATGTGTGTAGCTTATGGTACCGCAGGAGCTAACCTAGCTTACACCGATTAGGCTAATTTTTCCATTTTGTTTCTAACTTAACTAAATTAAACTATACTATGGTCACATATAATGTTACACTTGATACGTCTTGGTCTTAAGGCAGAATTTTGAAGTGAAGACCACCTCAGGCCACACACATTTGTTTAAGCACCATCTGAGGAGTCATGTTAAGTCACTGAAATAACAAAGTAACGGGAGGCTTTAATTGTGAAGAGTTTATAGGAGTTGAAATGTCATTAGCGCAAACTTTTTTAGCGACTGCTGCTCAGCTAATTCACGTGAAAAGATGTGGAGATATTTGGTGCTAATATGTTCATGGAACAGTTATAAATACTACAGGAGGTTAAAGTGTAAGCAGAAACAGCAACAGTGCGCTAAGTATGTGCGAAGATTTTAATTGAATTAAAGTATATTCAATCAGTTTTAAGAATAAACTTGAGGGAGGTTCAAGGGGGTCTTTTATATTTATATATATATAAATATATATATACACACAACTTTTTAATTCTGACTTTTTCTAGAAATAGACTTTTTCCACAAATTTCTTTATAAATTTCACCAAAAATGCATCCCATTGACATTAATTTGAACATACATTGACAGAAAGTAATGTTATTCAGTCTCAGAATAAATGTTGTGTATTTCTGGAGTTTGTTTCAAAATGTTATCAAATGTGGTCCGGGTCCTTGATGTAAGAATGTTTGAAAACCACTGCTCTACATAAACACTTTACATGTCTTTTCAGGGATTGTACCTACCACATTTGGACTGGGAGGACAGTGGTCTGCCTGATGAGCCACACCATGGTGTCACTGTTCCTGAGATGGGCGATGTACTGAGTGATGAGCAAATGGCAGCACTAAGGGCAGCCATAAATCCCTGGGACACTCCCAATCACATGGCTCAGACATCTACCTACTTACTGTGCAGTATGTCCAGCACTTACTAGGCTTACAATAAAACGTACTCAGCAAAGGACCTGATTCGATGCAATTGTAGCACAAATACACTCTCACATTCTCTACATACATTTGGGTAACAAAAAGAACACTTATTTACAGAATCGTGCCCCTGCTAATAACTGGTTTGTAAGAGATGTTACAGTATAGGCCTATCATTTCTTTTCACACTAAAACCAAATAAATATTTCAGAATCAGTGAGGTTGTCTCATGTTTGATTTTTCTCTGTTTAATCAAATCAGACCAGCAGGAAGCATAGCTTTCCTCAAGCAGTGCTAGCAGCGGACTTTCAGCTCTCTTAATATCATAATGAATGTTCAAACTAAAGACATGTAGATTGTATTATTTTTATTGTAGTGTGAATACAATCTTAAAACATCTGGGGGGGTTGGAACAACCAAAAAAATACAATAACTTTGTTTAACTGACAACAAACAACCCAGGAGACAATGCAACGTGGTCACATCGGGGAACATGTTGAAATAAAAGGTTTTGAAGGTGTCAAAAAGACGACAAAAAAAAGATTAAAGAGAACCAAACTGGCTGCATTCTGGAGTTTAGTTAGTTAACATTTGATTTTTCACCAGCAACGACTGCAAACTCACCTGTTGGCCACTCATCGTGTTCAAAACACCCTACCCACGCTAACGTTTCTTCTCTTCTCTTTCCATGTCCGTGGCGGCGCCAAGCAAAACGGTAACAGCGCCACCTGATGTTGTGGAGTGCGAATTACATGACAATTTACTAGCATGTGTGTGGATCTGAAGGCATTTGTGTGTGGATCAGCAAGGCGGAAAATTAGTGCCAAAAGTCACGTGACAGTTTTTCGTACTTGTAGAATTTTGTTTTGTACTTGAAGGATTTTGTTTTGTACTTGTAGAATTTTGTTTTGTACTTGAAAGATTTTAGTTTGTACTTGGAGGATATTTTTGTCATTGAAGAAATACGTTTCTATGTATATGTAAAACATACTGTATTTGTTTGATAGGTACGTTTTTTATTTGCAGAACAAAATGCATTAGTTTGTGAGTGATGTTTTGTATTTGCAAACCACACTGAGTTTGTTTGTGAATCGTTGGGTGTGAGTAAAACATGTTTTGTGTGTGTGTGTGTGTGTGTGAGGTTTTGGCATGATTCTAACTCCATATTCTTGAGCTTGGAGCAAATTCTCCTGTGTTAGTCGCCCCAGTGTGTGGAGTTTTGCTCTAAGATCGAGAACGAACTGAATTTCATTTTTGCTATTAGAAGGTCCCTCCTCCCAGGCTTCGCGGATGACGTCAAGGACACCGCATGGGCGTTGCCCGTACAGCAGCTCAAACGGGGAGAACCCTGTGGAGGCTTGTGGGACATCTCGTACTGCAAATAACAGGGGGTCTAGCCACTTATCCCAATTTCTAGCGTCATCGTGTACGAATTTACGAATCATGTTCTTGAGCGTTTTATTAAACCGTTCCACTAGGCCATCAGTCTGCGGATGGTAAACGCTAGTGCGAATCGATTTAATGCCCAAGAGCTCGTAAAGTTCGCGAAGTGTTCGTGACATAAAAGTCGTGCCTTGATCGGTGAGGATTTCTTTCGGAATCCCCACCCGGGAGATTATCTTGAAGAGTGCCCCTGCAACACTACGTGCGGAGATGTTGCTCAGAGGCACTGCTTCCGGATATCGCGTCGCGTAATCCACTAGGACTAACACGAAGCGATGTCCGCGTGCTGACCGTTCTAATGGCCCGACGAGGTCCATCCCAATTCTTTCGAAGGGGACCTCGATTAATGGTAGAGGGCGCAATGGCGCTTTTGGGGTGGCCGGTGGGTTTACCAGCTGACATTCACAGCACGCCGCACACCACCTGCGGACGTCACCGCCAATGCCCGGCCAACAGAAACGGGCTATTAGACGGAGAAGTGTTTTCCGTTCCCCTAGGTGACCGGCCATAGGATTATAGTGAGCCGCCTGGAAAACCATTTCCCGGCGGCTCCGTGGGATCAATAATTGTGTCACTTCCTCCTTTGTTTGAGCGTCCTGCGTCACTCTATATAACCGATCTCTAATCATGGCAAAATATGGGTATGCAATGGCGATGCCCGGCCGGAGCTGTTGACCATCAATTACTCTCACTTGGTCAAAAGCATGTTTAAGGGTTTCGTCCCGGAATTCCCTGAGAGGAGGGGTGGCCACCTCGCCCCTTCCCTCGTCATTCCGAGCAGCCGAGGACGGCCCCGGCTCCGCCTCCCCTGCCAAAGCATCGCACACGGCACACCTCTTTATGCAGGACCCATCCGCACAAATACCCTCTAAAATATCTTTAAAATTTGGCCAATCAGTACCCAAGATTAGCGGATGGGTGAGGCGGGAACTAACCGCTGCCTCCACACTATGGTTTCATCCCCATGCACACACCTCACCCTCACCAGTTTAGCTAAACCCAAAGCCCCGGGTTGAACCAAGCGTTGGTGGATGGTGGTCTGATTGCAGCCGGTATCCAGCAAAGCTTGGTAAATACCCCCCCGATCCTTACCGGAATCCGGTATGCTCCAGCCCGATAGGGGGAAGCCTGCGGGACGTCGGGTCCCCGCACATCCAACAGACCGGCCCAGGCGTTACGCCCGCACTTGTGCTGGCGGGCACCCCCACCTGAGGAGGAGAGCGGCTGAAGGACGGGGAAGGGGAAGGAGCATTCTCCCAAGGCCGGGAAGCAGGTCGCACATACCCTCCACGCCTGCGCGGGGCAGAAACGGGCCCTGGGGAGAAAACAGAACGAGAAAACACAGGGGAGGGGGAGGAGGGGGGTGGAGACACAAGGGAAGGGGCGAGAGAGAGAGAAGAAGAAGGCTCGTCCGCCCTCAGGATCACCGCCAAATGGTCCTCCGCCAGCCGAACAGCTTCCTCCAGCGACGCCAGGCGGTGGCACTGGACCTACTCTGCCGTTCTCCTGGGCAGCCGTTGCGCGAATTGTTCCAGCACCACCTGATCGATGACTCCCTCGACGTCGCGGTCCCCCGCGAGCAACCACTGCCGACAGGCGTCCCGGAGCCGTTGAGCAAATGCGAACGGGCGATCGGACTTCTCTAACTTCATGCCCTGGAAGAGCTGGCGATTCTCTTCCGGGCTCCGACCAACCCATTGCAGAATGGCCCTCTTCAGGTCAGAGTAAGCCAGGAGATTTGTCGCCGGCAGTTGTTGTGCCGCAAGTTGAGCTTCCCCGGACAGGAGAGGAATTAGGCGGGCTACCCACTGTTCGGGCGGCCAGCCCCAGATTTCTGCCGTCCGCTCAAACAAGTCGAGGAAGGCCTCAGGATCATCTGCTGCCCCCATCTTCTGTAACGTGGGCGTGGGTAGCGTAGCGCGGATGTCCGGGGTCGCGGCTGTGGCCGGCTCCGTCTCCTGGCTGAGGAGGCTCCGGATGGCGAGCCGGTCCTCTGCCTGAGCCCGCATGATCTCAAAAAACCGGCGATCTTGGTCCTGTCGGAGCTCAAGCAGGGATTGCTGGTGGCCTTGATGCAGCGTCGCGAGGGACTGGAGGACTTCTGCCAGCTGGGAGGACTCTATGGGGCGACTTTGCTCCATGCTTGGAAAGTAAAAATTCCTGGGTTTTGGCACCAGTGTAGCAACATTACAGGAAGGATGGTCAAGGAGGACACAGGAAACGGGGTTTAAATCACTGAAGGTAGGCTTTTTAATTGCTGTCTTACAAATAGCACAGACTCAAACATATGGCACACTGAGTTGCTTTTTGGGCTCTCTCTCTCGACTGGAGGCTCGGAGTCTGCTTTTATGCCGCTCTCCTCGTGCTCACTGGAATTAGAGACAGGTGTTAGGCATAATTTAGCTCAGGTGTAAGCGCCCTTACCGCTTTCCTCTCCCGGACGGGCGCTTGACCACGCCCCCGCTGCCACAGTTAATAACTAAAATCATGGAAAAGTCATGGATATTCCTGTAGTAAATACACATTTTTACGAGTGCAATCTTCATAAAATGATTTATAAAACACAATTTATCCATCCATTATACGATTTTCATTATAAGTACATTATTGTAAATGTGATTTTTGTTTGTTTATACAAGCTATTACCTATTGAGAATGTGTCTGTAATATTTATACAGCTTTTTAAGTGGATGTCTTTTTATTTTGCAGACCACGTGGTTTGTGAGGAAGAGTTTAAGTATGCCATGTTGGCCCTCAACTGTGTGTGCCCTGCCACCTCCACCCTGATCACCTTATTGATTCACTCCTCTAGAGGACAGTGAGTATAGTCATCCCTCTAGTACACACTCACTCACCCTTTATAGCACATATAGTGTATGTCGCTGAGATGTGCATGTTTTAGAGCATTTGCTCATATGTAATATGTCACTAAAACGTTCCCTGTCTGGTGTAAGAATGACATTCAGGCTCTGTTTGCACCTGATATTAACATGCGTCTTAAATGCGTGACCAATTGTGACTGCTGAAGACCTTTTGTGAAGTCTGCATACAGTATATACTATATGGACTTTTCCAAATGTTTTGGTTACTTTCTTTTAAAAATTGCACGTCACTGACAACATTTAAAACACTTATTTTTGCACAATGGCTGATTGACAGTTGAGTTTTTTCTTGTTGTCTACGGCACATTAGCGCATGTGGAGTCTGAAAGTGGTTAACGTGCTTGGATAACAAAAAGTTTTGAACCAGGAAAACACCTGTTTTTAAAGGACTCAACAATAAGTACCACCCTCATGTTTTTTGTGAGCTGCAGTCAGCAGGGGAGAGTTAGCACAAGTGTAGCTGTACAGATAACGCACAAATGTCCAGACAACAAACTAACAGCTGTTCAGAGACAGGGTGATTTCACACCTGGCTTGTTTGGTGCATTTATTTCGGAACAGTCCAAGACCACATGGATGAAGTAGTCTCAGTCCGATTGCAAACGAAATCTAGAGCGGTTCAGTGAACCAATGGACCCAATGAACCAAACAATATCCCTATAAAAATCATGAACCTACCTGATGGATCTGTGGAGAAGAAACCTGTAGGTCAACATGTCACTGTAATTCATAATTAAAATGTGGAAAGACAATCACTGAGCACTTTATTAGGAGCACCTGTACACCTGTATTCATGCGATTATCTAATCAGCCAATCGTATGGCAGCAGTGCAATGCATAAAATCATTCAGATATTGGTCAGGAGCTTTAGTTAATGTTCACATCAACCATCAGAATGGGGAAAAAAATGTGACCTCAGTGATTTCGACCCTGCCATGATTGGTGGTGCCAGACGGGTTTGAGTATTTCTGTAACTGCTGCTCTCCTGGGATTTTCAATCACAGCAGTCTCTAGGGTTTACTCAGAATGTGCCAAAAACAAAAAACATCCAGTGAGCGGCAGTTCTGCGGACAGAAATGCCTTGTTGGTGAGAGAGGTCAATGGAGAATGGCCGGACTGGTTGGAACTGACAGAAATGCTACAGTAACTCAGATAACCTCTCTATACAATTGTAGTGAGCAGAATAGCATCTCAGAATCTCAGAATGGACAACATGTCGAACCTTGAGCAGATGGGCTACAACAGCAGAAGACCACAAAGGGTTCCACTTCTGTCAGCCAAGAACACAAAGCTGAGGCAGCAGTGGGCGAAGGCTCACCAAAACTGGACAGTTGAAGACTGGAAATACGTAGTCTGGTCTGATGAATCTTGATTTCTGCTGAAGCACACAGATGGTAGGGACATAATTTGACGCCAACAGCATGAATCCATGGACCCAGCCTAACTTGTGTCAACAGTTCAGGCTGATTGCGGTTGTGTAATTGTGTGGGGAACATTTCTTGGCACACTCTGGGCCTGTTAATACCAACCAATCATCACTTGCATGCCACAGCCTATTTGTGTATTGTTGCTGACAATGTGCATCCCTTCATGGTCACAGTTTACCCATCTTCTAATGGCTACTTCCAGCATGATAACATTCAATGATTTGGAAATAAAACAAAATATATATTGACTTCTGAAGACTTTTTGTATTGTATAATCAATGCTTTACTTGTCTACTACAATAATGTATTTTCTTAGAATTATCTGATATTTTATTATTATGAAATGAGTATTATAGGATTATTATATTACAGTATATTATATATTTATATATAAAATTATTGTATCTTTATTTGGGGTCATTTTTCAGCAAATATTGGTATATGGAATTAATTACATTAAATTGTAATAATAATGTTAATCGATTGAGAGCCCTAGTTTTTTTACCATGAAGAAATCTTTTGAGAACAGCTTGTAATACCAGGATGTTAACACCAGACATTTTTATGACATTTATGATTTAGTATGTATGTGAATTTGCATCTTTTAAGGCAATTTCCACACGTATATATTTTCATTTGAAAATACATTGATTTTGCTCCATTTACGCCTCTCATCCACCAAAAGCAAAGACTTTAAAAACACTTTCCATAACCGCAAATGGAGATGTTGGAATACGATTGTTAGGAAACTTAAGTCTTGGATGCAGCATAAGACTTTTATCAGACAAATGTGATGTTTAAAATAGAACACAATCTTTCTAAATGATGCGCTATGTCACAGACGTCTCGGCAACATATGTGTGCTTACTGGGCCAGATTGCAAGAACAGATTTCTATCAGACTATCACAAAGGACAGATTTCACATTCATTGAACCACCACCAACCATGTGCTAAACTGTTACATATTTTATGATCAGAACAGCATCTTCAGAGGCCTTCGAGCAGCGAGCGGGTGCCTTCCAACCACTTAACAGGTCAGCTGCACTGACTGTAAAATATTGACGTACACACCGCAGCACAGATCCCATAAAATGAATTCATCTCTGCATCATGCATTTTTCTTCTTCACCTCCTCCATCTTAAACTCCTCCACTCTAGTTTTTAAAATGTGGTTCTCACTTTGGTTCTCACCTCACATACATCTTCCCAGCCATTTGCGGGGATGTCAAAGATGCATCAAACAGTGTGTGTGACAGACTTTTTACCTTTTGTCTGCCTATATGTAAGAGACAGTGTTTTCCCAAGCTGAGATTATTGTGAAGAGGTTTGGAAGTAATGTGAAAACAACGGAACACAAATGAGATGTTTGGCAGAATATCCAAAGCTGTTTTCCATATTGATTTACTCTGTCAAGCTCCAAGAGGACTTAACAACTTCATAAAAGTATCATAAAAGTAGTCCATATGACTCCTTTTGCATATTTGAAGATGGCACCTCAACTGGCATCACTCCTGGTTTGACGTCAATGACACTAAGCATCATTGATTTTAGCACAAGTGTAAATGAGATTTAAAAGCTAAGGTGGAGAAAGATTTTTAGCAAATAATGGCATGTTATAGTGCTTTTTTTCATGGTTTTGGGAGCTTGCCATTTACTTTCATTATATGGAAGAGTTCGGAAATTCTGCTAAATATCTCCTTTTGCATTCCACAGAAGAAAGAAAGTAATACAGGTTTGGAAAGACATGAGGGAGTGAAAATTATGATTTTTTATGTATGTCAGTGTCCTTGTTTTGTTTTCACAGGGAAGGCGGTGCTAGCTCAGTCGATCAATGGCAACGCACCTACCGGCGCTGTGCGGCCAATGAGGTGCACCACATCCGGCTGGAGGAGAGCAAATTCTTTGGAGAATATCAGGGAAAGAGTTTCACCTTTGCCTCTTTTCACGCACATAAGAAGTAAGACCATGTATAAAGCTTCATTTAAAGACTCCATAGCTGCATCCGAAACCACGTACTGTCACAGTATGTACTGTATTTGATGAAGGACGCACTTATCTGCCGGCAAAACAGTATGTTCTTTTAGGTATGCATGCGAGTAGTATGAATAGATTTCAGACATCATCTTGAATGGTGCTTGTTAAACAAGCACCATTCAAGCACAAGGAACAATTATCTTGATATATACATCACTTACAGTTGAGAAGAGGTGTCCGCCTTGCGGTTCACTGCAGTTTCTATAAATCTAGTGTTTTTTAGTGTGATTGTGACGTCGCCTTAGCTCCAGAGGGATTATGGGATTGTTAATTGTCCAGTCGATCCGCTCTTGAAAATCTCACTTGAAATAGTAGGTAATCCGGTTTAGAGGTAGTCCGACAGTGGATTTTTGCAGATACTGGTAACTAAGGTGGTGGAAATGGCCGACAACTGATTGATTGGCCGATAGTTTATTTAAATCGATTTATAGAATGGTCAAATATTTCTTAGTTTTTCCTTACTATGACAGGCACAGACATTGAGGCTACAAGAGCCCACAATGAATAAAATCCCAAAACCAGTTTATTGTGCAACCAGAATTCCAATAATAACCAGAAAACTTAAGATTTGGTGCATAACGTGGAAATTTGAACTATAAACAAGCCTAAAATACACTGGGGCGTTTTATTTTTAAAAATGATAGACTTTGCTCCAATACAATGCTCCATATGCAGGTATTTCCCAAACTAAGCGTTATATAGCCTATATATATTCATCAGATGGGTTTTGTTTACATACACTACTGGTCAAAAGTTTTAGAACACCTCCATTTTTAAAAGTTTTATTGAAATTTACGCAGTTTAATGTCTCAATGTACTCTGAAATTAAAGCATAGAACAAATAAACAATTGGAAATAAAAAATAAATTATGGAATCGTTTTGTTTAACAAAATTAATAAAAATTTTTGACTGATCAAAGTAGCCACCTTTTGCAGATATAACAGCCGAACACACTCGTGGCATTCTTTCTACAATGGAAATCAAATATTGTTCGGAAAGTTCTTCCCAACACTGTTGCAGAAGTTCCCACATATGTGTTGCACTTGTAGGTTGCTTTGCTTTCACCCTTCTCTCCAGTTCATCCCAAACTAGCTCGATGGGGTTGAAGTCTGGAGACTGTGCTGGCTATTCCATGATTTGAAGCCTACCGTCTTTCTTCTAAGGTAGTTCTGATATAGACTGGAGGTATGTTTTGGGCCATTATCTTGCTGTAGGATGAACCCCTGACCAACTAGGCGTATACCAGGGGGTATTGCATGGTGCTGCAAAATTCTGTGGTAGCAGTTTTGGTTCAGGGTGCCACTCAATCTGCTTCCTCCTCCATGTTTGACAGTTGGTGTCACACCAACCATCCATTCGCCTACTCGACGGTGAACAAAAACCCTGTGTGATGAACCGAAGATTTCACATTTTAATTCAGCATTCCATAAGACCTTCTTAAAGTCTTCAGTAGTCCACTGACGGTGCTTCATGGCCCAGGCAAGCCTCTTTTTCTAATTTTGCCATCTTAGATAAATTCTTACTGCCACTCAACCTGTCAAACCTGCAGCTCAAAGTCTTCCCTTCACAGTTGAAACTAAGACTTGCTTACTTCAACTAGTGTTAAGATGTGTCCTGTGAGCCGCCCATCACGCAAACTGTTGACTCTCTGAAACTTGTCTTCTGATTCTGTTGTGGCTTTGGGTCTGCAAGACCTCCTCCTGTCAGAGTTTCCTCCAGTTTCCAAGTGCCTTTTGATGGTGTAATTCTTTTTAATTTCTCTAAAGGAAAGACCTACACATTTAATGGTTATAATGATCTGTCTGTCTTCCTTTGTTAATTGCATTTTTCTCACCATTAGGAGAGCAATATACTACCTCCTGCAGTACAATACTGTCCAAATAATGCTTAAGAGGGTGTAGTAACACAGTCTGTTCCAACACTGCTTTTATACAGACTGAGGGTTTGTAAGTAATCAGCAAAAGTTGGGACACCTGTAGGAATTGTTAGCATCAACTTTCAAGGCTTAATTTACTTCCATTGCTGCAGAACAGCTGTAAGTTGTTAACCTATTACTTCTTCCCTGAAAAAGGAGAAGTAAATATATAAATGAACAATGACCCTAAGCATACCTCCAAAGTTGTGGCAAAATGGCTTAAGGACAACAAATTCAAGGTAATGGAATGGCCATCACAAAGCCCTGACCTCAATCCAATAGTAAATTTGTGGGCAGAACTGAAAAAGTGTGTGCAAGCAAGAAGACCTACAAACCTGACTCAGTTTCACCAGTTCTGTCTGCGTTAAATCGACAGCCTTAATATATATATATATATATATATATATGTATGTGTGTGTGTGTGTGTGTGTGTATATATATATATATATGTGTGTGTGTGTCTGTGTGTGTATATATATATATATATATATATATATATGTATAGTATATCGTCGCTGTCCAATGGAAAGCACGTACCTCCACTTTTGGACAGAATGCACAGAATGACCTCTTCCTACTGTTTGAATTGTGCATCGAAATGACCAATGAAAATATGTTAATATGAGTATGCTTTCTGTTTAACAAGTATCTTGTATGATTGTTAATGAGAACAAGATTTTTTCCATACTCTTTAAAAAAGTTTTTTTGGTGTATTTCATTTGACAGCAAGAATATATTATTTAGCCAAATTAGGTATATTGTTGAGGAATAAAATAACAAACTATAGGAAACTATCGGCATAGATTTTTGCCAATAACCGATTGTTAAAAAAAATTAAATTGTCGGCACCAGTTTATCGGTAAAACCGATATATCGGTCTACCTCTAATCTGGGTATTTCTCGTATTATACTTCATTAATACTGTGGATTCAGACATACTACTCCATTGGCATACTGTTTTTGGCATACTATATAGTAGAATGGATGGATAGTCGGACACTGGGCATTGACATTTCTTTTTTTGTATTACAGTTTTTCTCAATTGCTTTGGCACATTTTTCGAAACAGTCTTAACATTCTCTAAACTGTGAGTGCAAATGTCACAACTGTTTGCAGGAAATTCAAAACTTTATAGCATGTCTGCAAAATGTAGTTACTCACCCAAAACATTTAATTCATGCTTCAAAACCTAGTTATTGTGTCAATAATTTGGCCAAGGCCACCAAAATCTAAAGTATTTTTGTCATTGTGTGAGCCACACTGGTCAAAATGTTTAGTTGTTTTTTCACCACAACAGTCAACCATGAAAATTAAGGGTTTACAGTAAACAAATCTCATATTTGTTGAGAAAAGTCAATAGTATGTAGAAAAAAAAAAAAAAAAGAAAAAAAAGTCTATGAACATTTGTATTTTTACAGTGTTTATTTTTGTACTATGTGTATATACACAATACAAGTGTATTTACTGTACATGTAAAGTAACTGACAAGAGTAACAAGATTTCACTTTACATTTCATATTTGTGTATTACCACAAATACACAAACAACAAATAACATTCATGGGAAAAAAAACAAAACAAATTATTCTTGGTGGACATCTTGTCGCTCATGTTGGTCAGGCCAAAGATTTTCATCAACATCACATCTGATGTTTTCCATTGCCACACACCGTGGAAAAAAATCTCCTTGAATGCCACACCCATCCCCTGCAATGGTCAGCTGTGATGTCCTCACATGCAGCATTCATGGCATCCAACAAAGAAATCTGATTTTGTGGTCTATGATCATACACTTTCCACCTCCATGCTGAAAAAAACTCTTCTATTGGATTTAGGAATGGAGAGTATGGTGGAAGGAATTCCACTGTTATCCTTTCATGTGCAGCAAACCAGTCCCTAACACTGTTGGTTCGGTGGAAGCTGACATTATCCCAGACAACAACATAATTAGGCAAATGTGGTCTAACTAAACCTCTTTCTTGTTCTGGAATCAGGTCTCTGTAAAGTGCATTTAGGAAGGCCAGGAGAAGTTGGGTATTATAGGGCCCAATGTGTGGAATATGTGTGCTCACACCATTCTCTGAAATGGCAGCACACGTAATATTGGCCCCACGTTGGCCTGGTGTGTCAATTGTGGCTCGGTGTCCAATGAGACTGCGACCACGTCTCCGGCCTTTGGACAGATTAAACCCAGCCTCGTCCACAAAAACAAGAATGTGGGTAGTTTCATGTACTTCTAACTCCATGATTCTCTATGAAGAAACACAGAAAAAAAAAATGTAACAGTAAATGTTTTTTCTTATGGGTTTCTGAAACTTACAGTAAAGTAATACAGGTATCTTAGAAAAACAGGAAAACTCACTAAGTGCACACCAATGGTTTACCTGGACATACTGGTACCGCAACGCCTTGACTCTTTCACTGTTCCTCTCAAATGGCACCTTATAGAGCTGTTTCATAGTCATCTGATGTCTTTTTAAAACTCAGTCTATGGTGGAAATGCTGACAGAATTTATATTTGCAAAGACATTATTGTCATTTATGATTGCACTTTGGATCTCTCTTAGCCTGATGGAATTGTTGGCTATGACCATGTTGCAAATTTCTTGTTCTTGCAGTTGGTTAAATACTGCTGCTCTGCCACCAGCGCGAGGTTGTCGTGCAGTTCTATAGAATAAACAAATAGACTTGCATTTACCTTTACAATATTGTTGTTTATACTGTAAAAATACTTTACATACTGTAAAACAAAAAAACATATTTACCTGTTTTCCCTACGAAAGGTTTGCACAATTGATGACACTGTGGACCTGTTTACATTAGGCTGTACTCTTCGACCAGCCTCTTCCATTGTTAAACCATGATTTATGACATGATCCACAAGTGTGGCTCTGATTTCATCAGAGACTCTGACTCTTCTATTTCCACCTCTTCCTCGATTATTTCTTCCTCTACCACCACCACGTATTCTTACACGCCTTCCAATTGCTCTTCCATGAGCATGTTGCTGCAGTTCAGGGTTGTGAATGTCCTCCATTCTCAAAAACTTCTACAGCAGTGATTGTTCTGTGGGCAATCTATATATATATAGACATATATATATATATACTCCCAAAGTTGATTGGTTAAATGGTTAAATGGTTGATTCATATTAGAGGTAATTTGCAATTAGATTGTGAATGCAATTAGAGGTCATGTGCCAATTTAGCAAACATTACAAACAATGTCAATGTCAGATATATTTTAGAATATACATTCATGTATACTAATTATGATAATTGAATAAATCGTTTTGAATGTGATGGCTTACACAATAAAAAATGTCTGAGAAGTTCTGAAGTGTTTGACAGTGTAAGTGAGAATCGAGTCATCAGTTTTGATCAACAAGCCATATGCAATTATTTGTTGTCCAAACTGCAGACAGTTGTATGTACTCTTTGCACACATGTGCCAAAGCATTTGCAAGTTGCTCAAATCAATAAGAAATTCCAATCTGATGTGAAAAAGAAGCGAATTGTTCAGAGATTTGAACTTAATGTTTTGGGAAATAAAAAAAACATTTGAGAACTGAGCCAAAGCAATTGAGAAAAACTGTATTGCTTTTAGTCCATGTCTGTTAACTTTGAGGCCATTTATGTGCCAGTGAACTCCTTAAAGTTTTAGCAGACACACACAATAACATCACTCTCAATTCATGTGGTAGATATGGAGTGTGTCTGATCGGAGTGCGCAGGATGGACACAGCAAACATCCTCTTGAACCCTGGGCCCTGCCACATCATGGGAGCCTCTGACACCTGTTTCTACATCAACATCTCCAAGGAGGAGAACTCAGCCTTTGTCAGGGGCCACAGGGAGCCAGTGAGGGGCACAGGTGTCGACTCCAGAGGGATCCCCCAGACAGTCTATCATGGGCTCACTCGCCTACCAGTACACAGCATAATAGCCAGCATGGGTTAGTTAGTAAAGTCAAATCTTTCATTTCACTATGATACATTTTGCCTGATGATTAATTGTAATACTAACTATTGTGATTCATTTAAGTGATTTCTTTTTTTGTTCTTGTTACTTAAAACATTAATTTACACCGATGAGTCAAAACATTATGACCGCCTGCCTAATATGCTAATTGGTCCTCCATGTGCCGGCAAAACAGCACCTTTTGTTCTTTTGTTGTTTCTGATAAATAAATGACTGTAGAGAACAGAACGGATATTAAAAGGGACATAGTTAAACAACAAATGGTTTGCTTGGATCTAGTCTTTGGACTCACATTACACAGAAAGAGTCAAAACCCTTTCTAGATCCTCTTCAATTTGCTTATAGAGCAAACAGGTCTGTGGAGGATGCAGTCAACATGGGATTGTATCATATCCTGCAACATCTGGATAGACCAGGGACATTTGCAGGGATCCTTTTTGTGGACGTCAGTTCAGCTTTCAACACCATCATCCCATCTCTCCAATGGAATAAATTAACCCAGCTTTCTGTTCCCATGTCTGTCTGTCAGCTTTCTGATGGACAGGCAGAAGCTAGTGAGACTAGGGAAATTCACTTCCAGCACATGTACAATCAGCACTGGTGCCCCCCAGACATGTGTGCTCTCCCCACTACTCTTCTCCCTGTATACCAATGACTACACCACCAAAGACCTCTCTGTCAAGCTCCTGAAGTTTGCAGACCACACTACTGTCATCTGCCTCATCTAAGGTGACGATGAGTCTGCATATAGAAGGGAGGTTGAACGGCTGGCTCACTGGTGCAGTCAAAACAAGCTGGAGCTCAGCATGCTTAAAACAGTGGAGATGATTGTGGACTTTAGGAGGGACACCCCAACATTGACCCCGTTCACCATTCTAAACAGCATTCTAGCAGCAGTGGAGTCATTCAGGTTCCTGGGCACCACCATCTCACAGGACCTGAAGTAGGAGACCCACATTGACTCCACTGTGAAAAAGGTCCAGCAGAGGTTGTACTTCCTTCACCAGCTGAGGAAGTTCTACTCCAGTTCTACTCAGCAGTCATTGCGTCTATCCTCTGCACTTCAATAACTGTCTGGTTTGTTTCAGCCTCAAAATCATCGGACATCAGAAGACTACAAAGGACAGTTCGGACTGCTGAGTGGTTGCCTCTTGCCCTCCTTTCAAGAACTGTACATTTCCAGAGTGAGGAAAAATCTGGAAAAATCACTCTGGACCCCACTCACCCAGCCCACAACTTTTTGAACTGTTGCCTTTTGGCCAACGCTACAGAGCTCTTGAGCACCAGAACTGTCAGGCACAGGAATGTTTTTTTCCATCAGGCTATCCATCTCATGAACAGTTAAAACTATACTGTAATTACATGTACAATACACAGCCTAGTAAATTATATTATTTAACATATCCTACCTCTTCTGCATTACATTCCCTTGCACTGTATATAACAGATTTGTATTTATACATACTATGTATATTTATGTCTTATTGTGTTTTTCTATATACAGTATACTTACATTTCTATTCCCTTCTTATTTTTATTCTATTTTTCATATTGTATTATCTCTGTCTTGTATTGTTTGTGCACTGGAAGCTTCTGTCACCAAGAAAAAAATAATTTAATGTGGAAACATACTTGGCAATAAAGGGGATCGAACAAATGAAGATTAATTAGAAAATCAATATTTTGGCCGGGCCCTAGATCCAAACGCATTAGAGAGGTCCAGCATGTCCATGAGAGAAACCGTGAATCCTTTAGGATCAGTTTGTCTTTTTGTGCCACATACAAGCGTTTCTGACTGCACTGAAAACATCACGATATAGTATTACGATACATGGATCTAAGTATCGATACTATATCATGAAAGAAAGTATTGTGATATATGTAAAGAAATTTTATTGTATCAACACCCTAACAGCCCTATGTCAAGTTGATGTCCACATGAATGGCTTGACCCAGGTTTTCCCAGCAGAACATTGACAAGAGCATCACACTCCCTCCACCGGCTTGTCATCTTCCCACAGTGCATCCTGGTGCTATAACTACTATGACACATCAGACCAGGCAACCTTCTTCCTCTGCTCCAAGATCCAGTTCCAAGTCAAGTCAAGTCAAGTGGTTTTTATTGTCGTTTCAACCATATACAGTTAGTACAGTACACAGCAAAACGAGACAACGTTCCTCCAGGACCATGGTGCTACATAAAAACAACAAAGGACCAACATAGGACCACATGAGACTACACAACGAAATAAAATACCTATATAAACTACCTATATATACCTATATAAAGTGCACGTGCAAACATGTGCAAAAAGTACAGGACAGTACAACAAATTACTGACAATGAACAGGACAATAGACAGTGCAGCGCCGACCAGTACTCAGTAGTGCAAAAAGATGACAGTTTCTAAAAATGTAAACATAACATACTATGAGATAATGTTCTATGCACATAGCAGTTATTGAGGTAGCAGACAGTTATAAAGTGACAGTAATTAAAGTGCAACTCAGGACACGTGTGTGTCAAACCAGTCTCTGAGTATTGAGGAGTCTGATGGCTTGGGGAAGAAGCTGTTACACAGTCTGGCCGTGAGGGCCCGAATGCTTCGGTACCTCTTGCCAGACGGGAGGAGGGTAAAGAGTTTGTGTGAGGGGTGTGTGGGGTCGTCCACAATGCTGGTTGCTTTGCGGATACAGTGTTTTTTGTAAATGTCTTTGATGGAGGGAAGAGAGACTCCAATGATCTTCTCAGCTGTCCTCACTATCCTCTGCAGGGCTTTGCGGTCCGAAACGGTGCACGTCCCAAACCAGGCAGTGATGCAGCTGCTCAGGATGCTCTCAATAGTCCCTCTATAGAATGTAGTGAGGATGGGGGTTGGGAGATGTGCTTTCCTCAGCCTTCGAAGAAAGTAGAGACGCTTCTGGGCTTTCTTGGTGATAGAGCTGGTGTTGAGGGACCAGGTGAGGTTCTCCGCCAGGTGAACACCAAGGAATTTGGTGCTCTTGACGATCTCCACAGAGGAGCCGTCGATGTTCAGCGGAGTGTGTTCACCTTGTGCTCTCCTAAAGTCAACAACCATCTCTTTTGTTTTGTCGACATTCAGGGACAGGTTGTTGGCTCTACACCAGTTCGTCAGCCGCTGCACCTCCTCTCTGTATGCTGACTCGTTTTTCTTGCTGATGAGACCCACCACGGTCGTGTCATCGGCGAACTTGATGATGTGATTCGAGCTGTGCATTGCTGCACAGTCGTGAGTCAGCAGAGTGAACAGCAGTGGACTGAGCACACAGCCCTGGGGTGCCCCAGTGCTCAGTGTGGTGGTGGTGGAGATGCTGTTCCCGATCCGGACTGACTGAGGTCTCCCTGTCAGGAAGTCCAGGATCCAGTTGCAGAGGGAGGTGTCCAGGCCCAGCAGGTTCAGCTTTCCAATCAGGTGCTGGGGAATGATTGTGTTGAATGCTGAGCTGAAATCTATGAACAGCATTCGAACGTATGAGTCCTTATTGTCTAGGTGGGTGAGGGCCAGATGGAGGGTTGTGGTGATGGCATCGTCCGTTGAACGGTTTGAAAGATACGCAAACTGCAGTGGGTCTAGTGAGGGGGCAGCTGGGTCTTAATCTGCCTCATGACGAGCCTCTCGAAGCACTTCATGATGATGGGTGTAAGTGCGACGGGACGGTAGTCGTTGAGGCAGGACACTGAAGACTTCTTTGGCATGGGGATGATGGTGGTGGCCTTGAAGCACGTTGGAATAACGGCGCTGCTCAGAGAGATGTTGAAGATGTCGGTAAGAACATCTGCTAGCTGGTCTGCACATCCTCTGAGCAATCTGCCAGGAATGTTGTCTGGTCCAGCAGCCTTCCGTGGGTTGACTCTACGTAGAGTTTTCCTCACATCTGCCGTGGTAAGACAGAGCACCTGGTCGTTGGGAGGAGGGGTGGACTTCCTCGCCATCACGTCGTTCTGCACTTCAAACCGAGCGTAGAAGTCATTCAGCGCATCTGGAAGGGAGGCATCTTTGTCACAGGCAACTGATGTTGTCCTGTAGTTGGTGATGGCCTGGATGCCCTGCCACATTCGCCGCGTGTCACCGCTGTCCTGGAAGTGACTGTGGATTCTCTGGGCGTGTGCGCGCTTTGCCTCTCTGATTGCCCGTGACAGTTTGGCCCTAGCTGTTCTTAGGGCTGCCTTATCGCCTGCTCTGAAGGCGGAGTCTCTGGACCTCAGCAGCGTCGCACCTCCGCAGTCATCCACGGCTTCTGGTTGGAGCGTGTGGTGATGGTCTTGGAGAAAGTGACATCATCAATGCACTTGCTGATGTAGCTGGTCACTGATGCTGTGTATTCCTCCAAGTTGGTAGAATCGCCATATGTTGCAGCCTCCCTGAACATGTGCCAGTCAGTACACTCAAAACAGTCCTGAAGAGCAGAGATGGCTCCTGCTGGCCAGGTTTTCACCTGCTTCTGAAGCGGCTTTGTGCGTCTGACGAGCGGTCTGTATGCTGGAATTAACATAACAGAGATGTGGTCTGAGTAGCCGAGGTGGGGCGGGGCTCCGCCCGTACGCGCCTGGGATGTTTGTGTAAACAAGATCAAGCACGTTCAGCCCCTCTCATTGCAAAGTCCACATACTGATGGAATTTAGGGAGCACTGTCTTGAGATTTGCATGGTTGAAATCTCCGGCGACAATAAACAGTCCGTCGGGGTGAGCGTTCTGCAGTTCAGCTCATAGCCCCATACAGTTCACAGAGCTTCCTTAGCGTTAGCTGGGGGAATGTAAACTCGGTTATGCAAACAGTGGTGAATTCCCGTGGTAGATAAAAAGGTCTGCATCTAACAGTCACAAGCTCCAACAGCGATGAACAGTAACTAGAGACTAGCATAGAGTTCTTGCACCATTCCGTGTTGATGTAAACACACAAGCCACCACCGCGAGTCTTACCGCAGAGAGCTGTATTTCTGTCGGCACGAAACGAGGCGAGCCCGTCTAGCTGAACAAAACATTTTTAACAAAAATAGCACCATTGTGGATCCAGAGTGGCCGCTGCGTGCTACCGCGCCGCCATCTTGGATCAACCGACGCTCGAGTGCCCTTTGTAGTTGCTTTGAGGGTGGACAGGGGTCATAAGGTTCACTCTGACCGGTCTGCTGCTATGCAGCCCCATACGCAGCAGAACCCGATGCACTGTGTGTTGTGAAACATTCCACCCATACCATTAAAATTTTCTGTGACTTGTGCCACAGTAGACATTTATTTCGGACCAGATGTGATAGCCATTGTTGCCCTCGTGCATCAATGAGCCTTGGGCGCCCAACACCCTGTCGCTGGTTTCTGGTTTGTCCCTCCTCGGACCACTGTCGGTAGGTACTCAGCACTGCTGACCGGGAGTACGCCACAAGCCACTTCAGAAATGCTTTGACCGAGTCATCTGGCCATAACAATTTGGCCCTTATCAATGTTGCTCAGTTCTTTACTCCTGCCCATTTCTCCTGCATTCAACACGTTGACTACGAGAACTGATTGTTCACTTACCATCTAATCTACCAAGACCTTGACATGTGGCCTTGTTAGGAGATGATCAACATTATTCGTTTTACCTGTGAGTGGTCATTATGTTTTGGCTCATCAGTGTATTCACATTCAACTTAGAATCATACACTAAAATGTATGATTTCATTTAAGCATTCAAAAACAAGTTCTGCAAAAGGTAGAATGACATAAATATTTTTTTTTAAATATTATATTATTATTTACAAATGTTTAACATATTCCTCTTTTTGTCCACTTTAGTCTTAGTCTACTTTTAAATTACCCTGTTGACTATTATTATTAATGGTGCTTGATAAGGTAAGCATTGCTCATACTTAGGGAAGCCCTTTACTCTGAGCATTAGACTGCAACGTAACTCGTGAATGGTATAAATTGTGAGACTTGTTGAGGAGAGGTGTGATATTACATCTCTACGTGGTCAGACTTGTGATGTTCACTTGATTGGATGATGAAATCGTTAAAAAAGATCCCATAAACGTTCATTGAAGCCTATTTTACTGTGGTTGTGACTATGAGATGAATGTAGACAGAAAAGAGAAAGATGCTTCTTGAATTGACAGTATAAATAAATTGCCTCAAGGCTTTTGCTGACATAATATGTGATATTGTACAATATCACTATCTAGTGAAAAGCACTGGTACTACTGTATGAATGATCTGTCATCTCTTGCCCTTCAGTGGTTTGATTAAAGGTGCTGTAAGTTGTTAAAGACATTCTTCTAACTTTCAACATTTCATTGATTTCTTTTTGACTTCTAACTCACATACCTATATCTCTTTAACAGGCACAGTAGCCATAGACCTGCAGGACTCCAGTGACAGCAGTCCAGAGGGTACAGGCCCATCAGAGCTGGGTAGTGAGACTGTGGGCAGAAGTGGCTCCAGGACAGATGTGGGGGGCTATAACACTCTAGCTCTGCCCGCCGTGAGTGGTTCTGGGGAGGAGAGGAAACACAGCATTGCCCCCGTCCTGGAGGTGGTGGACAGGGTGGACAGTCCCACGTTTGACCTGCTGGGTGACCAGTCGGAGGATGAGGGTGGAGAGGAGGGAAAGGAGGATGATGCAGGGGAGCAGAAAGGCCAGTGGTGGGGCGGGCACTGCGAGTGAGTATTACATCATGCAGGAACAGAATTAGAATCTTGATCTTGTGGCTTTGTTCTCTTGAACACATAAATGTCACCTTGGTCTGGGTCTCATTAGTCTTGTGGAGCCATACAATTGACTGAAGTATTTTGACTTTGGGCATAAAGTCTGGTCACAAAACTGAGATTCTTAGATAAGAAGTAGACCAAGATAAGAAGAAGACCAACATGTAAAGCAATCTCATTTTGTCGCGTTTTATATGGAATTTAGGGGTGGGAATGTATTAAATAGATTTCCAGTATCTAGTATCATAGTATCATCTATTTCATGTCAAGAATTGGTCTGGATCTTCCAGGGTCTAGTTTTGATCTAGGACTTAGTGGGTCTAGTATTGGTCTGTGTTTTGGTCTTGTAGGGTATGAGTCTAAGTGGGTCTGGTATTGGCCTGGGATTTTGTCTTTGAAGGTCTAGTCTTGGTCTGGGTCTTAGTGTATCTGGTGTTTGTCTGTGTTTTGGACTTGGAGAGTCTAGTCTTGGTCTTGTTCTTAATGGGTCTGGTATTGGTCTGGGTTTTGGTCTGGGGGGGTTAAAATTGGTCTATATCTTAATGGGTATGGATTTTCATTTTGGAGGGTCTGGGTGTTAGTGGGTCTGATACTGGTTTGGGTTTTTGTCTTGGAAGGTCTAATCTTGGTCTTAGTGGGTCTGGTGTTAGTCTGGATTTTGGTCTTGGTGGGTCTAGTCTTGGTCTGGGTTATATGGGTCTGGGTTTGGTCTTTGAGAGTCTAGACTTGCTTTGAGTCTTATTGGGTCTGGTGTTTGTCTGGATTTTAGTCTTGGAGGGTCTAGTCTTGTTTTGAGTCTTAGTGGGTCTGGTGTTTATCTGGATTTTGGTCTTGGAGGGTGTAGTCTTGGTCTGGGACTTAATGGGTCTGATATTGGTCTAGGTTTTGGTTTTGGAGGGTCTTGTCTTGCTCTGGGTCTTAGTGGGTCTGGTATTGGTCTGAATTTTCATCTTAGAGAGTGTGGGTGTTAGTGAGTTTAGTCTAGGGTTTTGATCTTGGAGGATCTATTTTTGCTCTTGGTCTTATTGGGCTTGGTATTGGTGTGGATCTTTGTCTTGGAGGGTCTGGGTCTTAGTGGGTCTGGTATTGGTCTAGGTTTTGGTCTTGGAGGGTGTTGTCTTGGTCTGGGTCTTTATAGGTCAGATATTGGTCTGGGTTTTGGTCTTGGAGGGTCTAGTCTTGGCCTGAGTCTAAGTGGCACTTGTATTAGACTGGATCTTAGCTGGTCTAGTCTCTGCCTGGATCTTAGTGAGTCTGTTATTGGTCTGGATTTTAGTCTCGGGGGTCTGGGTTTTAGTGGGTCTGGTATTGGTCGAAGTGTTAGTGGGTATGGAATTGGTCCGTGTTTTGGTCTTGGAGGGTCCAATCTTAGTCTAGGAGGGTCTAGTCTTGACTCCAACTCTTTTCAGCACTGAGGTTCTTGTCTCTAAACTGAGTGGTTAAGCTGTTTATTAGTGGGTATCCACCTTTTTCCTGAATGCAGAAGTGTTCCACAATTCGCCTGCTTTCAGTTTCTGGTCTTCAGTGTTTTCATGCACATCTGTGTATATTCTTAGCGGGTGCGTATTGCATTTTTAGAAATTGTCAAAAAACATGTGGCTCTATCCACCTTATTTTGCAACGCAGAAGTAAGCAACGGCTGCATTTCTGGCAAATGTGTAAAAGTTCAGCTCTTATTGACCGCAATGTAAATAAATAGAAGGATAATAATATCAGAATTTAGTGATATAAATTTATAAACTATCACACAACCACAGGATTTACAGCAGAAAGATGGCCTAATCTAAAACGTTATGGTTACTGTCGTAACCTCCGTTCCCCGAGGGAGGGAACAAGATGTTGTGTCGAATGAAGTGACACAAGGGGTCTTCCTTGGATGCCGAATCGTACCTCTGAACCTGAGAAAAGGCCAATGTCAAGTTGGCAGACAGAATTTGCATGCCCCGCCCCGGACATATGGGTATAAAGGGAAGCGGGGCAGCAAATGCCAGTCAGGATTTTGCACTGAGGAGCCAAAAATGAAGCATGGCCATTTACAGTGCTAGGTCTAGTGCTGTGGCAGGAGGGACACAACGTCTCATTCCCTCCCTCGGGGAACGGAGGTTACAACAGTAACCATGACGTTCCCCTTCTGTCACTCACTCGACGTTGTGTCGAATGAAGTGACACAAGGGGTCCATAAAAAAGTGCCACGCACTGACCGTGTTACGTGACTGTCAAAACATGTAAACACTGGTGCACAGCAAGCTATATTGCATGCTGGAGGCGCCTGTGCCGGCTGCACGTATCCCTCCCCAACGCCCCCAACTCTTTGCATACAAACCTTAGGTTTCCCGCACCCCAGAGGGGGGAAATATTTTTTAAATGCCTAGCATGAGAGCAAGCCCAGCAGCCACGGCCTTCTCTCTCACTATGGCTCTCACATAGGACGTAAAGTGGCCGGGGCCTATTTTAAGTCGGAGAAGGCGGTCTTTCCCCGGGAGGAGCAGGAGATAGTATGTCGGGATCTTTTAGGATGTCCCGAGGCTTGGGTGCTGAGAGAAGACTTGAAGCCCTTACCCTGCTCCGCGCACCTGGCAGATACTATGATACTTGTCCGCTGACAAGGGGTACCGTACCGCGGAAAATACATCACGGGGAGTTAGCCCGAAGAGGGAACTATGCCCGTGGAGCCCGACCCCAGTACAGAGCATTGAGACTCATAGTGGGTCTGGCCATGAATTGCTCCGCTGAATTCGCGGGCAAGAGGGCTAGGGAGGAGAAACATCCAGGCAGCGACGCTCAGTGGCTGACCTGGGACAGAAGGCACACTGGATCAACTTGGTGAAGGGCGCAAGGTGCAAGCGGAACACCCAGTCGGTTGTGCCGCGTTACGAGTTCTACCGGCTCGGACCTGACAATACACGGGACGAGACCGACTCAAACCTCAGATTAACCTGGCAAAGGTATTGGGTGTTTCCCAGCCCGCTGCTCTGCATATGTCTGCTAGGGAGGTGCCATGGCTCAGTGCCCACGAGGATGCCACACTTCTAGTAGAGTGTGCTCGAACCCGCAAGGGGGTGGGCATGGCCTGGGTGTGATAGTCTAAGGCAGTAGCATCAACGACCCAGTGGGCTAACCTCTGTTTGGAGATGACGTTCCCTTTCCGCCGTCCGCCAAAGCAGACAAAGGGCTGCTCAGAACATCTAAAGCTCTGCGTGCGGTCCAAATAGGTACGCAAAGCACACACCGGACACAGCAATGCCTCCTCCCGAGGCAGCGCTTGCAGGTTCACAACCTGGTCCCTGGAAGGGGTCGTAGGAACCTTGGGCATGTAGCGCGGTCGGGGTCTCAGGATAATGTGAGAAAGTGCTGGACCAAACTCCAGGCAGGTGTCGCTGACAGAGAATGCTTGCAGGTCTCCAACCCTCTTGATGGAGGCTAACGCGATCAGGAGGGCCGTCTTCAAGGAGAGGGCCTTGAGCTCGACTGAATCAAGCGGCTCGAAGGGGGGTCTCTGAAGGCCCGAGAGGACCACTGAGAGATCCCAAGAGGGGAACAGGCTAGGCCGGGGAGGATTCCGTCTCTGGGCAACTTTCAGGAAACTGATAATCAAGTTGAACAAGAAATTAATTTTTAAAACACTTAAATGGTTGTTGTTCGGTTAGTTTTACATTGTGTATAAAGACCAGAAACAGAAAACAGGAAATAAACTTTGAACATGTTTGTATGAGACAGCTGTCGGTCTACTTGTATTTGTGAAACAGATGGGTTAAAGGCTATCCTCTGAACTCTCCATACATTGGCAGCTCTCCTGCCCTCTGCCACCTTCTGCAAGAGAAAAGGCCATTTTGCTGTCTGCGCCTGGATAAGGTGAGCATCTGTCTCTCTCTAAACCTTTTATACTGTATACATATATTGCAGAGTTCACAGTTTATAACACTGTGGGCAGTATTATGTTAATTTATAGTAATTTTATTTTGGGGGTCTACTAGAAAAGGTTTACAGGCTTTAATGTTCAAAAAACTTTTTTTTCATACTGTACATTTCCCCTCTCTTCTTCCTGTGGCTCAAATGCTCTGATTTACCTCCTGTCTCTTTAAAGCCCCCCTTTCCAAAAAGCCCAGTCTGCTCTGATTGATCAGCTGACCCAGTCTGTTGTGACTGGTCAACTGCTTAGAACATGTGTCAGAAATATAACAGCCCTTACAATAACCGAGTTCCAGCTCCCGAGTCTTCCTGAGCAGCTGTAAACACTACTGTAACTATGGTAACAGTCGTGTCAGTTTTTGCCGTACCAGTTCGAGCCAGAGTCCGATAATGAATGAAATAATGAAAATTTGGAAGAACAAGCTGATTGACTTAAACCACATTCGCTAGCATGACTTGAGCAGTACATTTTACAGTGGTACGTTTTAATTTAGTTGCTTTCTTACAAGTACACTGTTGATTATTGTGAGCCTAACAAAGCTTCAAGTAAAAGACACGTAGTGCATCTAAGTTACACATCTTTTGCTGGAATGGGTGTAGCCGAACTTTTTTCACCCGAGCTATGAACGGAGAACAGAGGCTTACTCCCGGCTGGACATTACCGGTGTTATTAGAGAGATAGTGAGCAAGTTAGCCGTGGACTACAGATAGCGGCCTTAACATTACATCTTGTAATTATATAATTATATAAGACTATTGAGATCGACCATTTTGTTACAGTTTTAGGTAAAAGCCGGCCCACAGCTGAATAGTAAACCCTCACCTAAACAATAACATTACATAGCAAGTTAGCCAAGCTGATTGCAGATGTAAAATTAGCGTTTATAAAAATAAATCCATCTCCACACTTAATCACTATTCATAATAAGAACGACAAACAAAGACCTATTTCAACACAATAACATTAGCTAGCAGGTTAGCAGAGGCCTACATTTGTGCACTGGGTGTACACTGTAGCTACAACACAAAACTCTGCATTTGAACTCTCGGTAGCAGATAAATCCATAAATAATCAAGCATACTTACAGGTTGTGATCCTGAAGTGCCAGATTGTCCCAACAAAGTGGGAACTGCACCATCTTTCAGGAATAACCATCTTAAAAATCTGGCATTGGTTGTGGTTGTAGTGCTGAAGAATTCAAATAAATTTTAACCACTGATTCTTCAATTCGTCTGCCTTTGGAAGTCCAAACAAAGGGGTTTTCTTTCGCAGTGAAGTAAACAGCGTCTTCTCGACATGGCGACAACACTAACCCAACACATCCTGGCCTCTGCTTGTTCTTGAGCAGTGTTGTCTGTGGGAGAGAATAACTCCCTTTTGTGTGGACTTTGTGCTTTGTAACTTTGCAGACCTTTTACATGCACAAACAGCTGTATTACTCACTAAAGGAAAGATAAAATCCCAAAAAGCATAATACGGCCTTTTTAAGATATTAGGACTTATTTCCAGAGTTATTTCCAGATTTATTTTTGTTAGATTTATGCTTGAATCAGCAAAAAAATATTTGCCAATGTATGTAGAAACCTATAGTATATCCATTGGTAATTCAAGATATATTATCTCAAAACAAGTCTTAATGTCTTTTGCAATTTTGCTTTTCAGGAAAATATATCTTAATTATGTTTTGATGTTTTGATATTTTTACTGGAAATCAAGATACAAATACTGATAAAGTATTAACTTTATCAGTATTTCTGCAATGCAGTAGAATCTAATAGCAGATTATTTTCTCAGGCTTGTCATCATATGCCCTATGAGGATGCCCGTTCATACGGCTTTAAAAACAAACTGATCATCGTGTCCGCAGAGAGTGCTGGAAATGGCCTCTATAACTTCATCGTTCCTCTGAGGGCGTACTACCGGCCCAGGAAGGAGCTTAACCCCATTGTTTTGCTACTGGAGAACTTGTGAGTTTTTCAAGAACAAACAGAACCATGGAGAAAAAGGCATCTCTCATCGATTTATTTTTCACAACCCATCCACTGATTGCTCTTCTGCATTTATTATGACACATCATTGTCTCTCCTGTAACCAAAAACAAATATGAGATGATACATTGTCATAAAATGCAATCAAATCCAATAAGAATATGAGTCATCTTGTTTGTTCCTGATTACACTGGAAAGCAAGTGCTGGCTAAGTTTATTTATTTAGACTCCCTGGAGCACTGCAAAGCAGTGTCATTTTTTAGATGTTTGGTCAATTTAGCATAATACTAGGAAAGTGACATAAGAGACATGTATCTGTAATTCAGTTTGCTCATTTTTATCAAGGCATCGGCTCAGATTCTCAACATCTCTCTCTCTCTCTCTCTCTTTCTGTGCTATTTGCTAGTCCTGAGGTGGATTTCCTAGAAGCCATCTGCTGGTTTCCTATGGTCTTCTACACAGTGGGCTCCATTGATAAGTAAGGGAAGACATACAATAACAGTAACACTTTACTTGAAGCCTGTAATAAAATGCATTGTAAAAGTATTCATAATGCCATTAAGGGAAAATGGGCAGTTATTAGCTATAATAAGTTTATTATTTAGTATTATCTATTATTAGCAGTTATTTGACCCCATGAAATCAAATCCTTGTGTTAATGTATTTCCTTCTGAAGTCACATTTATTTAGTTTTAATTAAATAATATTGACTTTTAGTGGTATAATGATGAACACATTATTAATATTAAAGAAGTGTATTAACGGTGTTGGGTGTAATCTGATTAAAAACGAATTAGTTCCTGTTATTGAATTACTTTTGAAGTCAAAATGTAGTGTAATGTATTCTATTTTAAGTTCTTGTAATCAGATTACAGTTACTGACGTTTAATTAAGAGAATTACTTTTAAAGGAATATTCCAGGTTTAGTAGAAGTTAAGCTCAATTGACAGCATTTGTGGCATAATATGGATTAACACAGAAATCAATTTTAACTTGCCCCTCCTTTTATTTAAAAAAAAGCAAAAATCGGCATTCAATGAGGCACTTACACAATACGTAAATGGGGCCAATTTGTAAACATTAAACAATATGAACAATATGCTTTAAACATGATTTTAGTGTGAGAAAATCGCTTACTAAACTTTTTGTATAAGGTTATATAAAATTTCACAACTTTTTGCATTGTTGACTTTACTCCGTTAAGTCTCAGTTTCGCATAAGCTTCACATTTCTGCCTTTAAACCCTCTAAAATGATCCCCATTTACTCCCATTGTAAGAGCCTCGATTTTTGCAAATTCTACAAATAATTCTATGTGATAATCAACGTTATGCCACAAATGCTGTTGACTAAGCTTAGCTTGATTTGAACCCGAAATAAATTCCTTGGGTTACACATATTTCTGAAATAATAGTATTTATGTGTAATACATTTTAATTATAAATTAATGTGTGCATATGTACATTTGTCTGAGTTTATGTGACAGCTGAACTGTGTGATACAATGTACAAAGAGGAAATATATATATATTCTTTTAATTCGTTAAGCGGTAATTTTTTTACCTTTTCAATGAAGGAATCAGTAAAGTAATATGATTACAATTTGAATGAAGTAATCAGTCATTTTTAGTTGATTACTTTTTTGAGTAACTTACCACAACACTTTACATTACAGTTATTCTCAAGAACATTAAACTGATTTTAAAGGGATAGTTCACTCAAAAATAAAAATTCTCCCATCTTTTTCTCACCCTCATGCCATCCCAGATGTGTATGACTTTCTTTCTTCCTTCTGCTGAACACAAACAAAGATTTTTAGAAGAATTAGCTCTGTAGGTCCATACAATGCAAGTGAATGGTGACCAGAACTCCAGACACTCCTAAAAGTATAAAAGGCAGCATAAATATAACCCATCAGACTCCAGTTGTGTAATCCATATCTTCTTAAGCGATCCAGTTGGTTTTGGGTAAGAACAGACCAATTATAGCAAATGTTTCACTGTACATCTTGACAGCAGTCTTCTTGGCGATCATAATTTCAAGCTCGATTATACTTCCTATAGCGCCATCTAGCACTCTGTACATGCGTCAAGAACTAGGAAGTGTAATCGAGCTTGAAATCATGATTATGCCTATAGACTGCAATGGCAAGAAGTACAGTTGTATTTTGGTCTGTTCTCACCTAAAACCAATTGGATTGCTTTTGAAGACTTTGATTAAACCACTGGAGTCTGATGGATTTTGTTTACGCTGAATTTATCTCCTTTTGGAGTTCTGGTCACCATTCACTTGCATTATACTGACCTTCAAAGCTGAAATATTCTTCTAAAATCTTTGTTTTTGTTCAGCAGAAGAAAGAAAGTCATACACATCTGGGGTGGCATGAGGGTGAGTAAAAGTCTCTCATCATTTAATTTTTGGGTGAACTAACTCTTTAAAGCATTATTATAATGCAATTAAAGGGATGAGTGTAATTTGGGGATTTTAATACACGTTCTCCTATACCAGAGACAGCTACAGCATAATTAATCCATTTATTGGTTGATTTCCCCCCAAATATTTTTTTATCCTCATCAGTTCTTGATCGTTTTACTGTAGTTAAAAGTCCCCTTTCTGTTTTTGTCATTTTGTTGGCCTTCTCCCTGATTATTATGCAGTTTGGATAGTCTTCTGCGGTGTGGTGTGACATTTGCTGACACCATGGTGGTGGTGGACAAAGAGAGCTCCATGATAGCAGAGGAGGATTACATGGCTGATGCCAAGACCATTGTAAATGTTCAGACACTCTTCAGGTAAGTCGTTCCTCCCTGCCTTTACATGTGTGTCTCTCTGTTTGAGGGATTTTCAGCTTTACCATGACAGCATCTCTCTCTCCTCTCCTTTCTCCAAGGCTTTTTCCAGCTCTCAGTATTATAACAGAACTAACCCACCCGGCCAACATGCGCTTCATGCAATTCAAAGTAAAAGACCATTATTCTCTGGCTCTGTCCAAACTGGAAAAGGTTAGACTTGCAGCTGCTTACTTCATTTGTTTTCTACAGCAGTGGTTCTCAACTGGTTTTACATTGAACATCAAGTGGCAACCCAACATTATAGTCGGCACAATCCATGTTGATCCTCCTGAAGGTGAACCCATTTAGTGTAGTTAAGAGTCGGATTTTGTACTTGGTATTTTAGTTTTTGACGTCACATTATAAGATATGAGAGCCATTTTTTTCTCCTCTCTTTTAAAAGTTCATGAGCCTATACAACTATGATTATGTAGTTACTAGCAATTTATTTATATCCATTGTTTTCCCCTATCGGAAGAAGCCTGCAACCTGTTAGGTTTGCAACACACCAGTTGAGAACCACTGTTCTAAATTCTCCAAAATAATCTGACATCATGACTTTTGCTGCATTTTCTCTATCTGTAGAAAGAAAGAGAGAGAGGCTCCAACCTAGTTTTCATGTTCAGATTACCGTTTGCAGCTGGGAAGGTGTTTAGTGTCAGTATGTTAGACACTCTGCTGTATCAGGTAACAGTAATGCTGTTAATACACCTATAAACAAACATCTGTATCTTTGTTATCTGCTATATCTTTATTGTGTTTTCCATAATATTCTTTGATGATGATTGGGGTAGATACCATATTTAACTGGACAAAATCAACAAGGCTGTGAGGGATAAAAGTACAGATTACAGTCCTTGGTCACATCCAGTGTTGGCGCTACAGTGGGGCTTTGAGGGTCTATGCCCCCTCACTTTGACCACTGTGCCCTCCCAGCTAAAATGTTATATTTGACCAAGTTATTATATCTTTCCCATGTGTTTTCTATTCAATACCAACAATGTGCAACTCCATTATGAAATGGATAAATCTGTACTTGCCAGTCCACACAAGTTCTAGTGTTGCAGCGTTGTCTACTGTACTTTAGAATTGTGACATTGCTGGTATATTTGTGCAGCTCCCTGTGCTTTTACTTCGCCAACTCTTGCTATTGTCTGTCTGCACCATAGAAGTAGCAATCTGCTCCTGTAAAAGTATTTTTTAATAAAAGCCAATAAAGGTGAATGGATGATAATAGCGCCATACAGTACAATGAATCAAATCACAAAATAAGATTTGCCCCTGTGACTTATATACTATATCACAGCTGAGAGAGACATCAGATGGTGTAATCGCACATACTCAAGGTGCTTACCTACCGGCGTTTCCATGTTGGGAGGAGATCGTTAACATTCAACATGGCGGAGGAGAGAACAAACCAGCTACTGTGAAATACTCAGAGAGGACCCTGTTCGGACAACTATTTTTACACAGACAAAATAGGATGTATTTGACCAATATTCTATTAATGTATCTTCAGCAAACGAACACTACAGCTGAGGAATAGAGTTAAACAGCTATAGCTTTACTGTTCATCTCTGCTTGGGAGTCATGACAGACGCAGTTAATTCTCTCTTTTTCGTTCTCTCTCAAATACACAAACACACATCCTTGTTTCTACAATAACTTGTTAGAAACTGCCCAACCCATTGTTACTGTTTTTAAAGTGACATTTTTGAATTAGTAATGGAGGCTTGAATGCATTTTTTGAACTAGCAATGGCTAATCCTGATCCATCCATCCATTTTTTGTGAAAGTCCTTCCTTATTTCAATTTTTTTCATTTACTTGTTCATTGAACTTTTGTATAAAAAGCAATATCACAATCACATTTATGTATGGCCATAAATCAGCATGGCTGTGATTATCTGCGGCACACGGACTACGGCCTCGGGCCTGCGGCCGAATCACAGCCGTGCTGATATAGGGCCATACATGATGATTGCTTGTATGATATTGCTCTATTACGGTATAGTGACAAATGTGTGACCCCTCAGAAATTCCAAATGCCCTCTTATGTATTTCATCCTAGCACCACCTCTGGTCATGTCAGAATGTATTTTTTTTGTTTGTTTTTATTTTTACTTATAAAAATTTCTGTAAAGATGTATTTTTAATGTTTCAGGAACTGTCAACACCCCAGTACACATCTGAGTCTGTAAACCAAGAAGTTCCATAAAAAAACCTAATGATTTTTATGATGTACCATCAACAATTTTTTAACATCTGCATTCTTCCTTTGATGTGAATGGAACACTTAAACATTAAAATACTCTGAAAATATTTACTGCAACGCTACTGAATCTGCAAGCACCACAGCCAAAGAAATTATCTTTTGTTAAGCAAACCTGCAACATGGCCAGTATGATCCGAATCGTAAGCGAATGACTCTTATTAACCAGTTCTTTATAATGGTTGGCCAAGAAGACTCACAAATCAGTCTTGAACTCATGAGTTAACGGGTTTGCATCAGTCTGTAGAGGTGCTGCCTTAAAAGTACTAAAAGACTCAATGGAATCATTAAGAAACAGGAATCAGTAAGTGGAATCGCAACCAGAAACGTTAAATTCCTTCCCGTATTAAACAAACTGTTTGTTTTTTATTCACATCAAATTAAATATGAAATCTACGCTAATTAGTCTATAGTCTTCTGAAATATTCATAAGTAATATTACTGTAATACTAATAATTATATATGTGCAAAGTCATAAATATTTATGTTCCATCTTTGTGTATGTTGTAGTCCTTTGTGAAAGACTACATGATCTCCATTACCAGGCTGCTGCTTGGGCTGGACTCCATGCCTGGATCTGGATTCCTGTGTGCTGTGAGTTCAAGCAGCCCATCAGTGACAATAATCAGACAGTATCTGGATGATTATGCCAATAATGATAACAGTCATAATAAAATAGTGAACAAAGATGATGATGTTCCTCCTTGTAGATGAAGATCACAGAGGAGGATTTGTGGATTCGCACTTACGGTCGTCTCTATCAGAAGCTCTGCTCCTCCACTGGAGACATCCCTATTGGTATCTACCGAACTGAAGCTCATAAACCACCCGTCTCCGAGGTACATGGTCACACATTTATGGACAACACCCTGTCAACCCTGCTGTAAAGCCAGTATGAATTTATATGTCTGGTATGTGTTGGATTGGTGCTGGTCTATCCGAAGGTTTTGTGCCTGTTTGTCTCAGTCTCAGGTGTCCATCACTGTGGAGGGCTATGAGGACACGCGAGAGCCCCGTGAGCCTCTCCTCTGCCGCTCCGGTGTTCATCGTAACTCCACTTCATCCGAACCACCCTCCTCATCCTCACAGGCCATGGACCACCCGCTCCTGAGGAGGAAAAGCATGCAGTGGGCGCGGCGCTTGAGTCGTAAAGGTGGGAGGGGCTCTAGCGGTGCCAAGGGAGTGGGGAGCGCTGCCGAGCACATCAGCCAGCAGAGACTGAGTCTGTTCCGGCGCTCAGAGAGACAGGAGCTCAACGCCTTGGTCCGCATGCGTATGAAGCACCTGGGGCTCTCGTCATCTGGATTTAGTGAGTTTGTGCTGGCAGATATAGTTAAGAATTTATCAATATTTTTCAGCCTTGGGACAATACTCAATGTATATTTTGGTATTAATGATGTATCTCTGAATAGCTTAAATGGGTCATTTCAACCAAACAGCCATTTGGCAAGTATAATAATTTGCTAATATAAATATAATAAAAATATATATTTTTTTTAATAATCAAGGCTGGTTTTCACTAAATGAACATAAGGAAGAATTATATTTAATCATTTTAATTTCCATGCACCAATATAACAATACATCAGCAATGTTTGCAACCTGGTCTCATAAAAGTACTATACCTACATTTAGCACCATAAGAGGACGTGGTTGTGTTTTTCATCACACATTTTCTATTTATGACACTATTGGTTAGGTTTAGGTTTTGAAGTTTAGGGTAGGGATGTAGTTTTTTTTTTTTTAAACTTGATAGACCATTACAACCTGATTAGATTAGGAGAAAATTGTACTTGCTTTCAGCCCCACACAGTGGCCATTTAACATCCGTAGTGCTGTGATATGTGTAATGAACCACGTAATATCATTTTGCAAAAATGGCGCCACAGTCACATACTTTTTATGAGATCATGCTGAATGTATTTAAAAAAAGAATATATTTAAGTGCATGAAAAAAACACAGAGACCTCTGTGGACCTTTTTGAGTGATAATGCAAATGAATTGTCTAATCAGAATTTTAAATAGTTTCAATGACAGTTTGAACAGATTTTCGGAAATCAAACTTACCAGCTATAACAATGTTTTTGTTAAAGGAGTAGTTCACCCAAATATTGCAATATTCTTATAATTTACTCACCTTCATGCTATCCCAGATGTTTATGACTTTCTTTCTTCTGCTGAACACAAACAAAGATTTTTAGAAGAATATTTCAGATCTGTTTGTCTATACAATACAAGTGAATGGTGACCAGAGCTTTGAAGCTCTGAAAATAACATAAAGGCCACATAAAAGTAATCCAGACGACTCCAGTGATTAAATCCATATATTCAGAAGTGATGTGATAGGTGTGGGTGAGAAACAAATCAATATTTAAAGGGTCATGAAACACTACAACACATTTTTTGAGATGTTAACAGGTGTATATATATATATATATATTTATGTAGATATACAGTACGTCATTCAAATCGCAAAACATATTTAGAAACTAGAGTCTTAGAGCTTTCAAACGATATAAGGTTCATCAAGTTAAAGTAGAATTTGAAGGCAATATAGTCTAATAAACATAAAATTAAATAACAATTTTAAAAAGTCCCAAATAAAAGACAGTGCTAGTTAAGGGGCCATATTTATGCTAATGTACTTCTAAACATTGATATAACTCTCTCTTCCGCTTAAAAAGACACAGCAAAACTCATGATGTCACATAAAGGTTTAGAAACCTTGTCCAATCAAATGCTTTGTAGAACTAAAATGGACACTCCCCCTACATCTGTTCAGCGCTCCCGGCTGTGTTCTGACTGGCGCTAATGATGGGAAGATCGGATTATTTTACTGACTTGGATCTTTGAGTCTTGTTCAGCAAAATGTACGAATCGTTCATTTTGTTCATTTGAGCAGAATTCATTTAAATTGTTAAACTTTCATTAGCCAAATGGGATTATAGTCCCATTAAAGAAAAAATTATAATGCAGTCAAAGACAAATTATGAGAAACATAAAGATTAGTTTACCTTTGGAATCTTCTTGTCCGAGTCGTTTGTTATTTTAAACGCTATGCAGTTTTCATATACATAATGAATGGAGGTTCCGCAACACGCATGCATGGCCAACACAAAATGTGTCTCGTTTGGAAAGCAGCGTCCTCCGGAGGTCGCATTTGTCATCAAGTCTGTCTCATTTCTGAAGAGCGAGCAGGACACTTCGAATGCAACCTTCTTTCAGGGGAATTTGGAGGATACATGAGGTGCATGAAAACCCAAAATTCTTTGCTTCAATGGAAATATCTAAAAAAAACTAATAAGTAATGTTAATTCCCAAGTTAAAGTACCTCAGTAGATGGGTGCAGAGTATATAATATGTATTATTGTAATAATAAATAATTAAAATAAAGTATTAGGCTATAAGTACTCTTGTAAAATCTATTTTATTTTAACTTCATCATTAAAACTTTCCAAAAAATGTAATTCCCTTCTAAAGGTACTTTGTTCCCTTCTCACTCGAAGCGCTTGCACTTGTTAAAGAGTGGTGTGCTGTCATAGCAACCGTGTTACGTTCCATTTCCGTTTGGAGGACACTCGGTATACTGCAGCCTTCAAAGGAAGCATCCTACCTAACACGCATCCTACCAAACAAGACACAGCCAACAAATCACTTTCTGAGACTAAACGTTCTTCTGAGTCACATAAAAGATAAATTCTAAATGAACGAAACATTCATGAACGACCCATAACTAACTGGCTCTGGTAATGCCTTCGCAGGGCATGCAGAGCACGAAGTGAACACAATCCATGCTGTAGGGTTGTTCCAAACTGATTTTCCAAGAATCATGTCAAAAGTATTTTCTGACTGAGCATTATCACCTTTCAGTCATCTGATGCTCTTAGAGTGGAGGGTAATTGTCTTCGAAGGGAATAGGGCATTGGAATGATCACTTGTGAATGGGAGGTGCCAACGTGGGAACTGGATGCAAGAGAAGTTGCTGGAGTTTATTTATATTTGTGTGCAGCTTAAGGGGTATAGAGCACCAGTAAGTGTTCTTTATTCTTTATTAAAAGTGTATTGTGATTCAAATCATAGATATATTATCTTTTATTCACTGGTTTGCCATTCGTGTTGCAAAACGGCTCCAGCTTCATTGAAAGCATAGACCAAAATGTGCGTTTATGGGGTGGTTATGGATTAATAAAGTCAGATCATCTTTGGATCTAAATGTCAGTGGAAAACTGGCCAGTATTGAGATTGTTTCTCAAGTTTTCCTTGTAAGCAGCTCTGACATTAGCAGCATGGTGGGAAGGGGTGTGTGGGTGTCTGTGTGTAATCTAATGCCTACTGGCTATTTTTAAAAATGGGACGAGTCGTTCGGCATGCCCCGCCCTCACTTCTTGTTTCAGTAGGAAATACATCAAAACAACAAATCGAACCGCGCACGTCAAAGCACTTCACGTGGCCTTAAAGTCCCTTTTTATTCTAAATTCTCCTCCCTGCCCAGTAGGTGCCGATATTCATGAATAATATGAGATTTATATTGAGATTTATATTGAAAAAATATTGATCTGTTTCTCACCCACATCATTTTTCTCATCATATGGCTTCTGAAGATATGAATTTAACCTCTGGAGTCATTTGGATTACTGTTATGCTGCCTTTATGTGCTTTTTTGAGCTTCAAAGTTCTGGTCACCATTCACTTGCATTGTATGGACCAACAGAGCTTTGATATTCTTTTAAAAACCGTTGTTTCTGTTCTGCAGAAGAAAGAAAGTCATACACATCTGGGATGGCATGAGGGTGAATAAATCATGAGATCATTTTCATTTTTGGGTGAAATATCCCTTTAAGAACATAATAGCATCTCTCTTTTAACAATATCATACTGGCAAGTCATAAGACAAGGAGCGATTGTGAGATTAGTCATTTGAAACTTAGTGGCCAAAAAAATTAGTTCATTAAAGCCAGTACGATATTCATGATGTGGTTTAGCTTTATATTGTGAATATTCCATATTTTGCCCTGCTTTGTGTGAAAGCTGCCCACCCTGCTGTGTCTCGTCTTTGAAGCCCTGTATGCTTAGTGTTGGAGGTAGTACTTTTTTTTACCAGTTCCTGTAATCCTTTGGAATTAAAAGAACACCCTACAGGCATGTCCTCTGTATATATTAAACATTTGTTACTTCCTGACCATTTTATGAGTAAATTATTCAAAGACTCTGTCCTTATTAACAACTGTTTATGTTCAGATTTGGTATCTTTTGTTACAACTCTATGTGATTTAAAGTCTTCTGCCGTGTTCTATGCTCTTTTTGGTGTCTGGTATCAGATGGTATGACAGACCAGGGCAACAGACTGTCCTACATTCTCATCAACCCGTCCCCAGACACACGCCTGGAACTCCACGATGTTGTGTGAGTATAATGACATCACTAGTCTCGCAAAGCCAGACTTATGACTATCGGCATAAAGCCTGCTCCACTTTGCAGCTTATTCTGCTCAAGAACTGCCGACTCAGACAGGAAGAGACCATCAGATCAACATGTAACGCACCCAACCACCATTTGCTGTTTAGGGGTGGGCAAATCTGAAACAGATTATACCACAGTAATTCAAAAATGGCACAGAAATCTTGGTCTGCAAATGTTTGTATAGAATTATTTTATTTTAATTTTTATTTTTTTAAATGTGTGTGACTTTGTGATCAAACTTTGTACGTGTCCAAAAATAAAGTACCGGTAATGACTATTTCACAGTCATAACTCCAAAAACTCAAAACCAAGTGGAATGTATAGTACAGATTTCCTTCTGGATGTCAAGTTAATTTGCTACTAAGTGCCTCAAAACTCTTGAGTATCTTTCCAGGATTCAGTGCAACTAACCCAGAAAGCTCTTCGCAAAAATGTTCATATTAGCTGATTTGTACTTTATAAATGCAACTTTGTTTTCAGAAAGACTGATAAAAGCCTGTTTTCAGACAGACTGATAAAAGCCTGTGCATCCTGACTCAGTGAACAGACTGAGTGGTGTGCATGTTTAAGATATCACAGTCTCAGTCCCTCCATTAATCACAAAAAAAGATTTTGCAATGTTGTCTTTTTGCCTGCCACAAACAATGCTTAACACAGCACATTCATTGTGGTTATTCCTGCAGGTATCTGATCAGACCAGACCTTCTGTCACCAGTGTCTAACCAGGCCAGTGGTCGCAAGCCCAGTGCAGGACAAGCAGAGGGACACAGATTTGACACACAGGACAGCACGCATCTATGAACCAGTCACCATGGACCACCAGCATGAATACAATCACGTGTGCATGGTTGAGTAGAAGAGTGAGTGAGAGATGGACTAATGAGTTAAACAGAAAGTGAAGTCCTAGAAAACAATTAACCATTCAGGAACTGATAAAAGAATAGCTGCATTGATGTTACTAGCAACTCAATCTACACTGTAAAAACTGATTCTTTTTTTAGTTGCTTTTACTCATTCAAGTCATTCTGAATAGCCAATACAATAGTTGAGAGGGTATCAATTCAACTGAGTGAATCACCCGAAAACATATCCAGTTCGCAACTTTCAGAAATGTAAGATGATAGGGGAAGAGTTGTTCATGAGGAAAGTGATACCTGATTGGAAGATTCATTAATATTCATCGGAAAACGCAATCTGATTAATCGGTGACACTACTGTATAATCCAAACCTAACCCACGACCAATAAGCAGTGTTCGGAAACTTACTCAAAAAAAGGAATTGACTACAAATTACTCATTTCTACTCTATGATTGTAATCATATTACTGACTTTACTGATTACTTTATCGAAAAAGTATTCACATTACGAATTACTAATTACTACTAGAACCTCTCGAGACCTGAGTGTGACTTCTTGTTTTAAAGACACATTTTCCATTCCCCTTTTTGATTTGTTGCTAGTAGCCCCTAAGAAACATACTCAAATATATATTTTTTCCTAAAAATGGATGTCCACATATGTGTACAGCGGGACTAAGTTGTTGAATTTTATATAATACCAAGCCATAGAAAGTCAGATTTTTTTTTATATCAAATTATTTCTTGTTTCTAGTAGTGTTGGTTATTCATATTTTTAAGACGTTACAGACATTACATCATAAATTAACATAATTCATTCTGATTCAAAGTAATGGCCAGTATCATCCAATCACGGCCAACCATGTTAAAATAAAATTATATATTAGAAATTCTGAATTGATGTATTGATTATCATTGTCCCATGTCTGTCAAACATGTTGAGTGGTTCAAACAACATCTGCAGCCTGAAACTGAACTTTTGGTTAGATTTTACTTTGCTACATAGATAGCTATAGGATGATCCCTTGCTCCCTATTTAGTGAATGACTTAACCTGGTCTCAGAACTGTTTGAAATGAATCTTATTTTCATTTTAACCCTATATAAATCCTCTGAGGCATTTTCCAGTTTTTGGATAAAGCCATTGATTATCAATGTGATAATGCAGTAAATATAGGATATTTTAAATGGGAATGAGCTAATAGTCCACTATAGTGTACATTGTGTATAGCAGCGTGCCTTTTTGAGATAAATCGCTTAATTGTTTTAATTGGCATATTGGATGAAACTAGAGACTCTAATCTTTTGACTCAAACAGGTTTCAATGTAAAAAACAAATCAGGTTTCTTACAAACTCCGCTGTGATCTGCACCATGTTGTTTGATCACATGACTCCATACGTCGGAAGTTTATCTCTTTACTGGCAGCACAGAATCTCCTGATCTAAGATCAGTCGGTTTAAATTCAATGAAATTATACATTGCGTATAATTGCGAAGCCAAAATATAATGTCCACGCATGTGGACACGGGGGCACATGAGGTTAAGTTACTTAATAAAACACTTTTGTGAATTCAAATAATGTAAATATGTCCTTGTTCACTGACCAGTTAGGGGGTTCACACACTTCAGCTGTCACGTATCGCAAACTGATGTTTATATTAAAGTAATTCATGTTTAAATGTATTCTACATGCATAATATGATTTTTGAAATATGTCTAACCCAACGAATGAACTTAATCTTGTAATCTTATTACAAGAATTTGAAATGTAATATGCCACACTACTTTTTGTGGCAAAAAAGGAATTTGATTACAGTACCGGTACTTAATTTCTTTGCAATTACAGGTGAAACTCGAAAAATTAGAATATCGTGCAAAAGTTCATTAATTTCAGTAATTCAACTTAAATGGTGAAACTAATATATTATATAGACTCATTACAAGCAAAGTAAGATATTTCAAGTCTTTATTTGATATAATTTTGATGATTATGGCTTACAGCTTATGAAAACCCCAAATTCAGAATCTCAGAAAATTAGAATATTGTGAAAAGGTTCAGTATTGTAGGCTCAAAGTATCACACTCTAATCAGCTAATTAATCCAAAACACGTGCAAAGGGTTCCTGAGCCTTTAAATGGTCTCTCAGTCTGGTTCAGTTGAATTCACAATCATGGGGAAGACTGCTGACCTGACAGTTGTGCAGAAAACCATCATTGACACCCTCCACAAGGAGGGAAAGCCTCAAAAGGTAATTGCAAAAGAAGTTGGATGTTCTCAAAGTGCTGTATCAAAGCACATTAATAGAAAGTTAAGTGGAAGGGA
Organism: Xyrauchen texanus; assembly: GCF_025860055.1. NCBI lineage: Eukaryota > Metazoa > Chordata > Actinopteri > Cypriniformes > Catostomidae > Xyrauchen > Xyrauchen texanus. The sequence goes on along the minus strand of NC_068287.1, from coordinate 10,327,978 downwards.
AAAGTGTGGAAGAAAAAGGTGCACAAGCAGCAGGGATGACCGTAGCCTGGAGAGGATTGTCAGGAAAAGGCCATTCAAATGTGTGGGGGAGCTTCACAAGGAGTGGACTGAGGCTGGAGTTACTGCATCAAGAGCCACCACACACAGACGGGTCCTGGACATGGGCTTCAAATGTCGTATTCTTCTTGTCAAGCCGCTCCTGAACAACAAACAACGTCAGAAGCGTCTTACCTGGGCTAAAGAAAAAAAGAACTGGTCTTTTGCTCAGTGGTCCAAAGTCCTCTTTTCTGATGAGAGCAAATTTTGCATCTCATTTGGAAACCAAGGTCCCAGAGTCTGGAGGAAGAATGGAGAGGCACACAATCCAAGATGCTTGAAGTTCAGTGTGAAGTTTCCACAGTCTGTGTTGGTTTGGGGAGCCATGTCATCGGCTGGTGTTGGTCCACTGTGCTTTATTAAGTCCAGAGTCAACGCAGCCATCTACCGGGACATTTTAGAGCACTTCATGCTTCCTTCAGCAGACAAGCTTTATGGAGATGCTGACTTCATTTTCCAGCAGGATTTGGCACCTGCCCACACTGCCAAAAGTACCAAAACCTGGTTCAATGACCATGGTATTACTGTGCTTGATTGGCCAGAAAACTCGCCTGACCTGAACCCCATGGAGAATCTATGGGGCATTGCCAAGAGAAAGATGAGAGACATGAGACCAAACAATGCAGAAGAGCTGAAGGCCGGTATTGAAGCATCTTGGTCTTTCATAACACCTCAGCAGTGCCACAGGCTGATAGCGTCCATGCCACGCCGCATTGAGGCAGTAATTAATGCAAAAAGGGCCCAAACCAAGTACTGAGTACATATGCATGATTATACTTTTCAGAGGGCCGACATTTCTGTATTTAAAATCCTTTTTTTTTATTGATTTCATGTAATATTCTAATTTTCTAAGATTCTGAATTTGGGGTTTTCATAATCTGTAAGCCATAATCATAAAAATTATATCAAATAAAGGCTTGAAATATCTTACTTTGCTTGTAATGAGTCTATATAATATATTAGTTTCACCTTTTAAGTTGAATTACTGAAATTAATGAACTTTTGCACGATATTCTAATTTTTCGAGTTTCACCTGTAGATTACACACAACGCCGCCCATAGTTAGGTAGTTCTTTCATCGTAAAAATAAATTACTTTTCCTCTGCTCTCCTAATTATTTTATTATTTCGGAAATCCACGTCCAGGTCACATTTCTAGTAATAAAATAATAAAAAATACGAAATATTTTTCAAGGCAATGCAACTGAAAGTTAAAACAACTGAACCAGGATCTTTAAAAAGACTATTAGTTTAGTTGTTTTGACAAGTATTGACTAGTATAATTTAAAGTGAGTATCTACCACAACAAACAATATCTATTGAATAACATCAACTAATCACTTTTTACAGTGTTATTGAACGCTTATTTTCTTACTGGAGGACCCTCCAACGCATGTACCTTTGGAAAAACGAATTTACATTTCAGTAATGATTTTATTTGATTTATGACCGATGTAAGGGAGCTGAGGCCACATAAGTGCATTTAAATATGTCATTTGTATTAGTCTCTGTGCACGTGAGTGTATGTTAAATAGCCAGCACTGCCAATCTATACTTGGATCGCCAAAGGAGCACATTGTCAGATGTATGTTGAAGGGGTATGTTCTGTGTTGCACTGTGTCATGTGTATTCAGTGTTTTTCAGCCGCTCCGAAGACCCTAGGAGTACTTTTCAGGCTATATCAGTGCACTCTGAAGGAAGCAGGTGGTATTTTTCATAAATGTTTTATAACACTAATGTTCCCATCTCCCAGCTCTCTCTGGACTTGGCAGCCAAAGCGAGCTTTTTTAAATGGGCATTAGACCAAATGAGTAAACCAGTCTTTCTCTTTCTTTTTCAACATTTGTTTGTTATTCTCAAAGGAGACTTCAGGAACAAACATTCTGTGTTTCAATGAGATTTTAAAATCGTTGTCTTTGAACAAATTTGATTCTTTCTGTAAAACAGCTGAAGTGTGTAATTGATGTTTGCATTGATCAGATCATCCGTTCAGCTACCGGTCTGTGGGTTAATTCGTTTTTTCTTCTCCTATTTGAACTGTTTACGCCATTGCCATGGCTGTTTTGTCGTTTGTCCATTTAATATCCTGTTGCTGCCATGCATGCTTCAGATCATGCATGTATTGACCAAGGATTTGTTCATCCTGCCACAGACTTCAGGAGCGAGATTATACAGTATCGTCCCGCAGCTCTGTGTTCGTAATGCATTATTGCCTTGATTCAGTGCCATTCAAACATGAGCATAATAAAATAAGACTGTGACTTGCCTGTCATAATTTACATGTGGTCACTGTGACTTCTCAAGCAAGTGAATGTTTACGGAGTGATGCTTTACCTCTCACAAACCTGGGGTGCATGGGCAAAAATCTGAATTTTCTCACTTACGATTCAACATTACAGGAAGTTGAATTTGAATGGTAGGGAGGGGAATTTACTGAATTGCTATTCAGACAAACATAAATGTGACCAATCTTAAAACATGACATCATTTTGACTAATTATGGTTATTGATTCACTGATGTATATTTTTCTGTTATACCATGATCTGTTCTAATGCTCGATTCTGATTGGCTGGAATGCATGCAGTTCAAGCCGATGAATGCACAGGTACACTAGTTCCAGTCAATTTTTATCACCGTTCTATATTAATGCGCCTTCTCGCTGTCCTCCGTAATGACACATTGTGAGAGTTTAATGCCTCTGTTCAAACGAACTCCAGATTCGAATATAGTGTCAGAGCTGGGATTAACTTTCACATAACACAACAACATCATCAAGTAATGCAGTGTCATCTTTAAATCAACTGTGACGCTAAGTGGAGAGAAGGTAACCGGGACCAATCAAATGCATCTCTCACTGTCTTGCAAGATGATTTAATTTGTAATATGATAAATATTCATCTAAAATGGCTGCTTTACTCAACATGTACACCTATGACCACTAGAGGGTGCCCTGCGATCCCGCATCACTGACTGAAGCTCTGAATGAATGGAGACTGTTTCATAACACAGATTTTTGCTGTTTTCAAATCAAGCAACACCACATCGTGATTTTATTCTTAATTCAATCAATCGTCCAGCCTTATCGATACCATATGGATGTCTCAGAGGTCAAAGTCTGCTGGTTTAGAGTGTTTTGGAGGATTTTCTCCACCACAGGAACAGTAAGTGCAACTTTTTCAACTGTCACATCAGCAACGCTGCTTTTTCCTAATTAATGTGAAAATGACAATGAAAAGAAATTCAATATTACATGTTCTCAGGAGTGCATGAATTTTAAATTAAATGATTTAAATGCACGACACGGAGGTGAAGAACTACCCGACGCTAAGCGTATTTCCTTAAACTATGTTCAAATCTGCCTATATATGCCTGTATGGTACGGTGTCGTTTATTTACTTTCACTTTCTCACTTTTCTGAAAAAATATATAAAAAATGAAGATTTGTTGAAATAATTTTTTCATGATTTGATTTAGTCTTCAAGGGTGTTTATACTTGGGTCATATTTGGATGGGAGACATGCTGAAGCACTCAACAAATTACTCTATTAACCCTCCTTTGGGATTCATAAATGAGCCCTACCTTTGGTCCTCGCAGTCATTTTTGAGCATTTTATTTTATTTATTTTTTGATGATGATGATGATAATGATACCATTTCATTTTCCCTGAAGTAATAATAACAGTATGCCCTACTTCTGGGATTGTATGCTATTTTTATATTATTTAGACGTAAATGTCTCAATTTTACCATTAATTTGCATATGCATTAGTACAAATTAGTACAGTAAAATCCTACACTTCTATAAGTTAAAACATGAAGAAAATATGAGAATGTATATTGGAGGCAGATTATTGTCATCTGGTGAACAAAATAGAATTGAAAATCATGTCGTAACAATAATAGCCAGAAGATGGCAGCAGGGTCTTCTGAGCAGTAAAGCGTTTCGCCATGGTGCTGCTACAGAACAAACTGTGAGCAAGGCTCGATGAGGCCACATTTATAACTTAGAGCTGTGGGAAAATGTCTTTGTTTCTATAACAGAAAGATGCAGTGTTTTGTCTGGAAAGTGAGGCACCTGCATCAAAGCGTAAACTTTCCCACAGTGGAAACATCTAGGTTACTATTGTAATGAACGATGGTTGTATGTGTTTGAACGACAATAAAAACCACTTGACTTGACTTCTTGAAAAAGAAAAACAATTATGAAACACAAAACAATTCATGAAACAGCAAAACTGTACCATACAAAAAAATAAACCATTGTTTTGTCCAGAAGGAATTATTATTAATAAATTGTAGAACTTTTTAACATATAAATCACTTGCTGACTCTTAACAAAATATATGCAAGTGTGGTTTTATTGTTTTCACTTATTTGCCCAATAGCTAGTACAAAAAAAAATAAAACATGGTTGGTGGTTGCATTTCCTCTCATAGCCACATGAGGTCGTAAAACACCTTTTGGTATTTTTCCCATTCAACACAGTCCAGAGAAAAGATCACCTTACAGTTAGTTGACAAGTTAACTGAAAGGAAGCACAAATTAATTCAGAAAAGAAGGGTAAAAAAATAACTATAACAGACCAATAATAATAATAAATTAAACATAAATAAATATGAAATAATACAAAAAATAAAGAAATATTAAAGGAAATTTTTGTAAGTGTTTTTGTTAACAGAGTGTGAAAGTATTTAAAAAAAATGTGTTAATCTCTTTTAAAAAATATAGAGAAAATGGGATAGTTCAACCTCAATAATTTTTTGGAGTTATCCGCACACGTCTTATATCACACACACACCAAGGTGTATTACCTAACATTTTTTCTTGTGAATAGCAAAACATAACAAAATTGCAGAATTGCCCAAAAAATATATATATATATATATATATATATATATATATATATATATATATATATATATATATATAATAATACTTAATAATATAATACTTATGTGTAGTTTGACGGCCAGTTGCGTCTTGTGAAATGAATCCTGTTTAATATTTGCTTCATTGTCTCTATGATATATGAAAAATAAAACGTCAAAATATATCAGAATATATTCTATTATTTTCCAATTGTCTTGCAATTTATGAACAAATTAATGTTAGAAATGAATGTATTGAACACTGTAAAAGCAATTATTTACCTAATTTGGCATAACTGTTTCATTATGTTCTTTCCATTGTATCGATGCATTTTGAGAAGAATATAATCAAGGTTTTTTTCTGCGAGTGAGATGAGGAAAGCGCTCAGTTGGATATTCACTGTATTTGCACATGTATTTTGCTCTTCCGAACTCAACTTCTCTTTTTATAATGCCTGGATTAATGGAGAATATAACAAACACAAGGTACAGTGATATAAATACACGTGGAATATTTTTAACCCCTTTTTCTCCCCAATTTGGAATGCCCAATTCCCACTTCTTACAAGGTCCTCGTGGTGGCACGGTATTCAAACTCGCGACTCCAGGTGAGGTAATCAGCTTCAATACTCGCTGAGCTACCCAGGCCTCCTGGAATAATATACATTTATAATAACATAGTATATGCATCATATTTTATACTAAATAATCATATAAAAGAAAACGCTGGCTTACCGTCTTTTCTATATTTCAATTGTTGTAATACTTTGTTATATTGTACTTGCAATAAAAATAGCAGTGGGGTTCTGCAATTTGTTTGTCCAAAACATTGCATGTAACAAATCTTTTTGGGATAAGTTATTACAAGCTTGGTGCAAATGAATTTGGAGGTATGGATCAAGCTGCACATCCAATCCTGGTGTTTGCCAGTTGATTAGTGCCACCAACACGTTGTATTGAGCAGCTGCAGTGACGCTTTGCAGATATTTTGCAGATCAATTGCTCATATTGCATCTTTACATCTGCAGTAAAGATTATTCTTGAGAAAAGTGAAAAGCCCTATGCTTTGACAAGTGCTGTTTCTCCTATCCTTTAAACAAAGTAAGCCACAAAGATAAATTTAACATTTTACTTTAATATTTTCAGCATTCTTATGAAGTGTGAGCATCATTCAGCAAGCCTCATTTCAGCTCCCAGTAATGCTTTGTGGTATGAATAAATTATGCAAACGACTATATCACTGCTAACAGATTTTGTATTCGCTACTGTTATTGTACTTGTTGTAACTTTCAGTTATTTGTTATTTTGTGATTATTCAGAGCTCATTTTATACTAGATATTTTTTCTTTGGTTTACAGCATTATTTTGATTTGTATGTCAAATAATGAGGTCCACATGAGGTACGTACGGAGTTAATGCACACATAAGGAAATGGGCTACAATTTGTAAGTCATTTCAAAATAAAAATGTATTATTTTCTTAAAAATAAAAAACATGGTATTGGCTTTATCTTACAGAGTTTCTTGATCATGTTGATGCCAGGCTGATGCCTATATCGCCCGTAGGATGGGCCGGTACTTGCCCAGCAACAGGCCGGCCCAAATTACTCAGCGGCCCTCTGGGAAAACACCCGGTGCTCCCAATGGCCAATCTGCTCCTGGTCGGAACACTTCTGAATATCTGAAAGTTGATCGGGTCAAGTCCCTATCATCCCTACCTAATGGAATTCCTGTTATTATTACTTGTCCTGTATACTGAATTTAATTACTTGAATTATAAACTGCACTAACGAGAACTTAAAATGTTCACTTTCAGCAGTAAATTATTTAAAATAAATAAATACTAATGGACAACAAAATACTGTCATCAGTTATGTAAACAACATTCCTATTATATATGATCTAAACTACATAACTAGAACAGACAGTCCGCCACTTCACAATACTGCAATTTCACTGTGGGTCATGTAAACAGAATATTGCTATTATGATACTGCGATTATGCTAATGATCAGCGTAATGACAATCACAGTATGATATGTGGAGTACTATTTTAATTACTGGCATCTAAACGCTTTAATCATATTTTTATCCACTCTGACCGAAGTGCACCTGCACCAGTGCAGCAGAAGGATGATATTACGCTCAAGCACAGGTCAGAAAACATCACAAAATTGAAGAAGCTGCTCTTACTTTTCGTCGTCATGTAAAACAGCAGTTCAATGCACCGTTTTCCAGCAATGGTGATCCCCCATCTACAGCCCCAAAGCAAAATAAAACATGTTTTCCTGAGTTGTGAATGTCTGTTTGCAGTCTGAATTTAATATTGTGGAGATAAAAACACCATATTCCAAAACAATGGGACGGAAACATGTCTTTGAAATGAGTTTGTGCTCACGGGCAATACACAACAACATCCATGAAGTGTATTCAAATTCACACTCAAATGACTCTTATGAACTGATCACTTTTAGTGAATCAAAACACACAGTGCATCATTAGTGGAATTAACATTTTGTGGAGAAGGGGTATTAACATTTTGTGGTATGGCATTTTACCTTATGTTGGCTCTGGCACATGCTGTTGGAAGTTGTGGCACATTCGTGGCATATCCGCTTGTGAGTGGCACGATCCACTGAAATGTGTGGCACATCTGATCGACTGACACATGCCACTGTATTTAAAGATATTTAAGATATTGTAGATGCTGTCAACGATCTGCAACAGTTTAGCCAAAAGTAAGGATGCTGCTCTGACATACTGTATAAAATTGAATAGAAAAGCTAAAAAGGATTGTTTTATACTGATGTCTAAGTCAATGTAGGGTGGTGACTACAACTGTAAAATTTAGGAAATTTGACAGATAGGTTTGGCTTAGATCATTTTTAAACTAGCAATGTGGAATATGGCAAAATTATACAGTGACACCTTTTGTCCTTGTCTGGAATGATATATTAAAGGCACCTAAAGTTAAAATCACAAGTGTCCTGGACGTCTATGAAATGGCACTTGTAAAAGGCTGTCCATCATAATGTGAATACAGGATGCCAAAAATATTAATATCTATTTGTTAACACATTATGTCTAGTCCAAAAGCAAATGAGTTAATACATACTTTTTAATGTATACTTTCATTCCTATCATGTTATAAAAAGAATAGCAAAAGAGAAATATATATGCCTTAATCCAACATTCCTCCAAATTGTTTGCAAAAACAATTTTTAAAGCCACCAATATTTGCCCATATATTCATTTTCTTTGAATTGTCTGTATTTTAAATGAACTTGTAGTCGTTCCTACATTGAGAATCATTCAATAACTGTATAAAACATATCCAGAAGACATGGAAAGAAACAGGCACAAGAAATGTATATGTAAATGATACCCTTGAAAATACAAATCAATTAAATATGGTTCAACTCATTAAAAAAATACATAAAATGCACATGATCGCATCACTGATATGTTTAACAGCATTGGACAAACCTGCTTCTAGAAGAAGCCTTGAATGCTGAGATCACAGCTGGTGGTGAGAGGAAAGCCACTTTCTGGGTCTCCTAGATCAAAGCTCGTCCTCAGATCAAATCTATGTAAAAAACAAACATAACTTTAAAGAAATTAACCTTGTTTGTATGTTGACATTATATTGCATTTATAGGTAAAACTATATCTTTCACATCCATATCCTTCTTCTTTATACACTTTCAAAAGCAGTGAATGTGAAGAGACTGCAAATGATTTAAAGTGAATAAACTTTCGTTCTTTCAGGTTGAAACTATTACGTTATTACTTTTACAAATAATGGAGCTGTGTGTTCTTTTAGTTTGAAGAGACATACAGTATATGAAGTATTCTTGGTTTCAGACATTAATTCCATAAAACATTAGAATGCACCTCTAGGAGCATCACACACACACACACACACATGCACATACCGGATCTGCCACACATTTTAGTGGCATCTACACTGGCACATGCCTCTAGTGACTAGAAATGCCACCATATGAGCCACAAGATATAGCAGAATTTGCCAATGGCAACAGAACGTAAGATTCAATACAGATTAATGTTATAAACTCTCTACACAAAATGTTTATACCCCTTCTCCAGCGCATTCAGTGAATAGTCGAAAATGACTCTTATGGAGTGGTTCTTTTAATAAATCGTTCAATAACACTCACAAACTGACTGACTAATTTTCCATAGGCCAAGCTGTATTTAAGAGACATATATGCAACAAATTGTTTTTTTGTTATAAATATTCATTTATAAAAAATCATTAAAACTCTCAGCACTTTCTCAGCAAATGATCAGAGTAATGGCAAGTAGAATGTAAACGGGATTGAAGTGGTTGGCCCAAATCATGCAAATGTCTTAATCTAATTATTCCTTATATTCTGATTATTGCAATAGTATTAGTGTGCATGAAAATGTAGCCAATTAAGCCACTTAAATCAACAGTGAGGAACCATTGTGAGAAGTGCTTCAATGAGATAGCAAAACCGATGAAATGTCTTCTGTTGAAAAGTTTGTTAGCTAAGTTAAGCTGATATCAAGTTTCATCAGTCAAGAAAAAGTTGAATATGAAAATGACCTCATATTAGCATTTGTACAGCAAAACTACTGTTTACCGAAGGTGATACTTTCAAAGAACTTGCCTGTAAAATTCACACAAAATATTTTGCTTCCAGTTCACACTTCTGTTCTGGTAACATTATTAAAAACCTAACATTTTTAATGTCCATGAATAAAATAAAAACATTTTTAGCCAAAATGTCTGCTACACACTGATACAGATGTTCTCAATATTCACACAACATATGCAAAACTGGTCATATGTCCATCAAATTATACATAATTTAATATGTGAATAATACAAAGAGTAAGATTTTAAAGATAATGGTTGCTTTTTCAAACTATAGTGTCCATCATAAAACACTTTATTATCAGCAGAATAACATCACACTAAACTATAACCTCTTCCTTTTATTCATACATCTTAACATCTTCATCTTCTTTAACACATTCAATATTTATCATTCACAATATGTAAAAAAAAACAAAAATTAAATTAAAACATGAATGTTCTGACAGCCTTCGTGTTCTGTGACTTTCTTTTAAAGTACTGCTGCAATTATGTAAGAAGAACATATTGAGGAGAGCATCATTTAAAAACTGACCTTCTGCAACAGAAGCAGTAGCGTCAATGCAGGGAATTACGTCATAAACTGTATTATGACATCACGCCGCCAGAGTCTATATTAATCATCGCGAGCTGCAGAAGTTCCATTATTTGCACTTGTGTTATTCGTGACTTTTTGCATATCCAGCAGATTTACAATGGATCAGGTTGATTTGAACGAGGTAAGTACAATCGATCATGTCTTTTAACCACATTTTTAACTTAATAGATTTGAATTGTAATATTTAAAGTCGTCGTTACTAAAGATTCAAAAGGGCTTTTCACTTTTAACGTATTTTAAACCCCCGGTTTTAACTCCAGGTACAGCAAAGTTTCTCTTGTCATTTTGAAACGGGGTTAAACGCTTTTTACCCGGGGTAATGAAGCTCCAGAGATGTGGTGTTAGAATGGCAAGATAGATGTTTAGCAACACACAACCAATCATATAATGCCTTATTACTTACCTCATTTAATATTCATGCTCTTTGTACAGTCGCTAAAACTTTCCACAACTTTAATGCGCTGTTTACATTCTGTTTATGTGAGGTAAACCTGCAAGTGTCGAACAGTTATATGCGAGAACTGTCGTGATGAAGAGGCAGTATTCCGTGTTTTCGTGACGTATTTAAGAAGAAGAAGAAAGATAAACAGAGCGGATTTGTTTGATGAAGTGCAGCTTCACTGAAGGTTGTGTGTCCATGGCGAGCTGTATTTTATTGACTCCGCACATATACAGAGAAGGTTAACTCGGGGTTTACCCATGCACAGTGTGAAACATCCGAACATTAATATCTAGGATTAATAATTAACCCAGTGTAAAGTATGAAACATGAAAGAGGATAACCCAGGATTCTGTTTTCCCGGGTTCAATTGTGAAGTCCTAAACAGGCATTATACTGTCCAAAAATATTTCATGAATATAATAAAGTAAATTAATTCAACAGGCAGTAACATATAAAACGTAGTTCTAATGGAGACGTGTTTTTTCTTTATTTATAGGAATATATTATTCTCAATTCTGCTTTTATCCATTGAATTTTCTGTACATGTTACAGATGGCAGCCATGGGATCTGAACCTATTTCTGGGGATCCGGTTATCCTGATGGCGATGGCCTACGTCTTCAGTGCAATCGATCAGGGGATCCTTCAAGAGCTCCTAGGAATCCCCAACAAGCCCATCATCAGGGAAGAGACTCTTCCCAATGTCCCGGAGATAAACTCTGAGGATGTGGTGTTGCCCAAGGCAACAACCACAGTCATTGATAATGGGAAAAACCTCTCCAAAAAAGAAGCCTGAAGGACTTCTTCAGAGGATCATGGAAAGCCATTAGGAAGGCCTTCCGGAGCTGCTTGTCTGCAGATGAAGTGGTCTCCATCAACTGAGACAAGAAAATCTATTGTAAAATTAAAATACAAATTAAAGAAATACAAATAATTTAATAATAAAGAGTGTTCTCATAGTTTTTGTTTAAGAGGACATTTTCTGAATGTGAAGGTCAAACATGCAAATGTTTTGGGATTGTGTTTGAGTTTAAGTCACCTCGCATTGTGAATATATTTACATCATACAAATGTAAGTATTATCTAACTCTTTATTACCAGATTCATTATTATGGAAAAGAACTATAATGGCATACAAATGAACGTTGTGATAATGCAAGAAAAATTCAGCTTGAAGATTTCACTGAAAGTAGTGAATCAGAAGTGAATTTGTAACTCTGATTTAATTTTGTTTGGTATATTTTCCAACAAAATCTTTCATTTTCACTCAAGAAATGTAAAATTAAAACAATATTCTAATGAAACCAGTCTCTGAAAATAATAATAATATGAGGTAGAACAAACTGTTCTTTATTTAAGGTACCAGCACTTGGTTCCTTAAATAAAGAACTTAACTTTTTCTTCTTTGTAAACATTTAACAATGTTTGCTACTTTTCAAATACCTTGCATCGATTATTTTGTTATGATTTTATTTTTATTTCAGGCTCAGAATTTCATGAATTATTTTGTGTTAACTATGATGATCTAAACCCGGGGTTGTGGAGGGGTAATCATTCACATGCGTGTAGGCTACAAAACATTTGCGTGACATGATCAGCTGAAATCGCAGCACAGATCAATTTAGGCGTCACTCTCGGTAAATCGCGTTGTTGTTGTTGTTATTGTTATTACTTTGTTATCTGATGTATATAAGAAGAAACACTATTCATTTTTTAGATTTTCAACCAAAGGCAGATTTTGACTAGCTAGGCCCATGGGGCCAAGGGCGCATGCACATCACTATATCCTGCCGCTGTATAGCTGCTTTAGTACCATGAACAGCTCCTGTATTTAACCAGTGAGGTGTCGCGCTGGGGCAGTTTGTCAGGTGGAAAGTGGTGACTATGGATGCTTCCATCACAGGTTGGGGGACGGTATGCGATGGACGCCTGACTTTCGGCACCTGGACAGGTGTAAAGGAGGATGTGGCATATCAACCGCCTAGAGCTATCGGCTGTAATTCTAGCCTTATAGGCTTTTCAGTTGGAAATAGTGAACTGTCATGTCTAGTGTTGTCAAAATATTCGGTACTTCGGTACCAAGTCGGTACTAAAAAAAAAAAACGTCTCGGTACCAAGTACCAGTGGTACCGAGTACCCGGTCAAAGTTCGCGCATGCACGCACGAAGCGCGTGAAGTTGCGTCCTCCTCATGAAAGCGCTGAGACATGGCGAACGCCGGCGCTGCTGTGGTGACTGCTCTTGTTGATAAGAAAAGAGGAAAGAGCCATGTGTGGAAATATTTCGGATTTGCGGCTGATGACGAGGGGAACATCATAGATCATCAAAAACCAATTTGCAAACGATGTCATCGAAGTTTTCTCTCAAAAGCAGGAAACACATCAAACTTGATAAAACACCTTAAAGACCGACACCCGGATCTAATGAAAGAGTTCAAGCAGGTAAGTTTCAAATTAATTTCAAATTTAGAGGTTCTGTTTTGAGTTATATACCATATTTTAATTTGAATGTCGGATTGAAATAAACACAATGTTAGCCGTGTAGTAAATCATTAGCATAACGTTACGTGGTGCAGCTAACGCAAATATAATGAGTGTTAGAATTAAGCTTCTTTATTAACTGTTTAATGCTACTATACATTTTATTAGGGTTAAAAAAACAAAAACAAAACAGGAGGACATGAAGGTTTTTTTTAAATGACACACCAGAGTTTTTTTTTAATGACCTTTTAATTTATAAAAATGTTTAAGTTTATAAATATAACTCTGAGTGTTTATTCAGTCATGGCTTATTGTTGTGTTTTTTAGGTGTGTAATTTATTTTCATTTATTAGTTGTGGAAAAACTTGAAACACAATTTTAAATAAGTATAAAGAATGGCATTGTTTACCTTTTATTAATAAAAATAGTGTGTTGTTCAATTAGCATGTATTTGTGTTTTGCTTTGGTACCGAGAACCATGGATTTTTTCTTGTAAATTTAGTCTAAATTAAACTTTGGTTTGGTACTGAAATTGGTACCGAGAACCGTGGATTTTCACTGGTATCGGTACCGAATACTGAAATTTTGGTACCGTGACAACACTAGTCATGTCCTGGTTCGCTCACACAACATGACAGTTGTGGCATATATAAACCGCTAAGGTTGAATTCATTCACCACCACTACTGAGACTGATGCGTCACCTCCTCCTCTGGAGCGAGCATCATCTGCTCGCCCTGAGAGCAACATATGTCCAGACCACCTGAATTACAGATTGGACATACTGTCAGGCCAAGGGGTGACACCGGGCGAATGGAGACTTCATCCTCAATCTGTGTTGAGGATTTGGGAAATATTCAGCAAAGCAGAAATCGATCTATTTGCCTCAGTAGAGAATGCCCACTGTCCCCTTTGGTATTTGAAGTCCCAAGCCCCATTGGAAACAGATGCAATGGAACTCAAATATGCATTTCCTCCTGTATGCCTGATCCACTCAGTCATATGTAAAGTCTAAGAGGTCAAGGAAACAGTTATATTACTTGCACTGAAATGGCCCAACCAGCCATGGTTTCCAGAGATGTTGTACAGCTCACCATGGGAAATACCACTGAGGACGGATCTCCTCTCTCAGGCGCAAGGCACAATCTGGCATACTCAGCCCCAGCTCTGGAACCTGTATGTGTGGCCCCTGAACAGCATGAACACCATTTTGCAAGACAGCGCACCGTCCACAAGATGCCTCTATGCATTAAAATGGAAGGTGTTCACTGATTGGTTTCTCTCACATAGCAAGGACCCAGTAAATTGCCCCATACATAAAATTCAATATATCTTCAAGAGCGATTAGATACAGGACTCGCTCCATTAACGCTCAAAGTGTATGTGGCAAATATATCTGTATCACACGCATGAATCCGGCGCCTCTATAGACAAGCGTGATTTAATCATAAATTTCCTTAATGGAGCAAAGGAGCCCTCGGCTGGCTACAGTCCCAACTTGGGACTTAACTTTAGTCCTAAAAGCTCTCGCAGGGCCCCCCCTTCGAGCCTTTGGACTCAGTTGATTTGAACATGTAAAACGGGTAGGTGACCTGCATTCACAATCAGTCGATAATTCATATCTGGAGTTTGGCCTCAGTCTTTCAAGAGCCACTGTCAAACCTACTGTAGGAAAGGCTATGTACCTAAAGCCCTGACCACACCCTTCAAAGCGCAGGTGGTTCACCTTCTTCCCTCCTCCATTTAATTCAGATGAGGAACAATCATTGCATTTGTTATGCCCTGTGCGGGCACTACAAGCATACGTTGAGCATACTTGCCAGTTCAGACTGTCTGATCAGCTCTTTATGTGCTATGGAGGATGCACAAAAGGAATGTCCATCTCCAAGCAATGACTTTCTCACTGGATTGTCAATGCAATTACCCTGGCTTATGAGTTGCAGGGTCAGACTTGTCCAATTGGTGTTAAAGCACACTCAACTAGAGGCATGGCCTCCTCATGGGAAGGGCCAAATTTTGTGTCTTTACAAGACATATGTTTTGCAACAGGATGGTCCTCATAAAACACATTTGCAAGGTTTTAAAACCTAGATGTAACATTTCTTTCTTCACAAGTCCTCTCTGTTTAGAGCACTTGCTATTCATTGGCCATATACACTCACCTAAAGGATTATTAGGAACACCTGTTCAATTTCTCAATAATGCAATTATCTAATCAACCAATCACAGGGCAGTTGCTTCAATGCATTTAAGGGTGTGGTCCTGGTCAAGACAATCTCCTGAACTCCAAACTGAATGTCAGAATGGGAAAGAAAGGTGATTTAAGCAATTTTGAGCGTGGCATGTTTGTTGGTGCCAGACGGGCCGGTCTGAGTATTTCACAATCTGCTCAGTTACTGGGATTTTCACGCACAACCATTTCTAGGGTTTACAAAGAATGGTGTGAAAAGGGAAAAACATCCAGTATGCGGCAGTCCTGTGGCCGAAAATGCCTTGTTGATGCTAGCGGTCAGAGGAGAATGGGCCGACTGATTCAAGCTGATAGAAGAGCAACTTTGCCTGAAATAACCACTCGTTACAACCGAGGTATGCAGCAAAGCATTTGTGAAGCCACAACACGCACATCCTTGAGGCGGATGGGCTACAACAGCAGAAGACCCCACCGGGTACCACTCATCTCCACTACAAATAGGAAAAAGAGACTACAATTTGCAAGAGCTCACCAAAATTGGACAGTTGAAGACTGGAAAAATGTTGCCTGGTCTGATGAGTCTCGATTTCTGTTGAGACATTCAGATGGTAGAGTCAGAATTTGGCATAAACAGAATGAGAACATGGATCCATCATGCCTTGTTACCACTGTGCAGGCTGGTGGTGGTGGTGTAATTGTGTGGGGGATGTTTTCTTGGCACACTTTAGGCCCCTTAGTGCCAATTGGGCATCGTTTAAATGCCACGGCCTACCTGAGCATTGTTTCTGACCATGTCCATCCCTTTATGGCCACCATGTACCCATCCTCTGATGGCTACTTCCAGCATGATAATGCACCATGTCACAAAGCTCGAATCATTTCAAATTGGTTTCTTGAACATGACAATGAGTTCACTGTACTAAAATGGCCCCCACAGTCACCAGATCTCAACCCAATAGAGCATATTTGGGATTTGGTGGAACGGGAGCTTCGTGCCCTGGATGTGCATCCCACAAATCTCCATCAACTGCAAGATGCTATCCTATCAATATGGGCCAAGATTTCTAAAGAATGCTTTCAGCACCTTGTTGAATCAATGCCACATAGAATTAAGGCAGTTCTGAAGGCGAAAGGGGGTCAAACACAGTGTTCCTAATAATCCTTTAGGTGAGTGTATATGTATACTTATGGCCTTCCCTTTAAGTACGGGCTCCCCATCATTTAAACAGCCACCTGCATTCAGGCCGTTATAATTCCATAAAGTTGCAAGCACTTCATAATAAATAAACTCCCTTCCTGACTGGGTTCATAAGGAGTTAATTCATACTATATGAATAGTTCATATATTCGTTATGAGTGCTCTCCTCCTGGCCATCAGGAGGATCACTCACTGCGGCATGCTCATGTTGGTCGCCGTCCCATAAGACTGTGCCGCCATGTTTCCACTCTGGGAAGTTATGTTGTGTAGTGTGGCATGATTGGATTCTGTTCCCCATATGAGTTAGTAACTGAGTCTTAAGGGAATGTCTCGGTTGCATACTTACCTTAATTCCCTGAGACGAAGGGAATTTTTATAGCGGTCAGTTTCGCGCCAAAACAGGAGAGGCTCAAACACCACAGCAATAGAGTATTGGTGTTATTTTAGAGAGGTTTCAAATAGGTTGTGTATGAAGGCACTCCCCATATGCATTAATAAACGCTATTAATAAACGCTATGTGTTGTTCCCTTCGTCTCAGGGAACCGAGGTTACGCATGTAACCGAGACGTTTTATGCACTGTTTTCCAGCAATGGTGATCCCCCATCTACAGCCACAAAGCAAAATAAAACATGTTTTCCTGAGTTGTGAATGTCTGTTTGCAGTCTGAATTTAATATTGGGGAGATAAAAACACCATATTCCAAAACAATGGGACGGAAACATGTCTTTGAAATGAGTTTGTGCTCACGGGCAATACACAACAACATCCATGAAGTGTATTCAAATTCACACTCAAATGACTCTTATGAACTGATCACTTTTAGTGAATCAAAACACACAGTGCATCATTAGTGGAATTAACATTTTGTGGAGAAGGGGTATTAACATTTTGTGGTATGGCATTTTACCTTATGGTGGCTCTGGCACATGCTGTTGGAAGTTGTGGCACATTCGGTGGCATATCCGCTTGTGAGTGGCACGATCCACTGAAATTTGTAGCACATCTGATCGATTGACACATGCCACTGTATTTTAAGATATTTAAGATATTGTAGATGCTGTCAAAAGGATTGTTTTACAAAAGGATTGTTTTACACTGATGTTTAGGTCTGCCTCGTGTTCCGTTGTTATACGCATCATGCATGAAAAATATTTTGTTCTGTTTCATGAGTTTGTTTGCTCATATAATCTTTAAGCTATTAAGGTTAAACTTATTTGGCTTGCTGTCCATGGAGAACGGGCTTGATGGAGCAGCTTCAACTCGAGCTCTGAAGTATCCCCCCAAAAATATGCAGGAGGAGTTTAGGACAGCAAGTTGGATGCTTAGAGGTTGAATTGATGTAGAGGATCATTAAGCTTGGTAGTACAGAAGGACCCACCCAAAAAAGTTAATTGAAAGTGATGAAGATATATGATGGTGGTTGCCTAGTTTCTGCGGGAGCTGTGAGTGGGGCAACTGTTGCGCATTGGCGGAAGATATTGCGGGAGTTTGAAAAGCTAACATATCTCGCCACTTTGTTTATCGACCTGGGGTTGTGAGCATGCAAAGCTGCTGCTTAGGCTCGACCAACATCTCCCTACTACGTCCACCATGTGGAGCTATGAGTTGAGTACTGCTGCGGCAGCATAATTTTGAAAGGGGCTCCAGCGGGAGCAACATTTGGAAAGCATGTCCCAGCAATGTGTTTGCAGTGAAAGCTGCGACTGAGGTACTGCTGCGGCAGTGTGAAAAGCAAGAAGCTTAAGGGGCTGCATTAGGATTTCGTAAGCTTAGTACTGTGACTCATCTCGCTGCTGCGTTTATTGAACAAGAGTCATGAGCGAGCACTGCTACTGCAGTGACACTCTGAAAATGCTCATGCTCTTTGACTGGAGGGTTTAAATTAGTAGAGCTGGTGTATGTCCTGCCACAGCGTCCACGACATGGAGCCCATGAGTCGAAAGTGCATGGGCTCTCAAATGTCGCAGACGGGGAAAGAGGTCTTCGTCCCCAGTGGAGCAGGTCGAACGATATCCAAAGCAAAACCTCCCGGTATCAGAAGGACTGAGCCTACGGTACTTAGATAAGATGCAGAGCTAAAATCGTTCCGACGTAAGGGCCTGAATTGCATAAGGAATACGGGCGGCCCACAGCGCTTTGGGGAGAAATTTATCCTGGTACCTCCAGCCTGCTGTTTATATAGGAGGGCCCAAACTGCAATCCGAATGGGAGATCCCTCGTTGTTGAGAACATGAAGGATCACTCTGCGATTTGGAAGGGGAGAGCCCCCACGGCGCCTGAACGAAGGGCTCACACTGCAATTCGAAAGGGATAGCCCCTGATATATAAACTGGAAAGCGCACTCAGCAATCGAACGGGGGAGCCCACACTGCAATTCAAACGTGAGAGCCCACATTTTATTTGGTCAGGATGGCCCACGCGCGATTCGAATGGGGGAGTCCACGCCAGGCGTGTTATCTCACACGCATTTGAATGGGAGAGCCCTCGATGTGTCCAGATGGATACGAGCCCAGCGGGGCTAAGTTAGCAGCGTAATAGTAGGGAGGCATGGCCCGAGCCTAAAAAGATGTGAGTGTCTGGTGTGCTTGTCTGATGTGATGGAGGTTAAATCTAATGTATGTTTCAAAGGTGTGGATGACCACAGACCGAGCATTTTAATTTAATACTTGGATAGACCTTTCTGGGCAGCTGAAGTAGTGGCCCCTATGCGGAAGGAATGGGAAGAGGAACGGGAAGAGAAATGTTCTGTAGGAATGCCAGATCTGTTGAGGATAATTTGTAGATTTTTTTTAAACCACTGTCTAGACACTGGGAGTTTTTTTGTCATCAACAAAAAAAGGGTCGAGCAGAGAGGTTATTTGGAAGTTCCTCTGGAGTAGATAAAAGGCCAGGGACTTGTATGGCTAAATGGGGTTGGCAGATAGGCTCTATGCAGCGGGGATTGTGACGTGTTTCCGACTACACTCTCTACTGGGCAAACAGTTTCCGGTTCCGTATTAGATCTGACGCGTGAAAGTTAACAACGACAAACATTCTAGTTATTCTTATCTTGGCAGCTGAACTATGGAGAAAAGGGTTTTCCGATATCAAAAGCTAATGAGACCTAGTTCGGAACATTGTTGTGTGCCGTCGTGTGTTGTGTCGGCAAGATACAACTCGACTGTGAGTTTTCATTCATTTCCCGTGGAAGAGGATCTCAGAAAAAAATGGATCGTTAAGATCAGGAGGGATGACTTCCAAGTCAACAAAAACACAAAGGTGTGTAGCATTCATTTCAAACCTGATGACTTTATGGAAGAGACTGAGACGTCTGAAAAAAGGTGCTTTCCCTACACTGTTTGAGTGGAACCGTTACCAAGTGCAGCCGCCGTGGTCGAGTGTTTGGGAACGGCGAGAGAGACCGCTGCCCCCTGATCCTGACTTTGACGTGGAGAGGACTGGACACGATTATTGTTCAGTTCCCGAAGCTGCAGCTGTGGACATGGTATTACATGAAAATGAGGAGTTGACGAGGGAGATAGAAGATCTACGGAAGCAGTTGGACCAGACCAAGATCATACTTCGCTTTGGTCTCCAGAGATTTGCTGGGTCCGATTAGGACATACGCTTTTATACAAGGTAAAATTATATTGCCTGTGATAAGCATTTGTAATAGCGTTGCCTTTGTCTTGAAAACACTAGTCCACGTTGTTATTAAATATTATTAGAGTTGTATAAGCTAGCTGCACGTAAAAGTAGGCTACACCGACCAAAATAATAACAACAACATAGGCTAACATAATTATAAGTATGAATAACATCTGTTGTCTTCAACAGCAATCAGAGTTAGTTTAATCATACATACCGAATTCCATAATTTTCATGACTCGTGATGTATTACAAGATTGTTGTATCAGTTACTTGTAGTTCAGCATTCTTATTTCCTAAACTGGAAATTACTATACTATAAAGCTAAGTGTAAGTCTTTTATGCCATGTGAGAACCAATGTACGTTTATTTCTTGACAGATTTGCAACCTATAACCACCTGATGGCCTTCTGGGAACTGATTGAACCGGCAATGCACAGAATGATTCGTGTCACCAACTCCAAAGTCACCAAGGAGGCTGGAAACACTCGGGCACTTCCTGCAATAGACGAGTTCTTCCTGTTCATGATGCATCTTGCTTTGGGCCTCAAGCAAAAGGAACGTGGTCATCGCTTACATGTACATCAGGCCACTGTGAGCCGCATCATAACAACCTGGGCCAACTTCCTGTACTTTGTCCTGGGGTCAGTGTGCATTTGTATGCCGAAAGAGAGAGTACGAGCCCATCTGCCAAAGGAATTTCATCTTTTCCGAGACACACAGGTTATCCTGGATTGTACTGAGATCCGCTGCCAAACACCTTCCTCATTGCTATTACAAAGTGAGGTTTTTTCAAACTATAAGTCTCACTGTACATTCAAGGCTTTAATAGGAATGGCACCTCATGGTGCAATAACATTTGTGTCTGGACTCTATGCAGGGTCTATAAGTGACAGGGAGTTGTTCAAACAGTCAGGGATCATTAACCTTTTTACTCCTGACATGGCCATCATGGTGGATAAGGGCTTCTTAATTGACAGCCTAGTGCCATGCAAAGTTCACCGGCCTGTTTTCCTGACCAAGGGAAAACAAATGCTACCTCATGAAGTGACACACACTCAGTCTGTGGCCAGGCTCAGGGTACATGTTGAACGTCTTATCCGTCGAGTGAAGGAGCATAAGTTGTTTGACCCAGTCATCCCCTTGTCCATTTCTGGTAGCATAAACCAACTGTTTACAGTGGCATGTTTGCTTGTGAACTACCAATGTGGACCACTTGTCAAGGCATGGAGCCACTGAGTCTAAAAACCCTCATCCTTGTTAATGTGCTAAGGTAAATGTAAATATTGTACATATACTTTTGTAAAAACTATGGATTTCACACTCTGTTCATAACTCTGATCAACAGACAAAACTAAGACAGTGTTTCCTTATGCATTTTTTATTATAATTTCATAATGCATAACATATTTATTAACTAGCCTATACAAATCTAAATATATATGTACATATACATGTCTAATGTAATATAATAGATAGGTGTATATATATTATATTGTATAAATATAGTATGTGTGTGTATATATATATATGAGTATTTTGTGTATATATGTAAATATTGTTTATAGTGTAAATAAATAAGAATACAATAAATATAATGCTGTATATTATAATTGAATGGACCACCTGTGGTATGTGGCCACACTGTAACACACAGCCATTAAATAAAGCAACATTTGTACAATTGTAGAAATTGAGAAATACTTCACTGGTTATCTAAAAATGACCTAAACATGCAAACACTTCAGTAGGTAGTGGTAAAAAAAAAAAACAGATCTTCTTGGTCTCTAATGGTGCGCATTACATCAATATTTTTGTATATACGCTCAACAAGCATGTCCTCCTGCGCACATACAACAAAATCACACCACTCGAAACCTGTTAGGAGCAGCACATGATTTTTTTATGAGTCGGTCTACATCATTTACCGTCAGACGAGGTAAGTCCTGAAGACAACGACTATAAAAGAGAGCCATATCTGTCTGTGTATAAACAGGAAGTTGAACCGGAAGTTGATAGCCTAGTACACGCGAACCCGGAACTGCGACGTGCATAGAGCCTATTGAAAATGAAAACTGAATGTCCGTGTTTCAATTGATCGTTTCAACTCTGTTTGATGTTGAAACAGATTGTGTCATGGTTTAAAAATTGAAGGTCGGAAAGGTGGGGTGGATGGCTGGGTTGAAGGTGGAGTTGATGGTGAGTTCTGAGACTCTGAGGAAGCCGAAGAAAGCCAAATTGGCCATGGCATTTTGGCTTCTTGTTTTTTGGGGGGAAAATAGACCAGAGCGAAGAGTAACAAGGCATTTGGTTAGGATGTCAATGGTTAGTAGTTTGGTCTGGGTCTGGATGGGTAGGATTAATTTTGTGTAAACCCTTGATAAGGAGAGCTATCTGGGGTTTTGTAATGGAAGTGGATGAGTTTAAAGAAGAAATGTCCTGTGGTAGACGTTGAATGTTCCTGTCTGAACTGATTTGGTATTATGGAGGTGGGATATGACAGAGGATATGGAGAGGAGGGTAAAATCTGGAAAACTAAGTTGTTTGCTCTGTGGAAGCTTTTGAAGGAACTCCAAGCTGTCCAGTAGGTTTGGAGTGTTCTAGGAGAGATGGCTTTTAGGATTGAACCCATAGATAGGGTGTGGAGTTGTCTAAGAGGGTGGTCTACAGGAACTATATTTTGATAAACTGCATTGAAGCAGCCGGCTTGCGGAGGCAGCCTCACGCAAGGGCCTGCTCTGGGTGGAAGGTTTAGACGGAGGACATTTATGCAGCTATAGGGGGCTGTACCATTGATATATTGCATTTAATCGGCCAGCTTACGGAGGCAGCCTCAATTAGGGCCCGATCCGGGTGGAAGGTTTAGATTAAAAGGATTAAAAGGACTCCCTATGACAATAGGGAGTTGTACTATAGGTATACTGTCAGATCAACTCACTAGCGACAGTAGACTTGTTCAAATGTCTACCCAGAGGCAGGGAATTATGGTACTTGAAATGAACAGGAGGAGGGGGTGACTGCAGTTGTAATGTTCGTTATAGCTGTTGTGAAGTGAAGACAAAAGGGATTTAGCGGAAGCATGTTAAAACACTGCAGCGGCAGTACAGTAAAGTGGGCCTCCTGCGGGAGCAGGGTTAAGGCAGTGCTGTGACAGTGGAGAAGAGGAGATGTAATAGTAAAAAGGGGGCATAGTGAGGGTGCTCCTGTGGGAGCACTGCTGTGTTTCCATTGCTGTAGATGCACTACTATAAAAGTAGTGATCTTAGACATTGAAAGAGTGTTTGTCATGTCAGGGCACTACTGCGGCAGTATTGAATGTGGTCAGGCTCTGCGGCACAGTATCAAATGGGGCAGTGCTGCAGAGTTACCAAGTGGGGCACTGCTTTGGCAGAAACAAGTGGGTTTATTACGATTACACAGACCTGTAAGGAAAGCACAAGGTTATTTTGGAGGTCATATCAGGCTCTCTTTATTATGTGTTGGGCTCATTGTAACCATGAGCAAAGAAATGCCAATGCAAAGGCTAATGGGAAATGCTAAAGGCTCTTAAGATTACTGCACCACCGAGCAATTCGAACTCAAATGGAAGAGCTCATACTGCATTCGAATGGGAGAGCCCACACAGCAATTTGAACGGGAGAGCCGTCATTGCAATCGAACAGGAGGGCCCACACTGCGATTCAATCGGGAAAGCCTGCGACAAATGCGCTGAGGCTCACACTGCATTAGAACAGGAGGGCCCATACTGCAATTCAATGGGAATGTCTGCATAGCATCTGAACAAGACAGCCCACACTGCATTCGAATGGCCTGTGGTGCAGAGAAAAGAACCTTGCTGAATTGCGGTTTGCGATGGGTATATATATTTGTGGAGCTATGCTCCTAGACTTTATAAGAGGAAACATGGTTGTGGTATTGTGGGAGAATTAGTGTCATGGCCTAAAAGACACCGCAATTGCGGAACCTGGAAAGCACATTTGCGCTGCTTTGCACTGTCGTGGGAGTTTGTCGCATGGTCCGAAAGATGAAGCAGCTGTGGCGTGTGGATAGCACATTTGTGCTGCTTAAGGATGTTTTGAGCCAATGACAGGGGCACCGCAGTTGTGCTTTCTTAACAACTAAACTAAACAACTAAAATATTTGCCATTTTTGGCTCCTCAGTAGGTAATGGTGAATTATTGGAAAGACACCTAGATAGAGAAAACAAGAGGTAAACCTGTGTGCAATCCAGTGACAGGAATTTAAATGGGCTCTCTCAGAGACCTGCTGGAAGTAATATTGGTGAAACCCCTGCGGAAGGCACAAGTTCAGGCGTTACTGCTATATGGTGAGGCAGTGGAGGCAGCCTCAACGCAATTGGATCTGCTTCAGTGAGTGATGATTAAAAAGGAATAAAGGCGGGGTAGAAAACCACAGTTAAAGTGGCAGCCACCATTATCGCAATGTATGCAAATAGTGAGCTACTGCGGCAGCTTTCATTTAATGATTTTGATAAAATAGCTTAACTGATAAGGAGAACGAATGCTTCAAGTGGAGTAAAAAGACAACGCGTGGATCTGTCGCTGGTGGGCGGGGCCGAATTCTGGAAACAGCTGAGACAGAAGAGAGGTAAACAGCTGCTTATTTACTCTGCGGTTAATTGAAAGATTAGATGGACTCGTTCCCCCCGAAATTACATTTAGGAACTTCAATATAAAGCCATTCTTTCATTTAATAACCCATGTTGGGCTTTATTACTTTGATTAAACAACATAAGTATTTTATTTTGAAAATGGTCTCTGTGCTCTGACAGGTTATTGTGGCAGAGTGGGCGTGGTCAAGCGCCCGTCAGGAAGAGAAAAGCGGTAAGGGCGCTTACACCTGAGCTAAATTATACCTAACACCTATGTCTAATTTCAGTGAGCACGGGGAGAGCGGGATAAAAGTGGCAGCCACAGAACCTTTAGGGAGGAAGAGTCTGACACAAGGAAGCCTACTGTGTTCCTTAATATGTTTAACTGAGTGTGTGTGTAAAGTACTGTGTATGTGGGAAGTGTGTACATTAAAGTTGCACCTCGAGTTTGAAGAACTGTCTTCTCCTGTCATCCTTGCTGGAAAGTTTTACAGTTATCTATATAAACAGCTATATAAACTGTGATTGTATTCTTCTAAGTCAATGTAGGGTGGTGACTGCAACTGTAAAATTTAGGAAATTTGACAGATAGGTTTGGCTTAGATCATTTTTAAACTAGCAATGTGGAATATGGCAAAATTATACAGTGACACATTTTGTCCTTGTCTGGAATGATATATTAAAGGCACCTAAAGTTAAAATCACAAGTGTCCTGGACGTCTATGAAATGGCACTTGTAAAAGGCTGTCCATCATAATGTGAATACTGGATGCCAAAAATATTAATATCTATTTGTTAACACATTATGTCTAGTCCAAAAGCAAATGAGTTAATACATACTTTTTAATGTATACTTTCATTCCTATCATGTTATAAAAAGAATAGCAAAAGAGAAATATATATGCCTTAATCCAACATTCCTCCAAATTGTTTGCAAAAACAATTTTTAAAGCCACCAATATTTGCCCACATATTCATTTTCTTTGAATTGTCTGTATTTTAAATGAACTTGTAGTCGTTCCTACATTGAGAATCATTCAATAACTGTATAAAACATATCCAGAAGACATGGAAAGAAACAGGCACAAGAAATGTATATGTAAAATTATACGTCACTGGTGCTATGGTTTGTCAATAAGAACAGAGTATCAGTTTTCTGGGAGTCGAGGTTGAGTTTAAGGAGAAGAGAAGCAAGCAGGAGATGAAAAAATGGGACAAATGCTTTTATTTATCTTCATCAGATCAATCAAAGAGAGATTATGTGTCTTCACACACAGATATGTTCTCTGTGCCTTTACCCATTCACACACATACACACACACACACACACATGTTGTGTTTCCATGTTTTATGGGGACTTTCCATAGACATAATGGTTTTTATACTGTACAAACTTTATATTCTATCCCCTAAACCTAACCCAACCCCAAAACCTAACCCTCACAGAAAACTTTCAGCATTTTTACCTTTTCAAAAAACATAATTTAGTATGATTTATATGCTGTTTTCCTCATGGGGACTGACAAAATGTCCCCACAAGGTCAAACATTTCAGGTTTTACTATCCTTATGGGGACATTTGGTCCCCACAAAGTGATAAATACACGCTCACACACACACACACACACACACACACACACACACACACACACACACAGTTTTATTTATACTGTTGCAAAAACATGCAATGCACATACAAGGTATGCTTGTGAAAATTGTTGCAGGGAGACACAAGTGCATCACATTTCTCAGTAAATAATCACATTTAATCAGAGTAATGGCAAGTAGAACGTAAACGGGATTGAAGTGGTTGGCCCAAATCATGCAAATGTCTTAATCTAATTATTCCTTATATTCTGATTATTGCAATAGTATTAGTGTGCATGAAAATGTAGCCAATTAAGCCACTTAAATCAACAGTGAGGAACCATTGTGAGAAGTGCTTCAATGAGATAGCAAAACCGATGACATCAAATCAAATAAATCACTTTATTGACACACTACTGTGTACACAAGTGCAACAGTAGGTGAAAGTCTTGTGTGCAGTTCCGAATAACATAGCAGAACCATTTACAATAAACAACATATTTACACAACACAATTTACATAACAAATGTACACATACTTACACAACACAATATACAATGTACAGTAAACAATACACTTTGATTGCTTGGGGAAGAAGCTATCATGTAGTCGGCTGGTGCGGGTCCTGATGCTGCGATACCAGCTGCCTGATGGAGGCAGTGAGAGCAGCCCATGACTCGGGTGGCTGGAGTCTCTGATGATCCTCCAAGCTTTATTCACACATCGCCTGTTATATATGTCCTGGAGAGAGGAAGCTCACCTCCGATGATGTTCCTGGCAGTTCACACTACCCTTTGCAGGTCTTTAGCGCTTGTATGTGCTACAACAGCAATAAAATTAAATTAAACTATGAATGTTCTTCTTATCATACATTGTAGCATGTACTTTTAAAGAAAGTCAACAGAATCAAGAAGGCTGTCAGAACATTCATGTTTTAATTTAATTTTTGTTTTTGACAGCCTTCTTGTTCTGTGACTTTCTTTTAAAGTACTGCTGCAATTATGTAAGAAGAACATATTGAGGAGAGCATCATTTAAAAACTGACCATCTGCAACAGAAGCAGTAGCGTCAATGCAGGGAATTACGTCATAAACTGTATTATGACATCACGCCGCCAGAGTCTATATTAATCATCGCGAGCTGCAGAAGTTCCATTATTTGCACTTGTGTTATTCGTGACTTTTTGCATATCCAGCAGATTTACAATGGATCAGGTTGATTTGAACGAGGTAAGTACAATCGATCATGTCTTTTAACCACATTTTTAACTTAATAGATTTGAATTCTAATATTTAAAGTCGTCGTTACTAAAGATTCAAAAGGGTTTTTCACTTTTAACGTATTTTAAACCCCCGGTTTTAACTCCAGGTACAGCAAAGTTTCTCTTGTCATTTTGAAACGGGGTTAAACGCTTTTTACCCGGGGTAATGAAGCTCCAGAGATGTGGTGTTAGAATGGCAAGATAGATGTTTAGCAACACACAACCAATCATATAATGCCTTATTACTTACCTCATTTAATATTCATGCTCTTTGTACAGTCGCTAAAACTTTCCACAACTTTAATGCGCTGTTTACATTCTGTTTATGTGAGGTAAACCTGCAAGTGTCGAACAGTTATATGCGAGAACTGTCGTGATGAAGAGGCAGTATTCCGTGTTTTCGTGACGTATTTAAGAAGAAGAAGAAAGATAAACAGAGCGGATTTGTTTGATGAAGTGCAGCTTCACTGAAGGTTGTGTGTCCATGGCGAGCTGTATTTTATTGACTCCGCACATATACAGAGAAGAAGGTTAACTCGGGGTTTACCCATGCACAGTGTGAAACATCCGAACATTAATATCTAGGATTAATAATTAACCCAGTGTAAAGTATGAAACATGAAAGAGGATAACCCAGGATTCTGTTTTCCGGGTTCAAGTGTGAAGTCCTAAACAGGCATTATACTGTCCAAAAATATTTCATGAATATAATAAAGTAAATTAATTCAACGGGCAGTAACATATAAAACGTAGTTCTAATGGAGACGTGTTTTTTCTTTATTTATAGGAATATATTATTCTCAATTCTGCTTTTATCCATTGAATTTTCTGTACATGTTACAGATGGCAGCCATGGGATCTGAACCTATTTCTGGGGATCCTGTTATCCTGATGGCGATGGCCTACGTCTTCAGTGCAATCGATCAGGGGATCCTTCAAGAGCTCCTAGGAATCCCCAACAAGCCCATCATCAGGGAAGAGACTCTTCCCAATGTCCCGGAGATAAACTCTGAGGATGTGGTGTTGCCCAAGGCAACAACCACAGTCATTGATAATGGGAAAAACCTCTCCAAAAAAAGAAGCCTGAAGGACTTCTTCAGAGGATCATGGAAAGCCATTAGGAAGGCCTTCCGGAGCTGCTTGTCTGCAGATGAAGTGGTCTCCATCAACTGAGACAAGAAAATCTATTGTAAAATTACAATACAAATTAAAGAAATACAAATAATTTAATAATAAAGAGTGTTCTCATAGTTTTTGTTTAAGAGGACATTTTCTGAATGTGAAGGTCAAACATGCAAATGTTTTGGGATTGTGTTTGAGTTTAAGTCACCTCGCATTGTGAATATATTTACATCATACAAATGTAAGTATTATCTAACTCTTTATTACCAGATTCATTATTATGGAAAAGAACTATAATGGCATACAAATGAACGTTGTGATAATGCAAGAAAAATTCAGCTTGAAGATTTCACTGAAATTAGTGAATCAGAAGTGAATTTGTAACTCTG
Organism: Xyrauchen texanus; assembly: GCF_025860055.1. NCBI lineage: Eukaryota > Metazoa > Chordata > Actinopteri > Cypriniformes > Catostomidae > Xyrauchen > Xyrauchen texanus. The sequence goes on along the minus strand of NC_068287.1, from coordinate 10,298,865 downwards.
ATTTAATTTTGTTTGGTATATTTTCCAACAAAATCTTTCATTGTCACTCAAGAAATGTAAAATTAAAACAATATTCTGATGAAACCAGTCTCTGAAAATAATAATAATATGAGGTAGAACAAACTGTTTCAATATCTACACACTGTAATTTGCACCCTTATTCCTGCATCATTAAATGGATAATTCACCCAAACATTAAATGAGAAATACCATTCTGATAAAACAGAAAATACAGTAAACTTCAGTTATGTTTAGCATTTAAGACTGTTTCTTTATTTAAGGAACCAGCGCTTGATTTATATTACATTTGAATTGTTTTTTTTGTTTTTTTTGTAAACATTTAACAATTTTTGCTACTTTTCAAATACCTTTCATCAATTATTTCGTTATGATTTATTTTTATTTCAGGCTCAGAATTTCATGAATTATTTTGTGTTAACTATGATGATCTAAACCCGGGGTTGTGGAGGGGTAATCATTCACATGCGTGTAGGCTACAAAACATTTGCGTGACATGATCAGCTGAAATCGCAGCACAGACAAATTTAGGCGTCACGCTCGGTAAATCGTGTGAGCAAACGAGTTGTTGTTTTGTTGTTGTTGTTGTTACTTTGTTATCTGATGTAAATAAGAAGAAACACTATACATTTTTGAGATTTTCAACCAGAGGCAGATTTTGACTAGCTAGGGCCATGGGGCCAGTTTTCTTTTAGGGCCCCCCAGTCCAATTATCTAGTTGAGATCCATGTAAAATACATTATCATTGATTTAAGTCTCTTTTAATTGCTGTTCTGTTAATTACAATCCAATTTATTCAAACACACAGCACTTATGTGGTAAAGAAACTGCTCAGCCGAAACAGGTTGGATGAACAGCGACTGTTCTTAAAGAGATAGTACCATTTTAAAGTTTGTTATACATAATGTAAACTAAATAATACTACAGATTAAGCATACAAATAACAAAATGCATAATAAAGGTGTATATGTGCATATATTTAAAGGGGCAATAGTACATTCTGAAATATTTCAACGTCAACAAACAAGAATTTAACAAATAGGCTCCTACAGGACATACGCATTCATAACTATGGATTTTACTTAACTGGGATAGATATGTTGACCTTGGGTGGAATGTTACCAGTTGTTTCAGAACGATTATGCTATCTATTCATGGAAATGATTAAGTGAAAAAAAAATGCAGGTGATATTTTCAAATAGTATCATAAGTAGAAAGGGTTAAAAGTGTGTCCGAGTTTTGAGCTGTTAGCTTTGACCTTGCAATGTCATTTCTGTGGATTTCAGGTTCATTAATGTTTGTTCGTGTAATTATTCTATTGTTTAATGCAAATAAAATGGACTGTATATGTTTTTTTTTTTAGTTGTATTATTTCATACTAACTCACCAATGGTGTGCAGCACACACATTTAACTTAACTGCTTCAAAGGATCTACTGGATAACATCTCCAAGCGTCCTTTCCACAGGGTACACAAGTTCAACTGCAAAATCTGCAGCAATATGAAACAAACAATCCCATCGCTCTACTGTCCACTGCATGAAACTTGACATAAAACTTGACACAATTGTTCCTTGAATGTCTCGACTGCTCTTTTAGAATATTCTTACTGTTCAAAAGATAATATCTTGCACCTCAGCTTTGGAAAAGGTGATGGACTATTAGTAAGCAGTAAGGGTTAAAAGTGTTTCATTGTTTTCAGATGAAAGCTTTGACCTAGGAAGCGTTGTTGCTGTTGGTTTTATGTTAATTCATTTCCGTTCATTTTATGTTGAGTTTATGGTCATTAATGTACGTAATGCTGCTATTGTTTTATGCCCTTATGTGTTTGTCACAATGAGCTCTTTTTGTTTGTTAATGAAGAATGGAATATATTTTCTTCCTCTTTGTACTTTTATGTTAAAATAATTATCCTACTCAAATGCATGTGACATAAAATAAATTAGATTGACAGTATTCCAAAAGTAATGCAAATGTAATCGGATTACATGATGACATTGTTACTGATTGCATTTTTGGTAATGTAATTTATAATCAGTACCTGATTACAATTCACTAGTTATACACCCAACTAGGTGAATACTGTATTCTCAATTCTTTATTTTTGTATACAAGATACCACAATACCTGATGAGGAGGAGATTATAGTTTGGCATCTTCCTGTTTTAGGGTTATGATTGGCTGTGTGGTCCAACCTCCCTTCTCTGTGTGGAACTCATCTGCATATTTTAAAGTACATGTTAGATCTGTGTAAAGATTTACCTATGTGTTGTTCACTTTCAAAACAACTTACAACATATTCTTGCCATTATTCCGATTGCATAGAGTCTAATGGCACTTTTCCACTGCACGTTATGGTTCGACTCACCTCAACTCTACTTGCTTTACTTTTCTGAGCTTGCATTTCCATTGCAGTTTAGTGCCATCTCAACATATAATCCTAAAATCAGGATTATAGGCTGATCGTCATAGTTGTGCCAACTCTACTGCCGTGACATCATCTTAATCATGATACAAACTGACCAAAACAATAACACAACTGTTAACTGTTAGCTACTAGCTCATTGTGCTGCATAAAGCTGTTGTTGCATGGTGATTTTACACAAGTGTAAGTTAAATTGGCCTGGTTGTTTTAGAAGCAAGCTTCCAGTAGCTGGTCAAAAAAAAAGTGAAGCTTTCAAGCAGAATATAGAGTTAACATAACAAAATGTACCATCCTCCATTGTGGATCAACGCCAGTCCAGGGCACTCTCCCTCCCATTGCTCGCCAGTTTAGATAGTGTTCATCTGGTCGAACCACTTCCACTTTTCCTTGATGGTTCAGTAGTCACTTTTTTTTACTTTTCCCTACACTGTTGGTAGGTCTGGCGGTAGCCGTGTTCGGCCAACAGTTAAGACACTTCCTGAGAGACTTTTAGTTTCGCTCATCACTAAGGAGTGGACCGTCTGCACCTCGTTGATTCAACATAGCGTGGTTTTGCGCACAGCCATTTCTTTTTTCACAATTAGAAAGTTGCGTGAACAAATGATATTGCTATGGCTGTTACTAAAACTTTAAAACTAGCGTGATGATATCACGTGTCGGAAATCCAGTGACGCTGGTAATGACGATTCTACCTGACCAATCAGTGATCTGCAGAATTTTGACATCACATTTAGCATCGGCTCGGCTTGCTTGGAACCTCGACCGAGGTAGTACTAAAAAATCTGGTACCTAGTATTATAAACAGTGGAAAACCACAAAAAAGCGAGCAGAGTTGAGTCGAGTTGTTCCGTACTGTGGAAAAGCCCCACAAATATGATTTTGAAAGATTAAATATTAACCATACATTAATTTATAACTTAATAGTTGCATTTGTGTGACCTACTGTGCTAATCAAACATCTGCAATTTATATAAACAGTTTTGTGAACAAACATGTAGTGGATGAGTTGCAGTTAATGTCCACTTTAGGGGATGTCCACTGCTGGCCAAAAGATTGGAATAATGTATAGATTTATCTGTTTCTGAAGGAAATTGGTCATTTAATTCACCAAAGTGAAATTCAACTGATCACAAAGTATAGTCAGGACATTGATGATGTAAAAAAACAGCACCATCACTATTTGAAAAGTCATTTTATTCATCAAATCAGGCCCCATTTCCAGCAGTCATCACTCCAACACCTTATCCTTGAGTAATCATGCTAAATTGCTTATTTGGTAGAAAATCACTTGCCATTATATCAAACACAGCTGAAAGCTATTTGGTTTGTTAAATGAAGCTTAACGTTGTATTTGTGTTTGTTATTGAGTTGCCACAGTTTGCAATAGACTGGCATGTCTTAAGGTCAATATTTGGTCAAAAATTGCAACAACAAAAAAGAAACGTCTTTCTCTAGAAACTCGTCAGTCAATCATTGTTTTGAGGAATGAAGGCTATACAATGCTTGAAATTGCCAAAAAAAAATGAAGATTTCATACAAAGGTGTACACTACAGTCTTCAAAGACAAAGGACAACTGGCTCAAACAAGGACAGAAATAGACAAGGACAGGAAGGCCAGATGTACAACTAAACAAGAGGATAAGAACATCAGAGTCTCTAGTTTGAGAAATAGACGCCTCACATGTCCTCAGCTGACAGCTTCATTGAATTCTACCCGCTCAACACCAGTTTCATGTACAACAGTAAAGAGAAGACTCAGGGGTGCAGACCTTATGGGAAGAATTGCAAAGAAAAAGCCACTTTTGAAACAGAAAAACAAAAAGAAAAGGTTAGAGTGGTCAAAGAAACACAAACTTTGGACAACAGATAATTGGAAAAGAGTGTTATGGATCTTAACTCAATTGAGCTTTTGTGGGATCAGCTAGACTGTAAGGTGTGAGAGAAGTGCCCAACAAGACTGACACATCTATGGCATGTGCTACAGGAAGTGTGGTATCATGAGTATCTGGACAAACTGACAGCTAGAATGTCAAGGATCTGTAAAGCTGTCATTGCGGCATGTGGAGAATTCTTTGATGAGAACTCTGAAGTTCTGAAAAAATTTCAAATTGTAATAATAATTTTTCATGTTATTAATGTCCTGACTATACATTGTGATCAGTTGAATGCCACTTTGGTGAATAAAAGTACCAATTATTTCCATAAGAGCAAAATCTGTACATTATTCCAAACTTTTGGCTGCCAGTGTATAAGCATGCTTTTGTCGTCCTTTGTCGCTTCTTTGTTTCAGCTTTTGCCACATGGTAAGTTAATGTTTGGGACACTGCTGTTAAGTTATTCTGTTTTTTATTTATTTATGTGTCACAATGTGTCACTTTGTTTCACAGTGGCATTGCATAGGTTATATTCTTTACATTAAAGTCTGCAAAAAGTCTGATATGATTTATCTTTGTTTAACATCACAAAAACCTGCTGTTTTAATAGGGGTGTGTAGACTTTTTATAGTCACTGTACACTGGATGCACTGGAGAAGGGGTATTAACATTTTGTTGTATGGCATCTTTCATTAATGGTGCCTGTGGCACATGACGTTGGAAGTTGTGGAATATCTGCTTGCAAGTGGCATGTGCCACTAGATGTTGTGGCACATATCCACTTTTTAGTGGCACGTTCCACTGAAATTTGTGGCACTTCTGTATGACTGACACACACCACTGTATTTTAAGGCATATTGTAGACGGTCGACGATATGCACCGGTTTAGTCAACAGTAGTGATGCCACTCTGATACACTGTATAAAAGATGTTGCTTCCAGACATAAGCTTTTAACAGGCTAACCACTCTTTAATTGATTAGAAAAGGCAAAAAGGATTGTTTTACACTGTAGTTTAGGTCTGCCTCGTGTTTCGTTGATAAACACGTCATGCGTGAAATGCATTTTGTTTTATTATAAAGCCATTGTGTCAAGCTCTCCTCGGTACCCTGTTTTCTGGCACTAGGATATACTGATCTACAACAGGAGGTATGCTACACTGCTCATAATTGACACCACATTTACTCAAAAAAGGAGGGGAGGTGGTTCTTTTACAACGCGGTGATTCACTAACTCATCAATACCTACTACATCTGCTAACCCCCATAAATGCTCCAGACACTCCAAATCAGCTGCTTTTTGCCAAAAAACATCCAAATCACCCACAATCCTTCTGCCTCAACCAACCAGTGCCGGTGGAATTAATATTTTTCTCAAAGTAAACACAGAAGTGCGGCACCTGCAAAGAATTACATGGATCACTATCCACTCCTCCACGAGCTCCTTTTCTCTCCCTCTCCAACCTCGTAGTGCAAATCCTTGCTCAACTGCAGAGCTTTCAACAAACCTACCTCCCAATATGCTCTGTCTTCAGGATTTTCCACTGCACATACCGGCCATTCTCCCCTTTCTTCTATGACAGCTCCTCTAAATTATCTCTTATTCTGTGGTACCTGCTATTTCTACCGATGTTCTTTCTTCTATCCCTCCCTATCCATGGGCTACTGGAGCGGGATCCTGCGTCAGCCTGCCTCCGCCGGAGACTACTTCTCCTGACCCATTCCGCTCTATGATATATCCCCCTCCTAGTAACTACCAAGCCAACTTTCCTCTCTTGAGAACCAATCCTAGTGTAAGGCTGGATCCTCAAGTGATCGTGTTTTTGAATTCCTTCTCCCCTAACACTCCTCTTCCAGCTCGTCCTCCCATGTTTACACTTCAAACAGCCATACCTCTTGCCATTCCCTCAAATGCTTCCACTACAGAGCCTCCGCCAGTCTCCAATCACCTTTGCACTCAAATCCTTGCAGGTGCAGACATAGATCTCTCTTATCTCCTCTCAGTAGTCCCTCACAGTAATGCAGTCCGATCCATAGACTGTGGCGAGTTTTCGTTACACTCAAACCCCCTCATCCAGCTCTTCTCGCATTCTCACTCTTGCAGCATTGCATTCGGACACTACAACGATGTTAGTTGCTCAATGTTTCCACACAGATGCTGCAAGCTGAGCGACTACCTGTAAATAATCGCCAAACTCTCACTCACTTTTGGTGGTAGTCATTTTTAGGGGAGCACTAGATCTGTATTTACATAACAGGGTGCCCTTTGGATGCAGGAGCATTTATTGCTCAGTCTGCAAGTCTATCAAACACCAAACAGAGTCCTGCCCCATGATTACGCCACTTCACTCCGACATCCCGGTTTCACCAACTAATTATGTCCCTCAGCCCAGCAGTGGCCCTTCGGCTTCCTCTTTCAAAGATTTCAAAGGTAGAACATTGAGCTACTCAGCAGGTAAACAAATCTGTAACTATTTCAATTACTTTGGCTGCACCAAAGCTCAGTGCTGTTTCCTGCACATCTGGAATTTCTGTGGAGGTGCCCCCATTTTAAGAACTTTTGCTTCAGCCCTATTGGGGTGGCCACCAGGAAATTCCCAGGGGAAAAAACACCTCATTATAGACCTTTCTGCCCCATAAAGGATCACATCCTAGCATCAACAGTCTGTTATTAATCGACGAATACTCTCTCTATTATCACAATGTCAACCAAGCCATCCAAATGATCAAACAATTAGGCAGAGGCACATGGCTCGCAAAGGTCAACATAACTCCGGCTTTTAAAATCATGCCCATGCATCTCGATTTCTTGCACCTCTTTGGCATCCACTGGAATGACCTGTTCTATTTCGCCGTTTGCCTTACTTTTAGATGCAAAAGCAGCCCCAAAATATTTGACATGCTATCTGAAGCAATCTGCTGGATACTGTAAAACAATCACTCTGTGCCTTACCTTATACACCTGCTTGGCGATTTCCTCACTGTCTCACCACATAATTCTCCTCCAGCTCTCCACCTGAGCACTGTGCAGAAAGTCTTCTTCGATTTAGGGATTCCTATCTCAGAAGACAAAAACGTTGGTCCATCCATGTCTATTGAATTCTTAAGCATGTAGCTTGACCCTGCAAAATTTAAATCTTTTATTCCCAAAGAAAATAATAATAATAATCATTTCAATTATTTCCAATTTCCAATATTTCAGACTAGGAAGGGACACACACACACACACACTCCCATCTACATTGATGGGAACGAAGTGGAGCGTGTGACAAGCTTCAAGTTCCTGGGTGTCCATATCTCTGAGGATCTTTCTTGGACCTACAACACCTCCACTCTGATCAAAAAGGTGCAACAGCGCCTTTACTTCTTAAGGAAGCTAAGGAAAGCTCACCTGTCCCCCCACATCCTGTCCAACGTTTACCGTTGCACTATTGCAAGTATTTTAACAAACTGTATCACAGTGTGGTATGGCAACTGCGCTGTCTCAGACCAGCAGGCACTCCAGCGGGTGGTGAAAACTGCCCACCACATCACTGGTGTCCAGCTACCCTCCATCAAAGACATTCACAATAAACGCTGCCTACAAAGCAGACAAAATGAAATTTCAGGAATCCAGTTTATGGCAGAGCCTAACTGTCAAAGCAAAAGTGGCTCCATTTGGATAGTGGTGAACCAACACAAACAGTTGACAAGCAGTCACCAGATAAGCTGCTTGGACAACTGCCAGCCACCTCAGTAAGGAAGGCCCATATCTTCATTTGTGAATAAAACAGACTCACATGAACTGTGGACACTGCTTCCTGCTTCCTCCTTTATCTGCCAATTCTGAACATTTGTTATAACAATATTTATAATAACAATAATAATTTTAAAAGAGTTGTGAGGATACTGAATAACTGGTGCTCTCTGCTCCACATCACAAAAAGATGGAAACTGTTGTGGGACGTTTGTGCTACTGGTGGAAAGACATCACAAAGCTCCATGGCCCACTCTTGTTTGTGTAACATGTTCTTTTCTATACAGTAATATACTTGGTTTTAACGTGTAACTATTATTTTTCCAATCATTTGTGCAGAATGCTCTTATTCCTCCTACACACTACACAACTTTCAAAGATGTCGAATCATGGTACCGTTCATATTACACAACTGTCTGTCTTGTCATGGCGTTTTCCCATTCATGATGAATCGGCAACAGGGCTGAACACATTACAAAACATTTCACTATTGACGAATCCCGACGACTCTGCCTGGACTCCAAATTACGTTTCACAACAGAGTACACGCGAGAAGTGATACAAGATATGAAAACAAATGCATGATCCTATGTTATGTATTTCAGAATATGATGTGTATATTTTTAATCATATATTTTATTGGTAACAATATGAAAAATTACCTCCTACTGAAAAATCAACCTATTTGCTTACCTGACTGTCCAAGAGAATTGGCAATTTCTCTCCAACTCCTCTCTTTCTCCACTAGTGCTCCTGCCAATGTTCCACAAATTCTTCCTCCATTTCTTCAGTCCAATGAGACTTGCTTGATATCGCAGCCATACTAGTTGATGTTCTATTGCAGGTACTTCAGGTCTCCTCCCACTGAAACTTCCCATGCCCCGTTTCTTGCTATCTCATTGGCTGTAGGTCAACGCTGCTGCTGTATTCAGTCAAAACATATTTCACATTGCACGATTTGGAATCGCAGACAGGTTCAGATATTTAACATTCTAGATAGCCACCGACACTGAACCGTGTTATGTGATCTGCTGATGCTGGTGCAGCAAGCTGTAGCATGCCAAAGGAGCATGGGCATCAGACTGCATTTAACCTTCCCCAACGCCCCACTAAGACATCATATTGTTTTTATTAGGTTCCCAGCATCTGACCAAGGTTTTCCCTTGGGGGGTGGGAACAAGCGACGTGACAAGCATGGGAGCAGGCCAAGCCAGCTGCAGCCTTTTCTCTCTCTATGTTTCTCCTCAGAGAGTGTTAGATGCAGCTGGGGCCATCTAGCTACAACAAACATCAGGGAAGGCGTTCTTTTCCAGTCCTATTCTTTCAGGGGGAAAGACCCAATGGAGACCACATCCTGCCCAGGCTCGGGAGGTGACATCGCCACACACTGAAATGGTGTGGTGGTAGATCCTGTCTAATGAGGGAGTTCTACAAACATGGGGCAGTGGGGACTGCTTAAGGGAGACGTGGGTCCGCCTGGCCGGGGGACCATACCGCGGAAAATACATCACAGTGGGTTACCGTAATAACCAGCACCTATGGAGCACCTATTACAGAACAGAGTAATTAGTACCCGCAGTGGGCCTGGTCAGGATTTCCTCCACTGAATTCATGAGCCAGAGGTCTAGGGTGGAAGAACATCCAGGGAGTGGGAGTTTGAGGACTCACCTGGGAGTAACAGCGCACTTGTTCACCACTGTGGAGGGGAAAGGCGTTAGCGCAAGTGGTATACCCGGTCAGTTGACGAAACCGACTCAACCCGCAGATTGTAGAATCTCGCAAAGGTATAGGGTGTTGCCCAGATGTCTGTTAGAAAAGTTCCATTGGCCAGTGCTCACGAGGATGCCACAGTCCTTGTAGAGTGTGCTTGAACCCGCAAGGAGGTGGGCATGGCATGGGTCCAATAGGCCAATGCGATGGAGTCGACTACCCAGTGGAGACAGCGTTCCCAGCCTCTGTTTGGAGACAGCGTTCCCTTTCCGCTGTCCTCCAAAGCAAACAAAGAGCTGCTCAGAGAGTATAAAGCTCTGTGTGTGGTCCAAATAGGTACACAAAGCACGTACCGAACACAGCAATGATAAGGCTGGGTCTGCCTCCTCCCGGGGCAGCGCTTGCAGGTTCACTACCTGGTCCCTGAAAAGGATCGTAGGAACATTGGGAAAGCCAAGGCGGCGTGCGATCTCATCACATGTCACAACTCGCCCCCCATCTACTCCTTTGGAGTCATGCCACTCATATCCCGGGCGTGCTGTCGTGACAGGCTTAGTTCAATGGGATATGGAGGCTCCACCCCCAGGTGGTTCAGCTGATCTAGGACCATTATGGAAAAGCACAGGTAGACCTGTTCGCTTCCAAAGAGAACTCCTATTGCCCGCTCTGGTACTCCCTCAGGTTGGAGGCAAGTCCCCTTGGGACAGATGCATTGTGACATGTGATGTGAGCGCACGCCACCTTGGCGATTTATGTACGCTACCGTCGCAGTGCTGTCTGAACGGATCAAGACGTGCTTGCCTCGGATCAGCGTGAGAAACCTCAGCAGGGTAAGAAATACAGCCAGCAACTCTAAGCAGTTGATGTGCCAATGTAACCACAGTCCTTTCCAGGTCTCATATGCATCAACCCTAGCAGCGCGACCACGGCTGAGGATGCCATATGCCCTAGGAGCCTCTGGAACTGTTTTAGAGGGACTGCAGTGCCTATTTTGAATGACAAGAGGCAATTCAGTACTGAATGCGCGTGCTCATTTGTGTGGCATGCTAATTTGAGACTATGCAAAACTCCTATGACTAGTCTAACTCCATGCCGAGAAAAGATGCTCTAAACCGGGGAGAGCTTGCTCTTTTCCCAGTTGACCTGAAGCCCTAAATGGCTGAGGTGCCTGAGCACCTGGTCCCTGTGAGAGCATAGTGCCTCTCGAGAGTGAGCTAAGATCAGCCAGTAGTCGAGGTAGTTGAGTACGCGGATGCCCACTTCCCTTAGCAGGCCAAGGGCGGCCTCTGTGACCTTCATGAAGATGCAAAGGGACAGGCCGAAGGGGAGGACCTTGTACTGGTACGCACACCCCTCGAACGCAAACCGTAGAAAGGGTCGATGTCGGGGCAAAATTGAGACGTGAAAGTATGGGTACTGCAGGTCTACAGCTGCGAACTTGATGCCGGACGCATGTTAGAATGTATTTTTGCGTGAGAATCTTGAACGGGAGTTTGTGCAGAGCCCGGTTGAGAACTCGCAGGTTCGAAGATTGGTCTCAACCCACCTCCTTTTTTGAGTACGATGAAGTAAGGGCTGTAGAAACCCTTCTCCATCTTGGCTGGAGGGAGAGGCTCTATCGCATCCTTTTGTAAAAGTGTAGTGATTTCCTCACACAGGGTGCTCATTTTTTTGGCAGATGCCACTGAAACAGGGCGGACACCTGGTGAACTGAATCATGTAACCGAGTCGGATGGTCCTGGCCAGCCAGCGCAATGGGTTGGAGAGCGTAAGCCACGCATCCAAGCTCTATGCGAGGGGCACTAAGGGGATGATAATTTTTGCGGGGAGCAGGTAGCTTTGTGTCGGGAGGCAAAGTTTCATCCTGAGGCATGTGTGCTGAGAAAAAAACTCAAAGCATTTAACTTGCAACGCATACTCGGCAGGGGTCGGGTTAGTAACTGAGGAGGAGGTCCTAGTGAGGCATCCTCTGGGCTTGTCAGAACCGGACGGCCGGGGGTGTTAATGTTGTACAGTCGTCAGTGAGGAGGGGAAGTTTCTACATCCAGAGTGCCAATTTGCCTTGGTAAGATTATATATGCAGAAGAATTCCAGGAACATGATTTGAAACGAGGAAATACCCAGCCTTTCAGTTTGGAATGTGTCAACGTTGTAAATTACAAGCCTTCAGCCGGAACCCCCAGATAGTTAAACCAGGCTGTTCTGTGTAAGGTTACAAGGACCATCAGATATGCAGAACTCTAAGACGATTCATCTTAATCTAGCCTTGCTAGATAATGCAGAAAATCGCTTTGAACTGTGGTAATGTTTGTACCTGACAAATTAATGATTATAGACTGATGGACCCCTTTAAAATGTGTGTAGCGATGTGCAATCACCTATAATTGATAAATATAATCTTTAATTTTGTATAATTCATCTCATTCTATTCAGAATGGTAACAATAAGGCTTAACTTGATAAAATCCATGTTGTATAACCCATGAATTAAGCAGTATTATTTTATAACCAGGGATTTTCATGTTTTATTACCTACACATATAACATCCATCAAAAAAAATTCATGTTCAGTATGTAAGCATTCACTGGTGTATGCATGAGAAAGCTGATGACAACGAAAATCAAGTCTCTTGTAACATTCTCAAGATATAAAAGCTCATGATTAAATTTGCACTATTTTTGAGTGGGAAATTTTAAGACTTTGGAACAAAGGACCATAAATCAACTGTCGGATAGGACAGCCCAGTTGACCATGTGACTCTGAAAAGTCACTTCTGATTGGCGCAGGACACCTTTGGGGATGCGGCCAATTTCAGTTAAAATATTTCCAAACAGAAAGGAAGGAAAGCCACGACCGCAACATTGCCATGGTCACGCTATCGCAATGAGAACATGTACCATTCATAAACGCTGCCTCACTGTGAACGCAGCCCATACACGTGAGGCAGCATATATGTCTGTCAAAAGCGGATGAGATATCTACCGCATTCAGGAACTACACAAAGGTGGAAAGGCATCTTGAAAAAGATGTGTTTTAAAAAGACGTTCAACGCCAATGTGTTTACTCTTTTAGAGGAGAAATGGCTGTGTGAGTAGAAATGCCGTAATCACAGAATTCTCAGAGTAATTTATCTTGTATCTCCAGAACAGGTCGCTGACAAAGTAATAAATGGAGAAGCAGTTTCCTACTGTGGTTGGGCAAGAGGGAAGTCCAAGGTACCTTACAATAAGGCTAGATTCTTTTGTTTATTTTTAATAAATTTGCAAAGAGTTCAAACAAACTTCTTTCATGTTATCATTATGGGGTATTGTTTGTAGAATTTTGAAGAAAATAATGAATTTAATCAATTTTGGAATAAGGCTGTAACATAACAAAATGTGGAAAAAGTGAAGCACTGTGAATATTTTCCGGATGCACTGTGTGTGTGTGTATATATATATATATATATATATATATATATATATATATATATATATATATATATATATATATATATATGTATATAGTTGAAAAGTATTATATTTTCATTTGATTAAAGCTATACAGTATGTATCTGATAAAATACAATTTGATCATAACATTTAATTAAAACGTTTAACATGGAAGGCTTAATTTGTATCTAGAAAACTTTATGCAGTTCTTTTAGAAAAGTAATTTTCTGTGTAATTTTATAAAAAAATATGTGATCAAGGCTAGTGAAGTATCAGGCTAGTATCGTACCGAAGCCGAAATGTTGGTATCAGAGCAACCCTAAAAGGGACCCCTGCAATAGTACCTCATTAAACATTCCCACAAAAGTGCTAAAAAGTTAATAAATATTTCCTTAAAGCTGCTTTTATTAAATACATTAACATAATGTGAAACCAAATTATCACTATAGCAGACCTTGTACACTGTGTAATATAGGGTATTACATTATGGTTTGTGCTCCTAAGATCATCTAATATGATTCATGTTGAAAAACATCCAATAGCACTTTTTGTCCATAAAAGTGATGAATCTGAGAAATATTGATATATTCTTCATTGTTTACATGAGATCTCGTCTCTGTATATTATCTTATATATTAGAGTCTCATAAACAAAATGAGCGTGTCTCCAAAGTCTATTTTTAAAAATGCGGCATAGTTTCATTCAGAATAGCAGTGCAGTCAGATTTTGTGTCGTCTTGAAAGGCGGAGCCTTAATTTTACTCTGTACGCTTCCAGCGATTTTCAGAGAAAAGAGCTTGCAGGAACCTCATTTTCTCCTTTAGACTTGTGGCTTTGAAAGCATTGTATGTCTTGGTACATTTATTATTGTTTTTCTAGATTATAAAACATGTTCAGCACAAAATATTTCCATTATTATAAACTTCAGCTTCTCTAGCTTTAAAAAATAACAACATATATGAATTCTGAATCTTGGGAAACAAAGCCCAAAGTGTCATCTTCAAAAGATACTTCAACTGTGTCTATACTCCAAAGGGTCAGTAATACAACCATTTAAGTTCAGGTATGTCATATTCATGGTTTGTGCTCAAAAAGGGGGTGCGTATCAACAGGTTAAACTAGCAGATTCATACAGTCAGCAAGATTAGCTATAAAGCTAATGATCAGGACACTCTATAAATGGGCAATATTCAGCTGTCGGCATTTAACAAGACACTACACCTGTTTAGAAAATGATACCTTATATCACAGTATACCTCTGATGTTGTCCGTTTCTTTAAAGGTTTGTGGTTTTGGAGCTTCTCTGTATGTGCTTGATTCCATGCCCATGAGAGCACTGTGACTCTGGTCCTGCACTGATAGTAAAACGAAGTGTGATTGGTTGAAGATAGAATGTGCTATGATTGGTCCGATTAATGTGGCCATTATCTGATTGGCTTAAGTAGACAGTGGGTGGAGTCCACCTATTTGTGGATTGCCTGCAGCTCTCACGCAAGAAATGCTTCAGAATTCACAAATGTGAGCTGCCATCCACAAATACACAGCAAGCGATCTACAAACAAATGATGGACAGAGTTGTGTTTGTTAAAGTATATTTAAATATATTTTTTATATGCAAATCTTATTTTTATTTATTTAAACTCAGCCTTATTACTTGTGAATTCATAAAAAAAATTGTGAAACTCCTTACATTTATTTGTGGATCTTGTTCAATTTATTTGTGGACCAACTTTCTGTCTCGATTTAGAAACAATTCTAACTCTATATTCTCCACAATGATCTCTGTTGCCAGCAGTCGTGACAGCTCCTGTCAGCGTAAGTGCTTTCAATTAAAACAAATGGGATTGTGTCGCTGGTGGTGTGTCGGAGATTTTATCAGTTATATCTGACATGTAAACATTGTTAATTGTACCACAGTTATATCTGACAGGCAAACATATAGTTGGCTGTATGTGCATGAAGGCCTTAAGAACGTGTGTTCTATATATTTGTGACATTTTAAAGTGTGCAGAGTAAGCATTACGTGTGGGCTCTCATGACTGCTTATGTGTGACATTTGAAAGTTTGCAGAGTAAGCATTACATATGGGCTCTCATGACTGCTGGGAGAAAAATATCCCTTGCAAAGGTGGTTCTGTAACTTCCTAATTTGGTCAGACCAGAGTTTGACCAAATAATGCATGTTTAAAAAAGGATAAGCCCAACCTTGTTTGTGAAGATGTATTTAAGTGAATGAAAGCCAGAGTTAGTTAGTTGCTCTGCAGGCCGACTCGGCTTTATTGGTTGCAATAAAGTCTAATATTCTGAAATCAAAACCTAAGAATTTGAGAGTGATTCTTCATAGATTAAGGCAAAAATCTACAACAATTGGCGCCCGAACAGGGACAGAAGAGAGCAGAGTCGTTACATCGCGGGCTGGCTGGGAAAGCAAACACAGACACGGTGGCCACCATTAAGAGGTAAGCATATTTTGCTTATAAGCGTTTGTGTTACTTGCCAGTTTGCCTGTGGTGGTAAGAACGCTCAGAAAGCTCTTCTAAACCAAAAAGGACAAAAAGAATAAAGGGTTTTGATTCCAGAAGACATAATTGCATGCAATGATCTGTTTTTATTTACTGGTAAGGGTGTAGGTGCAATAGCAGTAAATAATGGCGGATAAAGTTTAAGAAGTAATAATAGTCTAATTAAGGATAAGCTACAGGATATTAATAAGAGGTCTGAATAGGCAGGGAAAATATTATTTATATATATATCCCTGTGGATACCGCTCTTTCGGGATAATAATTAGAGGACTGCATAGGCAAAGAAATATTTATTTATTTACTTTGCGGATACCGCTCTGTAGGAAATTTATAGTAGCTTACGAAGCTACAGGATAATAATTAGAGGACTGCATAGGCAAAGAAATATTTATTTATTTACTTTGCGGATACCGCTCTGTAGGAAATTTATAGTAGCTTACGAAGCTACAGGATAATAATTAGAGGACTGCATAGGCAAAGAAATATTTATTTATTTACTTTATGGATACCGCCTGTAGGAAATTTATAGTAGCTACTGAAGCTACAGGATAATAATTAGAGGACTGCATAGGCAAAGAAATATTTATTTATTTACTTTATGGATACCGCTCTGTAGGAAATTTATAGTAGCCTACTGAAGCTACAGGATAATAATTAGAGGACTGCATAGGCAAAGAAATATTTATTTATTTACTTTATGGATACCACTCTGTAGGAATTAATTAATAAATATAAATAAGCAAAGAAAATAGGACTAATAATTGCGCAATTTAGTTTTTTGCAGCTCGGTGTTTATAAAGGCCTTGTGTCTGTAATAAGTGTAAAATGTATGTGCGTGTAAGAATAATTGTGGTTCAAGAGTGTTCAGACTGAACGTATACGAGAGAGTATGACTAAATAAAAATATAAGTCCGGTAGAGGAATCGGAATGTGTGATAATCAATGACCATAAAAAGAACACTGTGTGGATATAATATGAGCACAATAAATGAATAAGAGACAAAGGCGAATGAAGTAAAGTTGTTCAATAAAGACAGTTTGTCATTTATATGTTGAATGAATGTTGGAAATGAAAGCTGTCTCATAAAACTGTGGAAGGAAAATTCCATAGAAAACACATAGAAAACTAAAATCTGACATAGTGTAACATGTGTAACCAGTAGAGGGAGTCATTGCTGCGTGAATAGAAAATTAACTCTCAGCTGTAAGTTTTTTAGAACTAGCAGTTGGCAGCTGACGGTAAAAATATTTTCTGAACTAGACAGTCACAATAGACAAGTGAACTTCATATAGAAGTCCAAAGAGATATCTGTGCTTAAAGTTTAACATTTAAAGCACAGGAATAAACAACAATAAAAAAAATTACATTTAAATACAAAAAAATTAAACAATGATAAAGAAATTAAAAATAGTTTGATAACTCAAAAACAAAAATAAGGAAAATAATTAAAAGCTTTGAGTCCAGTATACGGTTTTAAAACAAAAGTCAATGGATTAAGTGGATATTAAATTGGATATTAAAACAAAAGATTGTTATAAAATAAAATATATAATTATGGCAGCAACTCCAGTAGATATATTAGGATTAAAATATCCGTTGTGTAAAGAACTTATAGATAAACTCTCAAACAAATGGCAAAAAAGAACTAAAAATATGATAACAAAATGGCCAAAAGATGGGACATTTGATGTAGCTTTGTGCGAGGAGATGGAAACATTGATAAAAAATTATAGACCCAAAGAAAGTAACAAGAATAAAAAGAGAGAAGCAAAAAGAGAGAGAGAGAGAGAAGTACTGATATTGTTTAAAAATGAAGGAGAAAATGCTCTAAAAACCATAAGACAGACTAGGAAAATATTAAAAGAGACAGAAAAAGAAATGAATAAAAAAGGAGACGAGTCCCATGTTAAATCACCTCCACAAATACCCACAGAAGGTCAATTCCCAATGCTCAAGGGAACTGTAGAAGTTTTAGGAGAAATGCAAATGGAAGGAAATGTGCAATTTGAAAAAGAAACACTTACAAAATTAGGGGCAAAACCCCAAAAAATGCAGGATAGAAAAAGTGAGAAGAGTCTATCATTAGATTGTTATGATCAAGCAAGGACAGCGTTACAAGAAATGAAAACACAGTTAAATAAAGAAACATTATATGAAAAATCATTAGGACAAATAAGAAGAGAAGAACAGGAAATACAAGCAGAAGCGCAAATAATAGAAGCACAAATAAATAGGAAAGTTAAAGAAACAGAGAAATTAATACAAGATACGGATAAATTGGTTAAAACTAGAAGCAGATTATTAGAAACAGAGGACAGGGACAGTGAAGAGGAGTTGTCATGTGATGATGGACATTGGATCAAGGGAAGGGAGAAGCATAGGTTACGACCTTTGGCGCAGCAACTCCCAATTTTGATTAAGGGTACGCAGGGACATTATGTGCCTTGGGCTACACAGGACCTTGACGGGCTTGTCGCTCGCCTCCCTGATATCCACCAGGGGGCTGGAAAGTGGATAAGAGTGCTTGAAGAACAAACAATGGGCAAACTGTTGTCTGTGGGGGACATTAAAGCACTCCTGGCAAAGGTTATAGGAGGAGCTGACATGGTGAAAATCCTTCAAGCATCAGATCTTGATAGAGCTGTGGATTCTTATTATATGGATGGAACTGCTTTTGATGAATACCGTCCAACAATGTGGCAGGCAATGCGTAATGAATATCCAACCAGAATAGACCCTAAGGCATTAAAAGGGGAACAGCTTGGGGAAACAGAAAACCCAATCGCATATGTTCAAAAACAACTGAACAAATGGAAGCAAGAGACTGAAGGGAATCCAGAAGGAGACTCATTAATAGCTACGTTGTTCAGAAATTCTGTAATAGATGCCATGCCAGAAACTGTAAAGAGTAGGCTGGAAGACGTGGTTGGCTTAACCTCCAAAACACACAAAGAGTTTTGTGATCATGTGACTCATGCAGTAGAACAATACAGAAAAAATGAACAAAAGTTAAAAACACAAGAGAAAGAACTGCAGAAAAAACTGACACAGTTACAGCTGGAAGAATTAATACAAAAGAACAAGAAAAAGATTCAAGCTACCGTAAAGAAGGAAGAATCAGAGCAAATGACAGTACTGACTCCTGTGAATGCTCCAACAACAAACATGCAGCGGAATCCAGTTACAGCTATCCCTAAAAATACACACCAGGGCCCTGTGCCTGTCATCAATGTGTATGCTCAACAACCAGAGATGATGAGATGGGAAACAAAACCACCACAAATGGGAAAAAAATTAAGAAACAGAGGAGGAGAGTGCTGGAAATGTGGAGACCCTGGACATAACAAAAGGGATTGCCCAATAAATCCATGGCAACGGTCACCTGGGGGTGGAAGGGGGGGGAGTTGGCATCAGCCCTATAGGGGTGTAGGTCAAGGCCCAGTAAACCCTTGGGGAGGACCAAATCAAGGATATTAGGGATGCCCAGAGAATCCTATAGGGGAGAGTCAGCTTCCAATTTTAACAACCAATGCTGATCAAGAACCTATGTTGCAGGTTAAAATAGAGGGAAAAACAATACCAATGCTAGTAGACACAGGAGCAGTTTACACATGTGTAAATTCAAATTATGCCTCACATCTCCCCTTGTCTGGAAAATTTGCAAAGACAGTAGGATTCTCGGGACAAATGCAGCTAATTCCAATGACTACTCCAGTTTGTCTACAAACTAAAAATAAAACGGCAACTATACCTATCCTAGTAGCACATCAGACACCGGTTAATTTATTAGGAAGAGATGCATTGTGTAAAATGGAACTTCAAATTTTGTGTTCTCCAGACGGAGTGTATATAGATTTACAGGGAGTAGAAACTCAAATGATGATTTCTGAGCCAAAAGCAAATGTGTACTGGATAGGACAAATAGAAAACGACATGAGACAAATAATAAATAAATGGGGAAAATTCATTGAAGCACAGATTCCAGAAGCACAGTTGCCAAGATCAGAATTTCACTGTACAATGATATACGATCCTGAGAGAGATGCAGACATAGAAAAGAAATGGCAGGAAGGAACTAAAGAACAAAAAATCTAAATGACATCACAATACATAATAATAGGTAAACAGGGAGCAGCTTTAAATATAACAGAGGATGAATTTGTAAAAAAGTGGTTCAATATAGTAGATTACGCTCCACATGTATCCTTATATGTAGATAAAAATTCCAGTGCAAAAGATTTGGGGCCAATGATGATAAGAGCTAAACAATGCCAATGGGAAACAACAATAAATCCATTGATTTTCCATTCTACTGACAAAAACTACATAAATATTTTGTGTGGGACATCATTATTGGGTAGTCCACAGGAAGTAGTTATCAATGAAAAACTACAAACTCAAATGATGACAACACACAAATTGGAAGAGACTATTGATGCTGAACTATTTAAAGAATTGGAGTGTCAGGTACCAAATGAGATATGGTCTCAGCATGACACAGATGTAGGATTGGTAAAGTCAGCCAATCCAATAAGAATACGACTTAAGCCAGGTGCACGTCTGCCAAGAAAATCGCAGTACCCATTGCAGCCTGAAGCTGAAACGGGCATAAAAGACACTATAGATGGTTTAGTAAAAGCAGGAGTATTGGTGGAAACAAACAGTTATTGTAATACTCCAATTTTTCCTGTAATCAAAGCAAACAAATCTAAGTGGCGTCTAGTACATGATTTACGAGCAATAAATGACATAGCAGAAAACTGGCCAGCTGATGTTCCAAACCCACACACGCTGCTGACAAATGTCCCACCTAATGCCAAGTACTTTACCGTGATTGATTTATGTTCTGCATATTTCAGTGTTTCTGTGGCAAAGGAAAGTAGATACTTATTTGCATTTACATACAATGGAAAACAGTATACATACAAACGAATGCCACAAGGATTTAAACAGTCACCACATATATTTAATCAAGTTCTCAAAGCTGACTTAGAAGACCTAACAATAGACAGCGTAATGCTGCAGTATGTAGATGATTTAATGATCTGCTCCACCTCATTGGAACAGTGTCATAAAGATTCTATTAAAGTGCTTACTAGGTTAGCACAAGGAGGTCATAAAGCATCTAAGACAAAACTACAGTATTGCCAGACACAAGTGGAATACTTAGGACGACTGATCTCATATGGTACAAAAGCTATAGCCCCAAATCATTTAGAAGGCATTAGTAAAACACCATTGCCACAAACAGTAGGGCAGATGATGACCTTTCTAGGAATGACAGGATTTAGTTCTGATTGGATAGAGGGATATGCAGTAAAAACAGCTCCACTAAGAGAGATCATGAAACAAGCAGGATTGCAAAAGTTAAATACTAAATTACAATGGAATGCAGATGCAATGATATCGTTTGAATCTATAAAAAAAGAATTACAACGAGCACCTGCCCTTTGTACTCCTGATTACACTATACCATTTCACCTGTATGTGGCAAACAGAACTGATGGCTATGCATCAGCTGTATTGATGCAAGAGACATGTAGTGGCAGGAAAAAACAACCCATAGCATACTACAGCACTAAGTTGGACAATGTAGCACAAGGTTACCCACCATGTTACCAACAAGGCCTTGCAGCATTATATTTTGCTTATGAGAAGGCATCCACGTTGACTATGGGGTACCCTGTAATCATTTACACGCATCATAAAATTGTAGAGTTGCTAGAACAAGGAAAATTTGTTTTAACGCAAGCCCGTATTTTAGCATACTCATCACTACTGACGTATCCAGATGTTACCATTAAGCGATGTAATACAATCAATCCAGCTGAATTGATTCCTCTGGATTTTGAAGGTGAGCCACATGATTGTGTGGCTAACTCATTGGCATTCACTAGGCTACGACCGGATCTTGAGTCAACACCCGATCTCTGAAGCAGAAGTAATTTACTTTGTTGATGGTTCCAGTTTTAGAGATTATACAGGAACTCATACAGGATATTCAATAATAAAGCAAGACAAGGACGAATTTATACCAGTAATATCCCAACACTGTGTACAGCCATGTTCTGCTCAATTAGCGGAATTAAAAGCACTCACAATTGCATGCCAATTAGCAAAAGGACAAATAGCAAATATTTTTACTGATTCAGCTTATGCTCATGGTGTATGTCATCTATTTGGAGCGGTGTGGAAACAAAGAGGTTTCAAAAAGAGTGATGGGACTCCCATCCAACACACTCAACAGATAGTACAGTTAATTTCTGCCATGATGTTACCAAAGCGATTAGCTGTTATCAAATGTCAGGCTCATAAAAAAGGAAACAATTATATCATTAAGGGTAACAACACAGCTGATTTAGAAGCTAAAAAAGCATCAGGATGTAAAGTTGCAGTATTAGCTCCAACAATTTTAATAGAACCACAACCTCAGCTACAGGATATAATTAGAATTCAACAACAAGCAGGTCCATATGAACAGACAATGTGGCATCAACGAGGAGCAACAAAAGACACACAAGATATTTGGCGTTCACATGAAGGACAGATAGTAGCACCAACTACGCTATTGAATATACTTATTACAGATGCGCATGGATTTGACCATTGCGCAAGGGGGGAAGTAGTAAGGAAAATTAAACAGCAAGGATATTGGTCACCGTACTTACATGCAATGATAGACGAATTTCTGTCCACATGTGAAATTTGTGCCAAAAACAATGTTAGGAAAGGAACAACCACACCGATAGGCCACATACCAATACCAGAAGGACCATTCAAACACTTAGTAATGGATTATGTGGACATGATAAAGCGAGTACAAGGCAAAAGATACATGCTTGTGGTAATAGACAGATTTAGCAGATGGGTAGAAGCAATACCATCAGCAGATGAGGGGGCAGGAACAGTTATTAAGTTTCTAACAAGAGAAGTAATCCCGAGATTTGGAATACCATCAGAAATAAGTTCAGATAACGGATCAGCGTTTATTCAAAAAACTGTAAAGCAAGTATTACAGCAACTAAGAATAAAACAGAGGTTAGGCTGTGTTTACAACCCACAATCTCAAGGGCTAGTGGAAAGGGTTAATGGTACCCTCAAGGCCAAACTATTTTTTCTATTTAAGAGTATTCAGAAGAAAGTGGAATGAGCCCAGGAGAGAGGGACCTTACAAAGTGGTAACAGCTACTCCAACAGCAACTACCTCAGTCAAACCTAGTAGCAATTCAGAAATAACGCAAACAAATGAAGAATTAGGTAAAACACAAAGGATATCAAAACAACGTAGAAACATTGAAAATAAGGTTGAGAGTAATGGAAATATTAGGAAAATAGATAGGTTATGGGAAACAGCACAAAATAATGAATGGTATGAATGGGCAACTTTTACAGCGAGAGAAATAGGTATGGAAAACTGCCTACTATGCTCCAAATCACCCCTAAATAAGGTAACAGTAATTCCAAATCAACATGACTATCAAAAATGTGGCAACTTTAATAGAAACTTTTGTCATTTAAGAAAGCATGTTAGACCATACTGCCCAGCAGAATGTTTGGCATTTCTGGGAAATTCCATTCTTAAGGATCACTTCAATAAACCGCATTGGGGGGATTGGTGTAGATATGGGGATATAAAAGAAAATATTAAACTAAAAAAAGGAAAAGTATAAATCCCAAAATGGTATGACATAGATTATAGCCAAGAGTATGAGTGTTATAGTAAACCTAAAGGAGTTCATGATTTGGGAGAATTCATGGGAAAGTGTGCTATAACATGGAACCTAGATAAAACAAATGCTTGGAACTCAGATGTACCTGTAAGAGCCCCAGAACTGCAAGCACAAGGATTAAGGAAGGGAATACAAATAAATCAAGAAAAGTGTGAGAATCAAACTATAGCATTACCATCGATAGAATTGTATGAAGATCAAACACTAGTGGTGGCAGATTTTTTCTGGGTTTGTGGGAAAGAACAACTTATGGCATCGTTACCACTAGGATGGAAAGGGATATGTGTTAGTGTACGATTGATTCAGGAAATTACAATAGCACAGTGGGAAGCAGGACAATTTATAAAGGAAGATAGAAACAGAACGAAAAGAGCATATAAAACAGACCCTAATGTGTTTTTAGACTCAATTGGTCAACCTAGGGGTATACCCAATGAATTTAAGGCTAGAGATGAGGTCAAGGCAGGGCTAGAATCAATATTCATTTGGATTACACAAAATAAGAATACAGAGTGGATCAATTATATTTACTATAATCAACAAAGATTTATTAATTACACTGATGATGCTTTAACTGCTTTAGGAGAGTAAGTACATGAAACAAGTAGAATGACATGGCAAAACAGACAGGCTCTTAATTGGTTATTGGCAAAACAAGGGGGTGTGTGTGTTATGTTTGGAGATCAGTGTTGTACTTTCATACCAAACAATACTGCACCAGGAGGAACATTTAGTGAAGTCATGATTAAGTTAAAAAGCTTAAGAACCGAAGTTAAAGCAAATGCTGGAAGGAATAACCAAATGTAGAATTGGCTCGATTTAAAATTAGGAGCATCGGGAGCATGGTTTGCTAAATTAGGAATGTTTTTGGGAATTGCAATAGTAATAGGAGTGTTAGTATTTTGTTGTATGCTGCCTTTATTAAGGTCATTAGTTATTAAAGCCACAGTTAAGCAAATGGAATTATTAAGATGTCAAGATAATGGTAGAGTTATAGTAGAGCATCAGGGTTGGATTGAAAAACCACATTGGGATTCACAAACATTAGATGAGGAGTCAAGCACTTCAAACGAAGACGAAGAAGATGAATAAAAGATGAGCCATACCCTGGGTGAAAGTGCTAGCCTAACCTCTCCCCAATGGGTGGCCCTCTACGATACGTAAAGTATCTGGGTTGAAGACATCTGCATTACACTTTAATGATATGATGGATGATTTAAGAATATGGCAAACACCAGTAAACTAATCCATCACAATCAAGCTGAACCAATTGGACAATTAGGATTATAACATGTTGTATATTAAAAGGAAATGGAGACAGAATCTTTTACTCTGCTCTCGAGACAATTTGAGTAGAGATGTTTGGTTCTGTAATCTCCACCGGAGTGCGGTTGCATAATGGGGTCATTGGTAGTGCAATGGTGAGACTTAATTGAGTCACTAGATAGCATAGCAAAAGCAACTGAATTATGAAACTGCACTCAGGAATGTGACTCTAAAAAGTCACAAAGGGGGAAATATGTAGGAGATTTTATGAGTTATATCTGACATGTAAACATTGTTAATTGTACCACAGTTATATCTGACAGGCAAACATATAGTTGGCTGTATGTGCATGAAGGCCTTAAGAACGTGTGTTCTATATATGTGTGACATTTTAAAGTGTGCAGAGTAAGCATTACGTGTGGGCTCTCATGACTGCTTATGTGTGACATTTGAAAGTTTGCAGAGTAAGCATTACATATGGGCTCTCATGACTGCTGGGAGAAAAATATCCCTTGCAAAGGTGGTTCTGTAACTTCCTAATTTGGTCAGACCAGAGTTTGACCAAATAATGCATGTTTAAAAAAGGATAAGCCCAACCTTGTTTGTGAAGATGTATTTAAGTGAATGAAAGCCAGAGTTAGTTAGTTGCTCTGCAGGCCGACTCGGCTTTATTGGTTGCAATAAAGTCTAATATTCTGAAATCAAAACCTAAGAATTTGAGAGTGATTCTTCATAGATTAAGGCAAAAATCTACAACAGGTGTGATCTCACTGGCAGTGTGAATCTATTAAACTAAAAATGCAATTCACACTAAACGTTTACTTGAATACACATCTTGAGCATAGATGTTTTTGAATTCGAAGTCATATTTATATTTTTTCTGGGGCTTAAAGTAAAATATATCACGTGGTGTCCAGAAACAGAAAAATGCTCAATAAAAGCTGAAAATCTTGAAATAATAAATGTTAGCATGACAACTGCAGAATAATCTTTTATTGTTATGTTTTTTTTTTAAATAAGCAGCGAAACAATTGTTTTAAAATGTGACTAATTTTTAAAAACACTTTTGTCCACAAAATCAATCATGTGGTGTAACCAACATGTATCTGTTGTTTATGGTGACCATAAAACTATAAAACAGAGTGGACACCTTGAGACCCTAAAAACAGCCTGAAGTTTTAAAAAAACTATTTTTTTTATGAAAAGGCACATTTTGTTCTGGTCATGTGGTGTAACCCTAAGAAAATGTCATGATATTTTTGGGGGAAAAAAATCAGCATATGTATAAAAAACTATAAAAATGATTCAATTTATTTATTTTTTTTTTATCCCCTCATGTATTCAAGGTGCAAAGAAAGTATTACATTACCTTTTACTCTATGGTTAGACCACATGACATTTAAAAAAATACAAATAAATTGGTAGAAAATGTTGTAAAGGTTTTTTAAAAAAAATGTATGAGACCAGACTGAACACAAAGATTACATTTCTAAGAACCTGACAAGTGTTTTAATTTAAACTGGAGTTTTTAATAAGATTTCTTATTTTTAATTCCCCAGACAACCATATTTGTCAATGACCCATAAGCATTAGCCATTAAAAAATGTTTGACCATCATCCTCTTTGAAATCGTTGGACAAATCAGCCACTGTATGTTTATATATATATGTGTGTGTGTGTGTGTGTGCTGCATGCGCCTCTCCAGGTCTCCGTCTAACCATTAGATGACCAGGTGGCAATTTCTTCTGAAGCAAATTGATCATTAAAACTTATTTAACTTTAAATTGTTGCTTCTGCCCACCACTGTATTGCTGTTTGAAATGACCTAACTCTCACACACTAACAGCTCCGTGATGTGTCGACTGGTAGCAGGAAGCGTTTTTTAGAAGTTAATAAAGTTCTAATTATCAAATAATTTTTACTCAAACCTATCGATTTTCTTCAGAAGACATTATTTGATTGACTGGAGTCATGTGAATTACTTTTATGCTGCCTAATTGTGACTTTTGGACTGTCAAACAGCCAGCAGACTGATGACACTCATTCGCTTCACAAATAGAGCTGAAATGTGCTTATATATTTTCATTTCAGTTCTGCTAAAGATGGAAAGACATACACATCTGAGATGGCTTAAAGGTGAGTAAATCATGAGAGAATGGTCATTTTTGGGTGAACTAATCCTTTGACCCCATTAAAAGGTATTTGGGATGTGCTGGAGAAGACTTTACAGAGTGGTTAGACTCACCTGTTATCAATACAAGATCTTGGCCAAAGATGTATGCAACTGTAACCCGCACAAGAAGAGACAGTCACAATGTAAAAGAAAACTGCTTTTATTAAAGAGCAGGCAAAAGTACAAAAGGGCAAATCCAGAGAAGAGTAGTAATGGGGAGCGATAGGTCGAAGCCGGGGAATCAGGATATGGCAAAGGGGCGAATCTACAGAAGAGTGGTCGAGGAAAGCGTAAGGTCGAAGCCGGGGAAATCAGAATCAGTATAACAGGTAAGTAGAATAAGACAAGCTAGTTGAATAGACAGGGGAGCTAGGGGAACACTAGAGCTGGCAAAGCGAAGGGGTAAACTAAACAATAACCAACCAGAGTGAAACTAAAGGGTTGTGATATATATAGGGGGAAAAAACGAGCGGTGCAGGTGAAACGAATAACCTAGTGATTGGGACGAGTGCGGGTGAAACTAATACTCTGGTGATTGGGAGCGAGCGTGAGAGACCGAGGAAGCGGAGCGAACTAGAGGAGCGGGGTTCGTTACAGCAACTCAGAATGGAAATAAATGCTGTGACGATGCATAAGGTTGTTGAAACAATGCCACAATAAATTTGCGCCATAATCAAAGCTAAAGGTGGTCCAACAAAATAATAGAGTATTACTAGAGTCTACTAGAGTATAGGGGTTTGCTTTTAAACTCTTTGACCTGTCAACACAATTATTTACCTACATAATTTACACACACAATATTTAAAAATATTTGTAAAAACATTTATTGTATTTTCTACAAAAAAGTTATTTAATGACTTTAAACATGTTATGTAGTTTAACGATCAAGTGCTTTCTGTGCAGCTTGAATACATGAGAATGTACACAACTTATCGTTCATTCATTTCACAAAAGTTATCAAACATATTTTTTAAGGTGAGGGTTTTCTCACGGTTACACCAAATGACCTGAACAAAATGTGCCTTTGTTATAAATGTCAAAATCTTAATATTTAATGATATGACAAAATAATGTTGTTGTTTTTTTTTACATAAACAAAATGTGTACCTACATGTTGGTTACACCACATGATTTTAATTTGATGGGCAATTTTGTTTCAATTCTTAATCATTTAAAATAAATTTCTGTCTCCAGAAGTTGACACCGCATGTCATTTTTTATTTTAAGCCCTAGAAAAAAGTTAAATGACTCATGACTTACTTTGAACTCAATAATTGAAAACATTTTATTTTTAAGTATTAAGTATTTAAGATTTTTTTCACTTGTTTTGACTATAAAAACTACAAAATACACGTTAAAAATACATTCTCTAAAAACCTAAATATCTTACGCAGTGTTGTTTCTAAAACAAGATCAATCAAATTCATATTGTTACAGGAAAACAAAACAACAAATATTATCAACAATATGATTTTTGCCCTAATATCATAGATTTTACTAGAAAAAAAGAAATTATGATATAACGTGATTTTTCTTGAGAAAAAATATGATTGTGTCTGGTAACATGTGCATGTAAAATGGCTAGAAATAGCATTTTAGCTTAGCGTAAAGCTGACAATTAACACAAGGTATATTTATTTTTCATCTGCTCCAAACTTACTTCAAACTTACTTCTCTGTCTGTAACACATGTAGAAATCACACACCATAAGAAAGTGTTTCACCGCTGTTCAAATGCACTTTGGATCGCATCATTTATATGTATAAATGTTTTCCCTCTGAAAGGACTAAATATTAAATGAAACAAATGACAATAAAATGCAAAAAGTAATCTCATCATTAATCAAAATACTTTTTGAATGTAACAGTATTCTAATAATCAATTATTTCAATTGTTAACTGTAGTTTAATACAGTTACTTGTATTTTGTATTTTAAATACATAATCATGTTACATATATTCCTTTACTCCCCAACACTGCACACACACACATACACACACACACACACACACACACACACACACATCGCATAATACAAGTACTGCAAGCCGTAAAACACATGTTAATATTAATATAAAAAATAGACATAATGTGTAAGGTTGGGAACACCTATTGTATATAAATTGTGTAATAAACACTTAACAAACAAATCATTATTTAATATCTCCAATAGTATAGTTGAGAACTCCTGTAGAGTCTTTGGCGTATGTGTGTTAAGTGGAAGTTCAGATTTCTGCTGACTAATGCTGACAATCTTAATGACTGATTAAATGCAGCCACTTCTAATGAATACATTCAAAAATACAAGACATAAACATATTTTATATACTTCTTTTAACATTTTTAGTAAATCAGTTTTAAATCAGTTATATTAATCATCACTGTGGGTATCTGAGTAACTTGAAATGTGTCACCTTGTCATTTTTTGTGCACTTATTATACTCTATTTTTCTTTTCATATCACACACCTTTTCTTCTTAACATAACATAAATCACCTCAGAATGACAGCACAATACACCAGTGCAATACGGGGCGTGGAGTCCACTCAGCCGCATATAAAAATCACTTTCAAGAAACAGTGTGGTTGATTTGACCACACAGAGAGATCTTTGAACATGGCAGTGTTTAAGGCAGGCAATGTCCTAATAACTGGGGCCAACCGGGGCTTGGGCTTTGAAATGGTCAAGCAACTCTTGGAGGTCCCCTGTCCAAAGCGGAAGATTTTCGCCTGCTGCCGTGACCCAGACGGGCCAAAGTCTGAGGTGAGTAATCAGAAGCTTGGAACAGACAATAGCGAGATAAATCCTTATCAGCTTTGTTAAATTATTCATTTTTTGTCTTTTTCAGGCATTGAGAGAACTGGTGAAAAAGCATCCAACTGTGATCACTATTATATGTCTCGGTAAATGTGCACAAATCTTTTTTGGGGCATATTCAATTTTCAATGGAAATGATATGGACATATTCTGACACTTGCCACTGCTTTTTTGTTAGATGTTGCTGATCCATGCAGCATTAAAGAGTCTGCCAAGAAAGTGGGTCCTCTACTGGGGAAGAATGGCCTGAACATGCTGGTGAATAATGCTGCCATGTTGGCATTTGGCCCCATGATGTCCATTCCCATTGAGGACATGCAGAACACCTTCAACACCAACGTGATGGGGCCATTTTTAGTCATCAGGGTAATAGAGGAAATTTATTGTTGTGAGCTCTGAGGTGTTTTTCCAATACATGAAATTATGAAATAATGTGTGGAAGTTGCCTTCTGACTAAGGATCTGGGCTTGAATCAACATTGTGCCCTTGAGGCGGATTGTTCTATAACTGTTTGCTTAGTCTCATCCTTAACTCTATGCTTCCACTGGCGTAGAGTGAGCAGAGCTGAGCATGTATTTTCAATTAATTCTTATGAAAGCCGAGAGACACATTCATGAGGGTAGTGGAAGTGATGAGAAAGATACAGCTGCAGGCAGAGCTTCAAAAAGGGGCGGGAGCTCCAAACTGCCAGCAAAGATTTACTTGGATAGACCTACTTGGAATTGACAGTAGTGCAGTTGAGAACAGACAAGAGCATCAAAAAGTTGAGAAATTCTCTTTATGTAAATAAAGAGGGAAAGCAGGCAATAACTTTGAGATGAAAACAGTGATGTCTGTCACAAGCGCTTAAAAATCTGCCGACAATGATGGGGTTTCTGTTGGATTGGGGCAAAATCACATCCTTGTGTTTATTTCAGACTTTACATGAAGACTGCATGCTTTCATTGTAGCCAGGCTGTGACTGGCTAATCAAAAGTGTAATAAATCAACACTGTTTGTATACTGTGTGCATTCAGAAAATAAGTTTTCATATTTCTATCTGTAATTGCGCATATATCTGATGATTTTCCTGATGGTGTACTGAAAGCAATGAAAGCGATGGTGAAAGCATTGGTGTACAAATGTAGTAGTTGCATACTACAAGCATGCCCCAAAGCGGCATCTCTCTAGCGTTTGTGAGCGGCATTAAACAGATTTCTCCAGAAACACTCTATGCAAGTACGTGAACACAGATGCAACCGACTGGCCAGTTGAACATTCTTAACCTGTGTTCTTACGTTATTGCGGTGGTAACAAATTTCAGTCCTCAAGGGGGCGATAGAGTTACCTTCAAACACATTCGATATTAAACAGAATGTGTTATTACTCTGGTAAGTTGCTATAAATACATTGACTGCATCCGAAAGTTGGAAAATGCTGCCTTCGGAGGCTGTTAAGCCATTAACTGATTAGGCAGCATGACAAGTGCCTTAGCTTTCGGATGCCGCCTTTGAATTTATCTAACTTGCTCAACAGTATTTTCTTCAAACTTCAAACCTCTTTTAAGTAAACATTCTTGGTCAGAAGAAGCTGCCATATGCAGCAGATGTCTAGTGTAACCAGGGCTGGACTGGCAACTTTTGGGTATTTTCCCGGTGGGCCGACGCACTTTGGGGCCAATCAGGGGCAGACTGTACATTGGGAGAACCGAGCTGGCCAGTGGATCGGCTGCAAGATGGGCCAAATGATGCAATAAGCTAAAATGAGCCGCCGTGTTATGCAGAATGGACCACAAAACCCGCCGCGATATACAGAAAAGGCCCTCCCACACCCCCCTCTCGCTCAACAACTTTTGGGCCAGTTGCTATGTAAAATCCTGGGCTGATTTTTCTTCAAAATTCAGCCCTGAATGTAACGGGAGCCAACTGGTACGTGATAGCTGTGCGGTATGCATAAACCTCACTCCTCTGGCCTCAAGAGGCACACTAGCGACTGACACTAGAGGCTGTAGCCTTTGGCCTCCTCATTATGCACGCCCACCTCCCATGCCATCTGATGGCGGTTTGAATCCTGCTCGGAGTGGGTCGAGCAGGACCGGTTTCAGTGGTGCCGTGACCCAGATGTAAGTGAGGTTTATGGGGGTGAGTGTAATGTGAGCCAGCTGGTACTTGATAGCTGTGCAGTATGTGTAAACCTCACTCCCCTGGCCTCAAGAGGTGCACTAGTAAAGGCTGTAGCCTTTAGCCTCCTTGTTGTGTTGCCCTTATGATGGAAAGTAAGGTACAACACCATTTGATTGTTTGTTTGTTTTTTGTTTTTTTTAGATTTTACTTGAATTCAACTGGATGCGTCAATATAGACACGAACACTTGCAACACTACACTTAATTTCCCTCTTATCTATAATAGGGAATAAACACGTTATTATTAACAACCTACTGAAACCTACTGGTCGTTAATTGAAACAACAGCACTACTGAGCAATTAATTTACACAGAAATATCAGACCTGTTAAACAATTAAATATAATGAAATAAAGAAATGAAAAGAAAAGAAAAGTATAGGGGTGACCACATTAGCGTTCCCGCCTCCAACGCCAGCTCGAATCCTGTTCGAAGCGTGTTGAACAGGACCGGTTACACTAGCAATAGTCTGGCTTTACATTACAAAAAGGTGTAACTGTATACATATGTCATATTGGACACTTGACATGGTATCCTAATTGAGCAAGTGACAAATCAATTTTGAATACAGGGTAATGAATTTCTTTCTATTTCTTTTGAACAGGAGTACCTACCATATCTACAAACTGCAGCCAAAGCCAGAGGAACATCAGGAATGTCCTGTGATAAAGCTGTTGTCATCAATATCTCTTCTACAGGGGGCTCCATAACCAGAATGCCTTCCTTATACAGCCGATTTCCTTATATCCCTTATTGCGTGAGCAAGGTACAGAGAGGTTCTGCTTGGCACTACAGGAAGTCAATTGATACAAGATTGAAGCTCATCACTCTTTCAAATTTTTAGTCTGAAACAAAAAGCTGAAGATCATAAGTAGGATGGTAGCTATAACTATGAAGGAGAATACACTTGTGATAGAGCACAACGGTCTGGATCCGGAAGAAAAATCATTAATTTTTTCCATAGGTGAATTGATGTTTAACGATAGCGTATAAAGATAACCTCGAAGACAGGCCTACTGTGAGCACCGAAGTTAATCTTTCACTATCATGATGCACTGCGAATGATGCAATCGAGTTGGTCTTCCTACACTCTCAAACTTCTTATATGTTTGTAAACATCCAAATTTTGGGCAATAGAATTTAAATATATTGTTTTATCCTTGTAATAAACAACTTTAAACTTATAGTTTTATATTGTTCCATCAATTTTAATTCAATGACATCAATCGCAATGCTTCATGGGATTGTAGGTCATGCCCTCGTGAAAGACGGTAAGAACACCGTCTTGCACCTTTGTCTTTTTGTCCAATTTAAAAAAAATCAAAACTCTTCATATCAAAGTTTTTTATGTTGTGATTCACCTCAGAGCTGGTTGGTTTGGATCACGACTTACAATTCTTTTATGAAGGATTTTATGAAATCTCTATGGAAGAAGTTAATGGGAAAAATACTTCAGGAACCATGATGGCTCAAAAACTGGTCAGGCATTGTTGCCACTATTGACCAACTACTTATAAAAATGGATGTACAATGCATACTAACACAACAGAAAACGAAAAACAGCATGACAACCTTTTGTCTTTCAGTGCGTAAATAAGTTGGTGTAAATAAACTGTACATGATTCACTTCCTGTTTAAACAGTATTAACAATATAAAACCAGAGTTTTTGCGTAACTAAAATGGTACTGCTTTCCGATATCAGGCAGGTCTCAACATGCTGACTGCATTAATGGCGGTGGAGTTAAAGCCAGATGAGATCCTCTGCATGGCCCTTAACCCAGGATGGGTGAGGACTGAAATGGGTGGAGAAGAGGTGAGTGTAGGATCTATAACAACAAAGTTAATTTTGATAAAGGTGCACTCAGTAATTATTACTATTTTGCACTGACATCTAGTGACAGATGCAGCATTACAGTTCTCAGTACTGGATGTTATTGCAAAATTACAATGACAAGTTTTAAATTAACAGAACTGAACTACCAACCCTTGAACCTTAAACCTAAACCTAATCGATAGTGTCGTAAAAGCAA
Source organism: Xyrauchen texanus (assembly GCF_025860055.1). Lineage (NCBI taxonomy): Eukaryota > Metazoa > Chordata > Actinopteri > Cypriniformes > Catostomidae > Xyrauchen > Xyrauchen texanus. The sequence goes on along the minus strand of NC_068287.1, from coordinate 10,264,975 downwards.
ATGTGAGATGAAAAATGCAATTTCTGAAGCAACCATGTAATTCTGTGGTGCTTCCATGACACTTACGGCTCAACATTTCTGTCACATGTGCTCTGCAGGATCCCGGTCCTTTGTATTGCAAGTGCATCACTCAATCAGTTGAACAATCTGGCAATCTGAACAAGCTTGTAAATGTAGTTGGTTTTATAATGCAAATGTTAAAATGCATCTCCATAAAAGTCATGTGCTATAGTAAAATGTTTATGTCATAAGATTTTTAGTACAACGATGCATGCAAAATTATTTTTCAAAAAAGTAGGTTTAGTAACATGATTCTATGAGACCAGGTTGTCATCTCGTATTAGCGTACATCTTTTTAAACATGTTTTTCAAAAATACTAATTTCTTTCTGTTTAAAATTTTTGCAATTACCAGAAAATCAATGAGTGCACCTTTAAGTTCTGAGCACAAATGCAGGAGAACATGTCAAATGGATTTTCAAAATGAGGTTGCAATACAAAAAAGGAATAAATCCTGCATGCGTGCAATAAATTCAATATTCATTACAGTTATTTTATCAAATCATATTATTTCAGGTAGTTTCAGGTAGTGAGCTAAATCCATGTTTTTCCCATCAGGCACCACTTGAAACAAGAGAAAGTGTGGAGGGTATGCTGCGTGTCATTAGCAGCCTTACTGAGAATGAGCATGGTGGGTTCATGGACTACAATGGACAAACTCTGCCCTGGTAAACCAAAAGAACTTTGGCATCAGAGAGGATACCAATGGGCTGATCCAGATCCAAAGATCCTATACTACCATGAAAGTGCCCCTGTAATCATAGCACTTAAAGACAATTTGTACTTATGACAGACACATTACAACTTCATAGTTTTCCATAACAATAAATAATCTGAACAATTAATAAAGCAGCCCTGTGTTTTTATAGAGGAAAAAATATATTTTTAGCATCAACACGTGTATTTACAATTTAATTATGCATTAACAATCCTTAATAATTGTTTATTATTTAACTTAAAATGTTGCAATTACTGTGCTTATCAATCGCACACCTTGTTGATTCAGGGGAATGATTAATAATTAATAGTAGCTCTAATAAGATGCACGTAAAACTGGTGAAATATAAAAAGACAGTACCATCTATGCACAAAAATATAAATACAAATGTTAGATGGGGTTTTCATATATATATATATCTCAGGGAGAAAACATCTATTTACTGAACCAATAAAAGAGATCTGATGGTTACCTAGAACAATCTTCTACTGGTTTAATCAAAATGTATTCACATATAAAAGTCCCTAACAGATCGGCACTACAATAGCGATAGTGGAGCTACTGATTAGCTCGATCAGTTTACGAGTAATGCCTTCAAGATTAGATTAAGGACCTTTGTGTTTCTAGAGCACATGTTTAACCTCTTCATTTTTTATAGTAAAATTGTACTGTTTTTTTGGAAAGCCTCCAAGCAATTGTATTCACTTGTCATTTTTTCACATACTTTATACCTATTTATTTACTTTATCCTCATAACAGCCACTCAATTGATATGAAATGACTATGAAAATCTATGAGTATGACACAGGAGGACAATACACCAGTACAGTGTGAGGGGTTCACTCTGCCACATATAAAAGCCACTACCAAGAGGCAGTGTGGGTAACAGCACTAGATTGATAATCTGGAAGCATGACAGCAGGCATGTAGTGCTCTCATCACAGGGGCCTTCTGAGGCTTAGGTTTAGAAATCGTCAAGCAAGTCCTGGAGGACCCTTGTTCAAACATTTTTGCTGGATGCCGTGACCTAGATTGGCCATATTCTGAGTTGCATACCATGAGGACAGTTTAGGTAAACACAATTATACTACACTTTATTCTGGTCCAGAGGTGGGTAGAGTAGCCAAAAATTGTACTCAAGTAAAAGTACTAACATAAATAATTACTTGAGTAAGAGTAAGTATCCAATTAAAAGAGTACTCAAGTAGTATCTCATTACTTTCACAAATTACATAATAGACATTTAATCCCCAATATTACACATTGAACATGTATTATTATTATTGTATAATTATTATTATTATTCGTGGAAATTCTGTCATCATTCACCATTCATTAGACAGAATGTTTACCTGAGTCACTATTTACTTTCAGTGAATGTTTTATATATATACACATATGCACACATACACACATGTACACACACACACATACAAACACATACACATACATATACATATATGTATAATAAATAACATAATATATATTATTGTAACAAACTGGCCATGGAGATGGTGTTAGGATCCATGTGCAGGAAGTTTATTAAAAGAGATACAAGCAAACAATCCAAAACAGCAGGCAGAGAGTCATAGTTGTAAAGCAGGCAGATAAATCCAATAAGCCAAATAGACAGTCCAACCAGGTAAACAAAAATAAAGGGTTATCCAAAAAGTAGAAAATCCAGAAAAATAGGCAATGGTCATAACATGAATCAATAAACAATGGCAATGGCAAAAAGCAGGGTAAACTGGCAATACTTCACACAGAACAATGGCAATGGCTATGGCCCTGTCCCAAATGGCGCACTTCATGCGGACTTTCGGTCTCGTGGACTTAAATTGCGCGTGCTCGCTGAGTCTACGAATCCGTAGGCTGTCCCATTTAGCATTTTAACGCTCTGAAGTGTGCTCAGCAGCGCCCCCTTTGTACCCTTGAAGTGGTCTTCCACGAAGCCCGCATAGATCCAGGCTTCACGCACTTCAAGTACCCAGGAGTCCTTGTGAAAGGCCAATCAGACAACTGGTGTGAAGAGCGCTTTCGCTCACGGACACAGACAATTGATAACATGGCTGAGAAGAAAATATTTAAGTGTAAGTATCATTATGGTTTTTATGACTGTGTACATTTTACCAGTTGTTACCTACAGTTTATACAAACATTATGGTCATCAACCAGTGGTTGATGTCTCAAACATAGTAATAGCGCGCTGAATAATAGGCTGATCGCATAACGATTCATTATATAGAACCGAATGGCAGGGCTTTACTGAGTCCTATGTAAGTGAAGTATGGATATTTAAACCTGTAAATTAAAAACGACATAAAAAAAACAAGGTACACATAAAAAATATAAAATACATATATATATATATGTATATAAAGAAAAAAGAAAATTAAACAGTAAATCAAATAATAATGACGTAATGCATTAACGACTTTTGACAAGTTATATGTTTATCTACAAAGTCAATAACATTTACTTGCTTACCCTTTCCTCCGTGCATAACATCAGCACTTGTATGCATGAAAAATAATCTTGTCTTCTACGACGTCGGAGCGTATAAATGTGATTTCTCTGCATGGCAAGCCATCTCGCAAACACAATAGTAAAAACAACAACAATAGGCAGCATATTTCCCCGAACCGAACCTGCAGCTCCTGTCCAACAATAACCACGCTTCACGATCGAGTCTGTCCCAAAAATACTTCTCAATGCGCCCTTGTGGACTTGCGCGAGGGGCCCTATAAGTCTGCACTACATGACGTCACCGAAGTGTGGACTCTGAGGAAGTCCACAAGTCCGGAGTGTGCCATTTGGGACAGGGCCTATATATACATGTGGAAAACAGGAAATGAGCAGTGAAGAAATGGGTGAAGATCAGTATTTGGGAGAGTGCTCCCTCTGGTGGTTGGTAGGATGGGTAACAAACTCAGACGTTACTAATATATATATATATATATATAGCTAGCGATCAGGTAAAATATGATCACCATATATATGTGGGGCAGTGGTGGCTCAGTGGTTGAGGCTCAGGGTTACTGACCAGAAGGTTGGGGGTTCAAGTCCCAGCACCACCAAGATGCCACTGTTGTGTCCTTGAGTAAGACACTTAACTCCAGGTTGCTCCGGGGGGATTGTCCCTGTAATAAGTGTACTGTAAGTCGCTTTGGATAAAAGCGTCTGCCAAATGCATAAATGTAAAATGTTTTGCCACCCCAGAGAGCGTTGTTCGCCTTTGCCAGGAGCCGCTACTGTTTATATATCTTTTGTTTAATGCTTAAGACTGGACACACACACACACACACACACATATATATATATATATATATATATATATATATATATATATATATATATATATATATATATAGCCTATATATGTACACTCACCTATAGGATTATTAGGAACACCTGTTCAATTTCTCTTAATGCAAATATCTGATCAACCAATCACATGGCAGTTGCTTCAATGCATTTAGGGGTGTGGTCCTGGTCAAGACAATCTCCTGAACTCCAAACTGAATGTCAGAATGGGAAAGAAAGGTGATTTAAGCAATTTTGAGCGTGGCATGGTTGTTGGTGCCAGACGGGCCGGTCTGAGTATTTCACAATCTGCTCAGTTACTGGGATTTTCACGCACAACCATTTCTAAGGTTTACAAAGAATGGTGTGAAAAGGGAAAAACATCCAGTATGCGGCAGTCCTGTGGGCGAAAATGCCTTGTTGATGCTAGAGGTCAGAGGAGAATGGGCCGACTGAGTCAAGCTGATAGAAGAGCAACTTTGCCTGAAATAACCACTCGTTACAACCGAGGTATGCAGCAAAGCATTTGTGAAGCCACAACACGCACAACCTAGAGGCGGATGGGCTACAACAGCAGAAGACCCCACCGGGTACCACTCATCTCAACTACAAATAGAAAAAAGAGGCTACAATTTGCAAGAGCTCACCAAAATTGGACAGTTGAAGACTGGAAAAATGTTGCCTGGTCTGATGAGTCTCGATTTCTGTTGAGACATTCAGATGGTAGAGTCAGAATTTGGCGTAAACAGAATGAGAACATGGATCCATCATGCCTTGTTACCACTGTGCAGGCTGGTGGTGGTGGTGTAATGGTGTGGGGGATGTTTTCTTGGCACACTTTAGGCCCCTTAGTGCCAACTGGGCATCGTTTAAATGCCACGGCCTACCTGAGCATTGTTTCTGACCATGTCCATCCCTTTATGGCCACCATGTACCCATCCTCTGATGGCTACTTCCAGCAGGATAATGCACCATGTCACAAAGCTTGAATCATTTCAAATTGGTTTCTTGAACATGACAATGAGTTCACTGTACTAAAATGGCCCCCACAGTCACCAGATCTCAACCCAATAGAGCATCTTTGGGATGTGGTGGAACGGGAGCTTCGTGCCCTGGATGTGCATCCCACAAATCTCCATCAACTGCAAGATGCTATCCTATCAATATGGGCCAAGATTTCTAAAGAATGCTTTCAGCACCTTGTTGAATCAATGCCACGTGGAATTAAGGCAGTTCTGAAGGCGAAAGGGGGTCAAACACAGTATTAGTGTGGTGTTCCTAATAATCCTTTAGGTGAGTGTATATAAGTAACGTCTGAGTTTGTTACCCATCCTACCAACCACCAGAGGGAGCCCTCTCCCGAATACTGATCTTCACCCATTTCTTCACTGCTCATTTCCTGTTTTCCACATGAATAATGAAGTAGGAATTTTGGATGAGAAGGTAATATGAAAATGGGCAATTTCCATGTTTGGTGGTAAAATGTCTCAACAACTCTACCCACACAAACACATACATATACTCTGATCAGCCACAACATAAAAACCACTTGACTGATATTGTGTAGGTCATGCCAAAACTGTGCCAACCTGCTGAGATGCTATTCTTCTCACCACAATTATACAGAGGGGTTATCTGAGTTACTGTAGTCTTATATAAACCAGAATATTTAAATGAGTTGAGAGTCTTTTTTGAATGTTAGTGATTTCAAACTTCAGCTGTCAAACATTACAAGCCCTTTAATCTGCTTTCAGATGCTCTCCTCTTTCTTTCATTCTTTATCTGTAAGACCTGTAAAAATATCTAACTTCAAGTATTTAAACTATTTAAAACTTTAAGCATTATAGTTTTTCATGACAAACTTTACGTAGTTTGTGTCCCACACAAAATGAAATATCAATATTTTCTTTTCCACAACCACCAAAGTGCAGTTATTATTTATAATGTACGGCAAACAGCAATAAATGCTTTTCATACAAAACTATTTAAACAGCTTAACCCAATTAAGCCCAACGTATAAAATAATAGTCAGAAAATAATATTATAATTATTATAAATTATATAAATAATATAAATATTTATAATATTATTATAAAATATATAATTTTTTTTTTTGAGGTCTGGGCTGATTTCTTTTGATTTTCCCATGATAGAAAGAGGCACTGAGATTGAAGGAAGGCCTTAAAATAAATTCACAGGTACACCTCAAATTAGCCTATCAGAAGCTAATTGCCTAAAGGCTTGAAATCATTGTCCAAGCTGCTTAAAGGCACAGTTAACGTCTGATCTGCTGGAAGTGTGATATAGTCAAAGTAAAACAATCATTCGGTAAATAATTGTTGGAAAATGACTCGTGTCATGCACAAAGTAGATGTCCTAAATGACTTGCCAAAACTATAGTTTGCAAATATGAAATCTGTGGAGTGGTTAGAAAATAAGGTTTAATGACTTCAACTTAAGTGTATGTAAACTTCTGACTTCAACTGTAGACAAATTTGTGAATCGGTTTGACCAATTCATTGAATTGAACCGACTCGAAAGAACGATTCACTCACAAATCAGTTCTCAGGTTTGAGTCTACCCAAGAGCAATATTTAGTCTATGAAATATATTAAAGCAAAACTTCCAAGCATGGAAAACACAATTTTCTGCAAATGTATAGAATGTTTATGGAAAATGCCCTTAGTGAGGTTATTCAGCCAAGGAGAACAAATCCAATGTTTCTCTGAACAACTATAAGAAACCAAACACTCCAGCATTCTACAGAAAAACAAACATCAACTCAAACTTATTCTTTTGTTTATTTTAATATGGTTGACAAATAACAATTATGTGCAATAACATTTCTGCCCATTATAAAAACAGCTATAATAGACTTGTAATGATGTTTATGATTATTGCATTTGAAGGTAGTCTGAGACGGTGTAACTTGAAACCATCAAAACCATTACATCATCAGTGTAAACTATTAAGTCTTAAAAACTGCAATGTTTATCTTAATATGTTCAAAAAGCATCAAATAATAAAAGTGTCAAAAGAAATCTACCATAAGAGAGCTATATTCAAACTACACTGATAGCTTTACAGTATGTAGAATGTAACATCAAAACATTTGAATGTTTTTTTCCCCTCTGGTCCTTTAAACATTCATTTATTTAATCCAGAAGAAAATAAAACTTTGCAAAACAAAAATAAAAAAATTTTACTATGTGGAAAAAAAGTTTTACTATGTGGAATACTTAACTATAGTGTTACTCTGAAAAATAGGAATCATATATCATCAGTTCCACTAACTTTATAAACATCATGTGTTCAGTGCATGTTTGGTCATATTTGCATTGGGGATGCTTACTGGCTGTAGTGTAAAACACAAAATACATGAACACTATATGCACACCACTTACTATTCACTTGTAAATAGGGCTGGATGAAATTTTGAATATCTTTACTATCATTTTGCTAATAAATTATATATTTAACACTTATGTGCTCTTTATGTGGCCATTAGTTCCTAAAAAGTGAGTCATTAAGTGCGATCTGTGAGCCCCCATTGACTCACAACTCGCTAGTTTTCAAGTGTCAATACAGATGTTTTATCAGTGTTTCTGATTAGAACATCCGTAGCATTAGAGCTGACAAGTTCTGAAAGAATTCATTTCTGAGTTTAAACTGTTTCTTTCTATGAACCAATAAAAATAAATATGATTGAAAAAATTATAATAATTTCATCACTCAAAAATGTTTATGGAAGTCTACGCGTGTTAGTAGAAATATATACACAGGTAAATATTACCATGTATTGTTTTTATATTGGTGTGTAAAATAAATGAAAATTATTCAATGTCAGTCTTCCACTTGATCAGAACTCAAACTAGATTTTTGCTGTTGTAATTCTAATAATAAACATTTTGAATCTATTTGGTTACAATTGTTGTTTTGTTCCACTGATTAAAAAACTTTTAAACATATTGATATTCAACAAATCGTCTGAAAGTTTGTAAAATATCAAGTTATATATCTTTTATAGCTAGTACATCACCCAGCCCTACTTGTAAGCCCTTCATGTTATCTCAATCATTACTGATAAATACTGTAACAGATGAAATACTGTTTGTAATACTTTGATACCTGAATACTAACTTGATTGGAAAAAAAGATCCTTATGTTTGGCATTCAGCGTTAGTTCACCACACTCCAAAAAGCAAAACTGATGTTTTATGTTTCCTTTCCCCATTTCTTTTACTCTTTTAAAATAAGAGCAATTTCAATCTGAAAGTCACAGAATTGGGAATGTAAAGCACCAGAGGTCACTTGAAAACTGTCCCATTCAATTTTCAATTCATTGCGACAACTTTAAAACCACTTTGAATCCTTTGAATACATTATTAGACAACACATGCTTTAGGGAATCATTATATAGTGTTGTTGATAACTCTGTAGGTCTGTAACTCTGGCATGGGACAGGGCAGGTCCACACAGTGGAGGACACAACAGCGCAGACCAGCATCGCCTCTGTGTGTGTTCTGCGAGCTGTGCCATACCATACAATTTATACAGCGTTGGGCAACACAGTGCAAAGTGAAAGTCACAGTAAAAAACTGAATAATCATGTTAATAATTAAATGTATTCAAAAGTGTCATTGTCTTAATATTTAATATCCTACTAGAAAGACATTTCATTTAAAAAAGGCTCAACTTCAACTCTAATCTGAATACATGTTTTTTTAAATGCATTCAATATAGTGTCTTGATCGTGTCTCCAGCTAAAATATGACAGCAAATGTTAAACTAGAGTCCTAAAGAGAAGTAGCTCCAGCATTCTTAAAAGCATCCCAGAGAATGCTCCCATAAATTAACAATCTGAAAACAAATTATATAGTGTTCTTAAAAGGAGTGTTTCCTAGAATGGCCACTTCAAGAATTACACGCGACCAACCTTTGCATCGCCTATGGCACCCCACACATCAAACACAAATTCATCTGGAAATGCAAAGTCACCCAGAGTCTCATCCAAAGCTTTGGCAAACTCATCTGGGTTCTTTTTGTCCTTTCCGAGCTCCACCATCGTAGCAGCTGTAAGAGTGTGGGACAGACAGAAATACAGTTAGACTTACAATGCATTTGCAACTATACTGCAGGCATCAAAAAGAAAATCCAGGTTACATACCGAGTTCACTGTCTCTAATGCCCATGTAGCTCTCTAAAAGGTCATCGACTTTTTCAATGGCTTTTTCCTCAAACGCTGAGGGCTGCAAAACAAAGCAGGTTATAAATAGGGACAAACCATACAAAATTTGTATGACGATATCTGATTATTTAGAGCAGACATGGGCAACTCATAGTCCTCCACATGGTGTAATATGGCCTGTGGCTCATTTATCCTAAAAGAGCTTTTTTCACTGGATATTTCAGTTATATTTGCATTGGGATCTAATGCGCCTCCACAAAACATTGACAAAACTTGCGTCATGATACTTTTAAGGCATAAACAAGTAATGATTTGAGAATAAAATAAGTAAACTGGCCCGCTTTGCGACAAACATTTAAAGTTCTATAATTTTTATTAAAACACACATCTGATGTTTAGAGTGTTAAATTGAATAATAAATTACCAGGGAAGTAGAGATTATAAAATAAATAATTTATAATTATGCTCAGCCTTTATTCCATTTTTATGCTTAATAGAAAAGTATCTACCTTTGTAGAGCAATATAATACTTTAGGCAATTGCAGAATAGTCCCGCCACATAAACACTCCAGAAAATTCATTACACAAATATTTCTGGGCTTAAAAGATACAAGAACCAAATCCATGTGGAGCATTTTATCTCAAAAGGAGTACGATGTGGCCCCCCATGAACTTCTTAAAGCCAGATGTGGCCCCTGTACCAAAATAATTGCCCACCCCTGATTTAGAACAAAACTTGTTTGGTGTTTCTGCTTTTTTATGCTAATTACACAGCTATAATAATGGAATAATAACTTTATTCTCTATGTCTATGCTATTCTGCTCACTACAATTGTACAGAGTGGTTATCTGAGTTACTGTAACCTTTCTGTCAGTTCGAACCAGTCTGGCCATTCTTTGTTTACCTCTCTCATCAACAAGGCATTTCCATCAGCAAAACTGCCGCTCACTGGATGTTTTTTGTTTTTGGCACCATTCTGAGTAAACTCTAGAGACTGATGTGTGTGAAAATCCCAGGAGATCAGCAGTTACAGAAATACTCAAACCAGCCCACCTGGCACCAACAATCATGCCACGGTCTAAATCACTGAAATAATATTGGTTGATGTGAACATTAGCTTAAGCTCCTTACCCGTATCTGCATGATTTTATGCATGGCACTGCTGTCATATGATTGGCTGATAAGGTGATCGCATGAATAAGTAGGTGTACAGGTGTTCCTAATAAAGTGCTCCGTGAGTACTAAAGCGCTCCTCTTATAGTTCAATTAATGAAACGGGTTGTCTAAAGCGCAATCTCTGAATCACAAGGTGCTGTGCAGGACACAAGTAAAGAGGAGTGTCAGTCGGAATCCAATTATAATAACATGTTGATGCATTGTGATGTACTGTGATGTGTATCTTATCCCAAGAAAGTTGAGATACTCAGCCTTATCACAAGACTTTTACAAATGGACACACATATTTACTGCCTGATAGGGTTGACCGATGAACTGAACCATGTCGATCAGCGCTGAACATTTGAGCAAAGCACTTAAAACAAAAGTCTTACCAGTTCCTCTACGGTGGCTGGTCCTTTTGATCTCAGGCGCAGAGTTCCTCTACCCGTTCCTAACTGAGCAGAGCCTGACTTGCTCCCCGAACGCTGACTGATCATGTCTAACAAAGACAAATTACACATCAAGCTGATGTCTCAAAGCATCATTTGAAATTCATTATTGCCATCAACTTAGTAATAAGATGCATGTCAATCCTTACCAAAAGCCTTCATAGGTTCCACCAGCTTCAGGACAAAGGTTTTCCCTTTGGGCAATTCCTTCAGCATTTTGGCTACCTCATAATGGCGACAGCCAATGAGTATCTGCCCGTTGATTGACTCAATCATGTCGCCCACACCGATTACCTGGATCTGATAAATAAGGCTGCCTTCTCTTATTCTCTGAAAAGGAAACAGGTGATTTTTAGTACCTTCTTTACATTTTTTCTGTTCAGCTATGCCTATTCTAGGTAGGGCTGGCCAGTATGATAGAGTATATCTGTTTTATAACATGAGATGTACTGGTTTTTTTGCTGAAGTGTGTCATTTCTGCACCACTGAACTGATTTGCAAAAAGAAGGATTTGTTTTCAAACAGCTTTCTGAATATGCCCAAACAGCTTTTCTGAATAGAGCCAAAGAGACAGTGTTGTTTATAGTTCGAAAAACATTACCTGCGAATTGTTTACTTATTGTTGTGTCTGCTTATTAAGCTGGGATAGAACAAAGTATTTAACACAGAAAAGGCTACACACTTCAGCTTTTACATACCATGATATACTGGGATCATGCAAGTGTATTTATGTTCATACCAGCCACCCCTAATTCACAAACATGAACCTATTTGCATTCTAAGATCTCACAATTCCTCTCACCTTAATGAAGGCATAGCCAGCGCCATTGTCAGTGACGGTGAGCCCTAGTGCATCCTCTCCTTTAAAGACTTCCACCTCTTTCCTCTGGCCCTTCACATGAGCAAATATAAAGTCCTCCAATCCAATCTGGCCACCCAAAAGTTTGTCCATGTCCACTTTATGAGTGTTAAGTGTGCAAAACATTACCTGAGAATGGAGACGTAGGTATTCCCATAAATTTTCCATTACTTTTCCAGTTGCTTGTGATTACTGTACAGATATACTGAATTGAAAGAGATTGTAATCAAACTGATCAATTTCCCATCTATGAAATATTTTAGAGCTGAGCCTAACTAACTTTTTGTTTGTTTGTTTTGTTTTTTGAAAGAATAAATTTTCCTGGCCTGGTGATCACAATTTTTTAATTCCTGGATATTTCCAGGTGTTCCATGACGTTCGATACAAATAAATGGGCATTTACAGCCATTAACTATATATATATTTATGGGCTGGCTCCATTTACTTCCATTGTAAGTGCCTTACTAGAACCAGAGGCGCGGCAGCCGATTTTGCCGGGGCTTCAGCCCCGAATGTTTTGAGTGTAGCCCCGAATGTATTTTGAAATGTTGACTGACAAATATGAAACCGGACAATAGCCTATGTAAACCCCCGTAATCATAAATTGCCTTATTTCATTGTGCTTTGGCTTTGCACATACTGCATACAGCCTGTAAAAATAGACATAAGTCTTAAAAATAATCTAGCCTATAGAATAAGTTTCTTTGCTGTCGGTACTCCATTTCTTCCTCTCTGCTGAATATGCAGCAGGTAGGGGAGGAGTTGACATCAACTAACGTTACTTATTGGCGAGTTAACAGCAGTTAGCAGGAAAGACAGCAAAAATGAAGCAAATGAGGCTATGGGGATTTTTCCGAAAGAAGTCAGTGGGTAGCCAGGAACACTAGTTTTATCACACTGCACTTGTAACGAGAGCCAGCAGGTAGATAGCTGTGCAGTGTGTAAAACTCACTCTCCTGAGCTCAACAGGTGATTTAAGCTGCGTACACACTGCCAGCGACTTTGTCGCTGCAGGTCGCCAGTGGCTGGCGGTGAAGTCGCTAGTGGGCGTTCCCACTACTGGTTGCCTAGTAACGTTTATAAATGACATTCACGGATGTCATTCCATTGCTGTTGACAGCAAATCGCTTTTCTTGCTGCTAAAAACAAACATTTTGGAGGGTTAAGACTAAATATAAATGGAATCACTACATAAAATGCTTTATATCAAAGATGGATGAGAAACAAGGCGTGCTGTTTGACATAGCGGCTGTTTATCTGCTGCGAAAATGCAAACGCCGGTCTGTCTGGGTCCACAAACCATTCAATCTCGGAGTCAGCACGGCGAGTACCACTGGCTGGTGCCAGAGCTGTGGCTGGATATACCATATCCATATCATAGAGCACTGGAAAATTGCTAACAGCAAGAATTAGCCTTTCATCCATCTTTCCATTACTGCAGGAGCTGCGAGAGAGAGGAGGATCACGTGAGCTCTCCCGTCTTCTGTCCTATTGGCTGTCGCTTCTGTAAGTCGCTCTTCATTTGAATAAAGTTGAACTTGTCTCAACTTTGTCGTGTCGCTGGACACGCCCACACCTAGTCGCCAACAGTCGCGACAGCTCGTGTCGCCGGAAGTCGCTGTGCTCTCATTGAAAACGAATGGGATGGTGTCGCTGTCTCACGCGATGTCGCTGGCAGTGTGTACGCAGCATTAGCAACTGAAGCCACTTGTTAGCTCCTTGTTAGCGCATCCGACTCTTACGCCAGAGACGTCGGTTCGACGTCTGTACGCAGTGTGTATGCAGCTTTAGCAACTGAAGCCACTTGTTAGCTCCTTGTTAGCGCATCCGACTCTTACGCCGGAGACGTCGGTTCGACGTCTGTACGCAGTGTGTATGCAGCTTTAGCAACTGAAGCCACTTGTTAGCTCCTTGTTAGCGCATCCGACTCTTACGCCGGAGACGTCGGTTCGAATCCCGTTTGGAGGGTACTTTTCTTGTTTATCAGGTGTTGTTTTCTCTAAGGATAGCCAATAAGCATTAACATAAAATGTATGTGTGACTTGTTTTGTGATATTAGTTTGTAGTAAATATACACTTTGATTTGATTAAATGGTTTTGTTGAGAGTAGCAAAGACGAGCTACAGACTGAGGAGCCAGAATCAGGCATGGAAACTGCTAACAATTAATCAGTCACTTTACTTTAGAGAAAGTTAAAAGTGAAACATTGTTTATCCCAATGATCCTAATGAAAGGATTTTGACTGATGAACATTGAGAATTATATACAGTTCAATGCCATTGTGTGTCAATGAACTTAGACTAAAGTCATTCATGTATTGTTTTAACTTAGGATCTTATACATCATTTTGACTATATATGTAAAAAAACATAAATTATTATTTTTTACCTCACTTTACTCACTATAGTATAACTCTTTTGTGATGACTTTATGGTAATGTACATGAAAACTCAAGAATCATGATAGATATTAGGGCAATCCCACTGATCTGCTCTTCCCAATACATTTACTTCAATGGTATTGTCTACAATTTGACATATGTAGCACTTGATGAATTAGTTGTTTGAAGCTGATTTGCAATGCGTTATGTGCTGTATCTGTTCTTTTGCATCACAGATGATTCAGGGAGGAGAGAGGATGAGTTAGTCGAGAATAGTACTAGAGTGGAAGATTTAGGAACTGTAGAAACAGGCCCAGCCAGAGCAAAACTCAAAGAATACCCTCTCACCAGCTTTGGACTACAGGGAAGTGGTTGCTAGTATGAAAATAAAATTGTCTGGGCTAAGCCCCGGATGTCCTTCATCGTTGGAAACGCCTCTGACTAGAACCGTTATTTTTATTTATTTATTTTTATTAAATAAAGGGAAGAGTCAGAATTATTTTTGTGGAAATTAACATTAAATCCCAAAAATATTTACCTCAGCAGCTAAACTTGCATTGAAACCAGAACATTCCTTTAACCCTAGAACACATATGTGGGTCAAAAATGACCCAGTGTCTAGTTTTTTTTTTTAGACATAATTAGAATTTTTCCTCACATGAAGTGGTCTTTTGATCTGCCACTCCAGTTATTCCTTAGGTGTCTTCTATCATGTGAACTGACTTTTTTAAATTTAAAGACAATTTGCATCACTACCCACAACAGTAAAGTCTTCTCTTTATTGTTGTACATGAAACCGGTGTTGAGAGGGTAGAATTCAATGAAGCTGTCAGCGGAGGACATGTGAGGCATCTATTTCTCAAACTAGAGACTATGATGTTCTTATCCTCTTGTTTAGTTGTACATCTGGCCTTCCACATCTCTTTCTGTCCTTGTTAGAGACAGTTGTTCTTTGTCTTTGAAGACTGTAGTGTAAACCTTTGTATGAAATCTTCAGGTTTTTTGGGGGGTAATTTAAGCATTGTATAGCCTTCATTCCTCAAAACAATGATTGACTGATGAGTTTCTATAGAAAGCTGTTTCTGTTTCTGCCATTTCTGACCTAATATTGATCTTAAGACATGCCAGTCTATTGCATACTGTGGCAACTTAAAAACAAGCACAAAGACAACGTTAAGCTTCATTTAACAAACCAAATAGCTTTCAACTGTTTGATATAATGGTAAGTGACTTTCTAGTACCAAATTAGCAATTTTGCATGGTTACTCAAGGATAAGGTGTTGGAGTGATGGTTACTGGAAATGGGGCTTGTCTAAATTTGATCAAAAATTACTTTTTTCAAATAGTGATGGTGCTGTTTTTTACATCAGTAATGTCCTGACTATATTTTTTGATCAGTTGAATGCCACTTTGGTGAATTAAAGTACCAATTTCTTTCCATAAGAGCAAAATCTGTACATTATTCCAAACCTTTTGTCGCCAGTATATATGTAATTTGAGTGTGCAGTGAGACCGACTCGATTGCGTCATTCACAGTGCATCATGGAAGTGGCCACTCACTGCTGGACTTGTTTGGCGGCTTTGTTGGCAGCGGTTCTCTGATTGGTGGATCTCTCCTCAGGATAATGGGTAGTGTAGTTGTTCACCAGAAATTCCACTTTTAAACACGATTTTTAACAATGAAGTTGAAATAAACACAATAACAAATGCGTATACCATCGATGAACAACCTCTGATCTCATGGTAGGTCTGTCTTTACAGGTTTATAAGTTAACATTGACAATCAAATTCGTCAATGGAAAAAATTCACTTTCGGATTTTTACTTTCAGAACCAGACTGTTGCGCTCTATATGGTGGATGAAGAGTAGATAAAACAGACCAAATATTTGTAATAAATTCTTTATCTATTAATCATTGTTTTTTTATTGCAATAGACATACCATTTGGCTACGTTCGGCTATCTTTATCAAACAATAATTGCTTTCCATTATTTTAATGAATTTAATTTTTTTTATCAAAATGAGTAGGATTTATTGTAATACACTGTAATCAACCAAAATAAAGAATATTGCTATATTATTTTTGCTTATATCGCCCATCACATGGTTATATAACATATAAAATCTTTTTTTGTTTGTTTTCTTGAAAGAAATAAGAAACAATATCATATATACACTCACCTAAAGGATTATTAGGAACACCTGTTCAATTTCTCATTAATGCAATTATCTAATCAACCAATCACATGGCAGTTGCTTCAATGCATTTAGGGGTGTGGTCCTGGTCAAGACAATCTCCTGAACTCCAAACTGAATGTCAGAATGGGAAAGAAAGGTGATTTAAGCAATTTTGAGCGTGGCATGGTTGTTGGTGCCAGACGGGCCGGTCTGAGTATTTCACAATCTGCTCAGTTACTGGGATTTTCACGCACAACCATTTGTAGGGTTTACAAAGAATGGTGTGAAAAGGGAAAAACATCCAGTATGCGGCAGTCCTGTGGGCGAAAATGCCTTGTTGATGCTAGAGGTCAGAGGAGAATGGGCCGACTGATTCAAGCTGATAGAAGAGCAACTTTGCCTGAAATAACCACTCGTTACAACCGAGGTATGCAGCAAAGCATTTGTGAAGCCACAACACGCACAACCTTGAGGCGGATGGGCTACAACAGCAGAAGACCCCACCGGGTACCACTCATCTCCACTACAAATAGGAAAAAGAGGCTACAATTTGCAAGAGCTCACCAAAATTGGACAGTTGAAGACTGGAAAAATGTTGCCTGGTCTGATGAGTCTCGATTTCTGTTGAGACATTCAGATGGTAGAGTCAGAATTTGGCGTAAACAGAATGAGAACATGGATCCATCATGCCTTGTTACCACTGTGCAGGCTGGTGGTGGTGGTGTAATGGTGTGGGGGATGTTTTCTTGGCACACTTTAGGCCCCTTAGTGCCAATTGGGCATCGTTTAAATGCCACGGCCTACCTGAGCATTGTTTCTGACCATGTCCATCCCTTTATGGCCACCATGTACCCATCCTCTGATGGCTACTTCCAGCAGGATAATGCACCATGTCACAAAGCTCGAATCATTTCAAATTGGTTTCTTGAACATGCCAATGAGTTCACTGTACTAAAATGGCCCCCACAGTCACCAGATCTCAACCCAATAGAGCATCTTTGGGATGTGGTGGAACGGGAGCTTCGTGCCCTGGATGTGCATCCCACAAATCTCCATCAACTGCAAGATGCTATCCTATCAATATGGGCCAACATTTCTAAAGAATGCTTTCAGCACCTTGTTGAATCAATGCCACGTAGAATTAAGGCAGTTCTGAAGGCGAAAGTGGGTCAAACACAGTATTAGTATGGTGTTCCTAATAATCCTTTAGGTGAGTGTATACCTTTACCGTGAAATAAAATGACTGTGATTAAGTTTGGTCATATCGCCCACCCCTATTTGCAAGTATCCTATCAAAGTTGTCATTTGATGCTTATATATTTATGACAGACCTCATTGAACAACCTCAGGTTAGATGCCTTGATCACAGCAAGGGCACAATGGTAATAGCTCCTGGACCATTTCTTAGTGTATTTGAACCTGCAACATATATGCTTGTTCAAATATGCTAAATATTAAAACTCCTATTTTAAAAAAACAGATCGATAATTTATGTAAGGATCAACCCTCTCGGTACAACATCTGTATTGATCCACCCATCAAAACCGTAGGAACCCCACAAAGAGAAGTGTTCTCAAAGGCTGTATGCTCCTCACCTCTGATGGAGGAATCCCAAAGGCCTCTCCTATCTTTGAATACAGTTCACGCACATTGCTGAAACCTTCAATGCGACCCGTGGGGCTGCCGTGAGCCAGCTGGGTGTGGAAGATCAGACGGGGTCGCAGGCTGGTGGGTGGAGGCGGTAGACCCTCTCTAGCAGCTCCTTCACCCAGTCCTACCCCACGTCCATCTAGTCCATCCAGCCCTGGGACATTTAGTCCAGCCCGGATTGGTTCTGCCTCCTCATTCTCCACGAGAGGAGATGCTTTTTTTCTGCGTCCCAATCCAAGAGGCATTTTAAGTGCTGCTGTCTTTACTTTTTGTACGGGCACAACGTTTTAATATAAAGCAAGTGTGTGTACCACCTTTGACAATGGAGATCTGCAAACAGTCCCAATGCACAAATCAATGGAGAAATACTCTCTGGCTGTGATCTCACAAATTCAACCCATTCACAAGGAAATCTCCAGACCTATGATACAAAGAGAAAGAGAAACTTAGCTAGAAAGCTGATGCATTTGTGGCTAATATTATATCCAAGCAAAAACGTTTTCAAAGGGCTCTTATTTGGGACACTGATATATGTATTAGACGTTGGTTTAAGACTATTAAAAGGAAAATGTCAGGTTCACATGAAAAACTTTTGGAAAGTTGCAGTGTTTTTGTAAGCTCAAACTACATTAAATATTGGTACATTTTAAAATGCATTTAATAACACCCAAGGACCATTTAAAATGAAATAGTGGAGGCAAAAATCTTATTAAAGATGGTGAAATCTTTGGTGAAAAACACCAAAAATAAACACTTCCCCTTATACATTCAAATCTAAAATCTTAGTGTTGGTTAAAAGGAAAGTTTGTGGACATATTACCACACCAATACTTTAGAGTTGCCTTGTTTATTTACGTAAAGTCATTCAGCATGCAAACTCGAACAGCTACATGACTAAAAGAGAAGTTAAACTCATCTAAACCATTTTCAGTAACCGACCTGAAGGAAATACTCTCACGATATAAAGTGTGAGATCTTCACCCAGGATTACAGCAGACTTACATGTTTCTATTCATAGACTACAGATAACAGCAATGCGAGTTAGCATGTTAGCATCCTCGAGACATCACGACACTTACCAAACTAACACTGACAGTGACGAGACCATGAAGCAGCGGGATGTCAAGCTAATAGTGTGTTCATTACAAAAGATGATTGTTGGGAAACGTTAAACTGAGTTTATTCACTATGTTCTGGTATGTTTGAGGAGGGCGGATATCACATCCCTCAACACACAACCTCCATCTCTTCCTCTATTGAGACACAAAACCAGCAGGGCAGCTCAAGCACTAGCAGCACTGCTGCCACCTACAAGTGTGACACGTTTATAACATCATTTACTGAGGGCCCAATACGTGATCAATCGATAGGTTTTTCTTTAGTAATTAATTTCACACCCCATCACTTTAGACTTTGGTAATAGCATGGCACACCACAGGACACAAAAACTATTTCAAATCAGGTGACCCCATAAACGAAAAAGTGTAGGCCTACTGATCATATAAGCTGCACAGTAGGCCTACAGTGTAAAACATAAAAATCAATGACACAATCAATAATATTATTCTGTATGTGTTGTTTTATTAATGAAAACCCAACAAAATTGTAAACATTTCCTCTACTTTTCTCTCATCATTTACTCACCTTGTGCCATCCCAGATGTGTATGACTTTCTTTTTTTATATAAACACAAACATAAAGATTTTTAGAAGAATATTTCATCTCTGTAGGTCTATTACAATGCAAGTGAATGCTGGCCAGAACTCTAGAAACTCCTAAAAGAAGATAAAGTCAGCATAAATGTAATCCATAAGACTCATACTCATATCTTCTGAAGCGATCCTGCTGGTTTGGGGTGAGAACAGATACAAATATAACACCTTTTTCACTGTACATCTTGTCATTGCAGTCTCTAGGTACGATCATGATTTTAAGTTCGATTACACTTCCTAGTGCTTGGCGTATGCGCATAGCGCTAGATGGCGCTGTAGGAAGTGTAATCGAGCTTGAAATGATCAAGACTGCTGTCAACATACAGTGAAAAAGAAGCTATATTTTGAATGAAAGGGAATCTGTGCTAAAATATGTGGTGAGAAACAGATCAATATTTAATTCCTTTTTTACTAATTCTCCTCCCTGCTCAGTGAATCTCCACTTTAACTTTCACTTTCTTCTTGTGATTTTGGTGATTTACATTCTTCATGCATATCATAACCTACTGGGCAGAGAGAAGAATTTCTAGCAAAAATGGGCTTAAATATTGAACTGTTTCTCACCCACACCTGTCATATCAATTCTGAAGCCATGGATTAAACCACTGGAGTTGTATGTATTACTTTTGTGTTGCTTTTATGTGCTTTTTGCATGTTGCACAATTTTCTGAAGTTAATGACTGGTGGAATATTCTGCCTGAAGTATTACTTTTCTATCTTTATAAAGGCTTAGCATCATTATAAAATATATTATCATCTCTACTTTCCTGGAAATGTATTTTACCAATTAACACACTCTCTACATCAGGGGTCAGTATTATTAAAAAACAAACAATATTTTCAAAGAAATATTATTATTACTAATGTCACTATTTATTCTATTACATATATCTATTACATCTATTAGAAATATAGAAAACTACTGAAAAGTTTGATCGAGGACATCTCTCTTTTTCCGATAAACATCTAGATAATTGTATTGCCCAGCCCTATTGATAACATTGCATTAATCTCTCACAGCAGCTCAATAATCTCAGTGATAGGAAGTTAAATTACAGGCTACATTATAGACACACAGAATCTAGTAAGCAGAAATATGAAATTTACCTCGATATGTTTCTTAAAATTACAGGCAGGATTAATGCTGACATCTGGCTTGAGCAAGTTAAACTCACATGACACATTCAAGCAATTGGCTTTTTTCACTGCGAAAAGCCCTTTCAGGTGCGGCCGAGATGTTCAGCTGTAAACTGTGCTTGAGGAATTCTCCACAGCTGGTGCCTGATCTGCAGCTGCCATTCAAGTTTTTTACATTTGATTTGATTTGACGGGAGTCATGAGACTCTCTCTAGCCAATCATGCTGATAGATAAAAATAAAATCAGGACAGGGAAGTAGAGAACACAGACGGTGGGAAACTAGCGCAGTAAAAGTACAGTTACAACACTTAAAATAAGTAAAAAGTAAGTATAACATTTTTAAACTACTTAAAAAAGTACAT
This sequence comes from Xyrauchen texanus, assembly GCF_025860055.1. Taxonomy (NCBI): domain Eukaryota; kingdom Metazoa; phylum Chordata; class Actinopteri; order Cypriniformes; family Catostomidae; genus Xyrauchen; species Xyrauchen texanus. The sequence goes on along the minus strand of NC_068287.1, from coordinate 10,243,820 downwards.
TTCTTGTGAAAAAGTAGTTAATTCAAGTAATGTGAGTATTTGTAATTCGTTACTTTACACCCCTGGTGTTGAGGTCACAAATGTAATGGTCCTTTTTGGTTCTTTTAAAAAATAAAGGCACTAAATGCAATAACGTTTGAAATGGAGACTGTAAATGTGATAAAGTTGCAAAATTAAATAAGTTTTGGTTTAACAGTCGCCATTGCTTTTTTGAAGTTCACACAGTAAATTCAACATATACACTCACTGAGCACTTTATTAGGAACACCTGTACACATAATTATTCATCCGATTATCTAATCAGCCAGTCGTGCTGCAGCAGTGCAATGCATTAAATCATGCAGATACAGGTTAATGTTCACATCAACCATCAGAATGGGGAAAAAATGTGATCTCAGTGATTTTGACCATGTCATGATTGTTGGTGCCAGACAGGCTGATTTGAGTATTTCTGTAACTGCTGATCTCCTGGGATTTTTATGCACAACATTTCTCTTGAATTTACTCTGAATGATGCCAAAAACAAAAAAACATCCAGTGATCGGCAATTCTGTTGACAGAAATGGCTTGTTGATGACAGAAAGGCTATGGTAACTCAGATAACCACTCTGTACAATTGTAGTGATTAGAATAGCATCTCAGAATGCACAACATGTCAAACCTTGAGGCGGATGGGCTACAACAGCAGAAGACCACGTCAGGCACTTTATTAGGACCATAGTGTTCCTTATAAAGTGTAAAGAGAGTGTATGATTATTTAAATAACAAGGAATTCAACAAACACCACATATTCTTTGCCACAAACTAGATTCATGCAGTGCCCAAAAAGGAAATTACCTTGCTGCCTGACATAAAAAAAAAATATGTCAATAAGTGAAACATTTATTGTAATAGAGAAGTTAATCAGAAAGATAATGTTTTAAATGTATGTTTTACAGCCTTGATCAGTAGTTGCCAAACTTTTGCTTACTCTGTAACCCTTTTCATATTCTCTCTGCCCCATGAAGACTTTTTGTCTTATTTTTGTCTTATAAGCCTCAACAGTGTATGTCTGCATTGCAACCAACTTTCCTGTTTCAATCAGCTTACCTTTCTTTTTTGCGCTGTCTCAAAGAAAATAACTTATTTTTATTATTGATGTATATGTAAAATCACATGACTGTTAGCTGGCTATATGTACATAAAGGTTAATAAATGATTAAATTACAGAATTAAAACATTTTAGCAACTACTCCTTTAACGCCTTTAAACCATCTATAAACCAGCTGGCAGGTCCAAATGGGGGCGCTATATTGCGAAGTAGGTTTACGCTTAAAATGCTTAAGTCCGCAGATACATGAGTCAGGCATATGTGGTATCATTTGAAAGCATAGAATCTGAACTTTTCAGAGATAACCATCACTTTTGCATGTATATTACATAGAATAATAAAATAGGCTGAAAACATCCACATCACAAATAAGGACCACCTAGTGGTAATGTGGTATAAATATTAATATGTTTCTCATTGATGTGATTTTAGTGTGATAATAGTAAATAAGAACTTTTGTTCTGTTTCTCACCTAAAAGCGATTGCATCACTTCAAATTACATGGATTAACCACCTCGAGTTGTATGGATTACGTTTTGGACCCCATTGGCTTGCACTGAATGAATGAACCTCATACATCCTTCAAAATATCTTAGTGTTCCACAGAAGAAAGTCTTTCAAGTTTGCGATGGCATAAGAGTGAGAAAACGATGGAGACACTGATTACTACATTGAGATTCCCTACTCTCATTGGATAGAAAAAAAAAACCCATCCTGGTTTGGAAACGCCCACTGATTACTACATTGAGATTCCCTAATCTCATTGGATAGTTGAGAAATGCCCATCCTGGTTCAAACATGCCCACTAATGACTATATTGAGATTCCTTACTTTCATAGAAGAGTTGATAAATGCCTATCCCAGTTTGAAAATGCCACAGATTGGAAAATGTTCATTATTGTTCTTCAGAGACCTATACTTCAAATGATGAGAGAATTATAATTTTTGGGCAACCTATACCTTAAAGAAGCCAGTCTTAGTTTTCATCTTAAGCATCAGTATTGTACGTGATTGTTTACATATAATTCAATGAAGAGAAGATTAAAGTGACTCATTAAAAAGTGGATAAAACTGTAGGCTATTGTAGATCAAAATTGCAATACTATTAATCTGAATGGTTTAACAACAAAACTTGAAACATACAAATATATGAATTGACTAATTCCAAGACAGTAGTTGTAAAGCCTTTAATTGCAGTAAATAAAAACAATTATGCAAAAGAGAAAAAGTTGTCAAACATGTCAAATGAAGTTACTCAAAAAGAACAGCTAAACAATTCCTTTAAAGTGTTACACCTGAAGTTTAACCCAAAAACTTTCAGTGAATGTCAAATACAAAGCATGCTGATGACCCCAGCAATAGTCAGGGAAGTTCTTGAAACAATGTAAGTGTGCACATGTGCACTCGTAATCAAATACATTCTGCATACCCAGATCAAGTTTGGCACAAACCTTCTTATAAAACCAGGTTAAAGATGGCAGTCCTAAGATGCATTATCCAATATGGTCTATTAGATCCCCACTATTTCATCAACATCCATAATGATCTCCTTAACATTAAGTATATAATCAGAATTTCATTTAGAAATATTCACACACTGGATATTAAGAAATAATTTCAACAATAACATTATAAGTTTAAATTGGGTTTAGATGTTTTCTAGCGTTCATTTAAAGATTTGAACTGTATAATCCCATGAATCAGCACTAGTTAGCAAATATTACCCATTAGACATTAATTAAAGCTACATTCAGGGTTTTCTTTTAACTTGAGACGTCTTTGGTTACTTCTGCAAAAAACAAGTACTCTAAAGCAAGTATGGTCTCTCTGGAGCAGCCTGAAGTTGAAGTCAACGTGAAACACCATTCGCAAACCATTTTACCTCCATGAGCTGACATTTCTGAATGAATCAGGATGTTCAATAAGGAAAAATGTAGGGTGGGACTTGTTTTTACGCATTGGGAATTGACTGCAACGTTAAAGGAGGCTGTTACATTCTAGAATGACCCAGGTTATTGGAGGGGAGGAGTTGGAATTAGTAATGTAAGCCAAAGAGGAAAGTCGTTTGAAAGGCAGAGCAAGTTATTACATTTTGATGAAAGATTACAAAATCAACCTTTTTTTTTTTCTTTGGAATAACGTGCTTTGATGAACATTGTACAATGAGACAAGGAATATGTGTTAATGAAGTAAATAAGATCAATAATGATTTTGTTGCATTTAAATCCTCAAGTGCACACTGGTGATATATAGACCTCAGTAACTCGTCATGGGTCACTCCCAGCAGGGAACAAGCATGTGTTATCTGCAACATAACAAAGAGAGCTCTGGAAGCACTGTGATAAAAGTACTCAAGAGCCCTTGTGAAGTTCCAGGGCCAGTTACAGATAATGGTAATGCCCATCCCTAATCTAAACCAGCTGTGCTGCTGCACTTTATCTCCCTGTAGTCCCAACATTGGCTTTCACACTCACAGCTGCACACACAAACTCAACGTTTTACTCACTATTTAAGCGTGTAAAAACGAATATGTTAAGAGGGGATGATTCCTTGAAAGGAGGGTTTTGTGCGATTCATAGCTGAATTGAGAATTGCTTTTAAATTCCGATTCAATTTCAGATTTTCTATTGTATTTCAATCAATGTAGGAAACAGGATACAGAATTCTAACAAAAATTTTAAGAAATGAAATAAAAATGGAATGAAATTCAAATAATTATTTTTTTTTTACATATAATTCTGTAATTGTAATTTTAATACATACACCTTTTAAGTTATCTGTTCTTGTAAAATTTTGTTGTGTTGGACTAATGCAATTCCTCTATTGTCCCTTGTGCTGAATTTCTTTGAATTACAATTCAGTAGGGCTGGGTACTGATCCATATTTCCAATTCTAAATTCTCTTAGCTAATGCTGTTAATTATACAGAGGATCAGTTAACTAGGTAGTTTATGAAAATATTAATATGACAATTTTATCTTTACTTTTTCATCATTTTATTCCATGTATTCAACCCATAAATGTGACGTCTTGAAATCGCACATATTATATTGCATATATCCACCTTATTTTGCAACATGGAAGCAAGCAAGCGGCTGCATTTCCAGCAAGTGTGACAAAGTTCCGCTGTCATGGACCTCAGCGTAAATAAAGGATAATATTTTCCGTTATTTAGTGCTATGTGCTTATAAACTATCACACAACCACAGTATGTACAGCAGAATAATATCCTAATGTTGGAACATTTTCGAACATCAGCATTTATAGTAAAAGAGTAAGTAGATAATTAACTTTTTGCTGTGTGAAGTATTGAAGAGACAATAAAATGTGCTTTCATGTAAACCTCCATTAATTTGTCCCTGCATAACCTCCTGTGATGTCTTTATTTTTATCTTTATTTTAGCCTTTCTGAATGAGAGCATGTCTGTTTACATGCACCTCTAAGAAAGAGAGAATGCTCTGACAAGAATGGAGAGAATAATGCGTTTATTATTTTGCCAAGATGAAACAAGATGCAGTTGTGGTGCAAAGAAAGTTGAAGACGCAAACAGTAAAAGTATATGCGCTTCAAACTCTGTTTATGAACACAATAATGAATTATAATAATACGATCACATGTATTGCCAGCCTGCAATATAAATTATTATTTTTGCATCTCTGAAATGGCTTGAGGTGGCTTATACTGGAAGAGATCCACATTCATGGTTGATAATGGTGGCTCCCTGTTTTCTATGAAAAATAAGGCGGATACAGTTACGTGTTTATAGTTTACGTGCCTAATTTGTTCTAATTACAATTATTTTACATTGATATGTTGAACAAGTGCCTAAACCGTTATGTCTCTTTAAGAATTGTGGCAGTTCAGCGATTCTAACAAGAGTGTTTTAGTTGACTGACTTCTTAACCTCATCCATGCAATTTGTGATTAGAATTAAATGTTTCTTTTTGTGTTGTTTTTGATCAATAACTAACTGTAAAGAACAGAAAGGATATTAAGAGACATTCAATAACATTCAATCTTCTTTGGACAAGTACTACACGGAACAAGCAAAACTGGACTTTTACTCTTAACACGCATTGTAACCTCTTCTCCACTCCATCACTTGTGAGTGAAATCTGAACATTTACCAGCCAGTGGCTAATCATAGACATTTTTAATTGAATAGCACAAAATTAAGTCATATTATTAAGGGTTGCACACAGAGTAAAAGATTGAAATTGAGACTTTAAAAGTCGATATCATTAAAATGAAGATCGGAATATCTATATTTTTACCCAGCCCTCCAATTCAGTAATTCATTGTCCTTCTAATCAGTCAAATTCCAATTCAACATCCTGTGAGATGTGGCCAATTCACTTCAAGTTCCAACTCATCAATTGAAAAGGAGCTGATTCCTAAGTTCTGAAATTTGCCCAATCCTGTCTGAAAAAGAGGACAGTACACCATGGTAAAATTGTGACAGCAGAGTCTAAAATTGGAATACATTTTAATAAAAGAATATATAAACATAGATTCAGGGCAAGGGAACCTGAAGCAGTAAAACAGGACAATCAAAACATGAGCATTGACTCTGAGGTACTGAAAAACTATGTATGGGAGTCAGTACTGTATATTACTTCTGAAATGTTCCACAATGATTTGAAAAAGTGCGTTGCATTAATAAGTAATGGGGCTATAAATTAATTTACTTGAGCTCTTTTATGTTTCTCAGAGCTTGGCGAATTTGTATGTGTATCACTGACGCTTTCAAAGGTTCAATATATCTAGTGAATCCGATAGGCCCAATCAAAGGATCTGTCTGGGCTCTCGTCATGTAGGCAGGAAGTCTCTGCTCTAGTGATTGCAACGATCAAGGTGGTAGGATCTGAACCAGAGCTTCACGAGTACTCGGTACCAACTTGTCTGGAAATTTCACTACAAACTCCAGCACCATGTCTCCTCTCTTCTCAGGATATTTAGACAGTGGCAGTCCCTCTCCGACAATCCTCTTCTTCATGCCAGGTTTGATGACATCACGTGATGTCACTGTGACAGTTCTACCATCCAGGGTGGGAGCAATGATGGTGCAGCCACATAGAGCCTGCAGTGTGAAATGAAAGTGAGCGATGGTGAGGAGAGTGTGAAAGAAGAGGAAGACAAAAGAACAAAAACATTATTAACCTAATATTTGCAAATGATATACATGTTCTTGACTCATTTGCTTTAAAAAAAAAATTCTCATTTGCATTCTGCTTTCTCCTTTCCAAATTGGTAACCGGTTAGAACAAAATTAAAGAACAGTTAATCGCATTCTTGTTTTAAATAACAGTACTCAGTGCTATGGGTGGGTAAAAACCCAGTTGCAGTGCTACCAGATCTCTCTCAAAATAAAAGGGACCTGGTCTGGCAAAACACACTTTAAAAGAGAGAAGCCTTATTTTTCAGCCAGCAGGAAGTGGTGTAATTCAAAAAGTTACTGCAATAAAACATTTCGACTTTGGTTAAATTAAATAAAAATTACTGGAAAGAAATTAACCAGATACCAACATTAAAAACTAAAATTAACCACGGAACAACAACTCGATTGAGCTTCACTTAAATTGCACCCGGAAAATTCCTTTAAACTTGTTTCTAAAAACAACAAATTTTGATTATCTTTCAACCTGTTTTGTAATGTAATACAATACCACAATAATACCAAATACCGCAAATAAAAGCTTCAGCACATATGATATGAAATATGATACCAGACTATGCAGTACCTATATTTGTTATAACATTGCTTGCAAAGCAGCACAAAAGACATTCAAACTTTAATATAATTTCAGAATTAAGTATAAATGAATAGTATAATTTCAGTCTTAGATTTGCTATCCACTTTTGGTTTGGTGGGGGCATTTTCGAGTAAGGAGTTACACCTGTGGGCAATTTTACAAACAGCTGTTCTGTGTTGCAGTGAGAGGCAAAAGAGAGATAAAAGGGAGCTGGAGCCACAGAGAAGGAGAGGAGTGACGTGACGTGTGCCATTCTGTGAGTGAGTGTGTGTGTTCATCACTGAAAAGTATAAAAAGAGAATTCCAGGAAGCGGTGAGCCTGGTGAATACTCCATCCTCCGTATTTATTCAGTTTCTTTTTATACTTTTCAGTGCTGACAACAAAACTACACACACACACACACACACACACACACACACACAGAATGGCGCATATCACTCCTCTCCTTCTCTGTGGCTCTCAGCTCCCTTTTATATCTCTGTCGCCTCACGCTGCAACACAGAACAGCTGTTTGACCACACACACACACCTCCACAGTAAACTTTATAATTTATAAATAAAGTTTAAGATTCTAAATCTCGCATTGATTTGCCTTGTTAGGGGTCATTCACACAGTGTTATTACATTTCTCATTCACAACCGACTAATAAAAAGGTACACATGTTAATACAGTGTTTCCTACAAAACACAAAAGGAGATGCTAGGGAAAACGCTAGCCTTAATCACCATTCACTTTCATTGCATCTTCTTTCCATACAAAAAAAGAATGATAACGGAGGCTGTCAGTCCTTACAAAGTTTCCTAACATCTCCTTTTGTGTTCTACAGAAAAAAGAAAGTCAAATGCTTTTGAAATAAAATGAGGGTGATTAAATGAATTTGGGTGACCTATCCATTTCCAAAAGTTCACTGGTGTGTGTTACTGAAACATAAGTAACTTTATCTTGGCCGACATTAAATACTCACATCTCTGAGGGATATCTTTGCAGCATAGATGATGTCAGAGCCTTCTCTCCGAAAAACAGAGTGCATTTTGTCCTTGACCACAAACACTATGTCGGCAGGAATGTTGGTGGGCGTCTCGTCTCCCTCTTTGGGAAAGGTAATCTTAGTCCCCTCCTTCCAGCCACGCTTGATATCCACAGTGAGGATCTTGTCTTCCGTGCGCATGGAGCAACCGTCCGGGTTCAACCTCTTGCGCGAGATCTTCATCTTTTTTGTGCAACCAGAGAACACTTCTTCAAGGCTCACCTTAAGCTCGTGCACCACTGGGGGGTCTTTCTTCTTTTCCCGGCCCCCGTGTGCACCTGCTACCCGGGACTTGAAAGATCTAGGGAAGCCGCCCATTCCACCCATCCCAAAAGCTGCAAATGGGTCGTCAATGTCCATATCATCATCTGCACCCCCAGCAGATGCAAAGAACTGATCAAACGGGCTACGTCCACCAAAGAACTCCGCGAACATAGCGTGAGGATCGCCGTGAAAAGTGTAGCTGGGACCATTAGTGCCACTGCCAGCATGTCCTTTAAGCCCTGTGGAAGAAGAAAACTCACGTTTATGACAAACAGCAAGTCAGCATTCTGGTAATTATTAGAATCAGCAAATACACAGCAGCAATAGTACAGAAAGCACAAGCTCACAGGAATGACCCGGTCACATGGGACAGTTTGCATTGTTAATCTGGAGATCTGAAGGGGTTTCATAGTTTTCAAGTCCCTCGTCGGCACGTTACATGGTCCTGTGTTTACAGCATTCAGAGAAAATCGAAGTGGTCACTTAAGGTCTCAAACTTGAGTCACAGAGAGATGCTATAACTTTCATGATCCCTAAAGCAATTATTAATGTTAAAGGCTCGGTCACATTTACCTGTCCATGGCGAAATTCTGCAGGTAATACAGTCCTCTAAATGGGAATCCACACGATCGTAAATTTCGCACAATGAACTTCCTAAACTTGGTGAACTTTGACAGATGAATTTGCCGCTTTGACCAATAAAGTTGCTTAGTTTTGCAGTGACCCCTGTGTGGGCGGTGTTTCGTTTCGTACGCTGAATATTCACAATGGACAAGAATCATTTTAGCGGCAAGTTTAGCGGCACATGGTAAGTTGAGCGTGTATGCCGTGGATAATAGCATGAAGCCTCCTCATGCGCCATGTCTCTGTGGCAATGCGCTCAACAAGCCACGTGATATGATTCGTGGGTTGACGGTCTCAAACACGGAAGCAGCTGAGATTCGTCCCCCGCCACCCCGATTGACGCGACCACGAGGACTTAAAAGCGCATTGGGAATTGGGCATTCCAAATTGGGTGAAAAAAGGGGAAATAATTGGCTGCTTTGCAATTCGTTTTTTACTCGTTTCACATGTGCTCAACATCCGCCCACATCTTTTCACCTGTGGTATTTCTTTGTGCAAAGGTAAATATGACCACGCCATAACAAATGGAACCTTATTGCAACATGTTACCAATACATCTATGCTCACATAACACTAAATATAAAACTAAATTGGCTACAAATACCATATTTGACTGTATTAAATCAAATCTATTTTTATATAATATCAAAACACACTGTATTCTGTGTCTGTATAGTGCACTGTGTGAATTGTGCGCTATTGTAGATTTTGTCTACTCTTGTGGCTGCTGTTGCACTACAGCCTCATATGATTAATAAAGTATCAGTCTAGCCGTTTATCTATCAATCTGTCTATATTAGGGCAATAGATGAAAGTTTAAAAAAATAAACAAGAATAACAATTAATGCAGTATCTGTTTTTTTGCACTTCCTGAAACTTAATAAATGTTTTTCCCCACTCCCTGTGTCATATATCAATTTTCAGGAGGTACACACTCAACTCTATCGCACATCTCAGCTCTGATAGTCAAACTGATAGTGTGGAGCAGTGCACGCTTATTCATTATGCACAAAGCATGTTCTGGGCATAATAAACACAAGAGCGGATTTACTCTACCGAGAATTGAGACTTCACCCTCAAGCGGTGAGCCAGGTGTGGGAAGCAACCGAATCTCTTTGCCTGAAAACCAATCAGGTTTGGTTGAGAACAGACTAAAATATGACTCCTTTTTCACTGTACATCTTGCAGTTGCAATCTCTAGGCACGATCATGATTTAAAGCTCAATTACACTTTAAATTATGATCGCCAAGGCGACTTTTTTATATTTGGTCTGTTCTCACCCAAAATTGATTGGATCTGAAGACATTGATTTAACGACTGGCATCTTATGGATTATGTTTGATTCCTTTATGTGCTTTTTGGAGCTTCAAGGTTCTGGTCACCATTCCCTTGCATTGTATGGACCTGCAGAGCTGAAATATTCTTCTAAAAATCTTTGTTTGTGTTCAGCAGAAAAAAGAAAGTTACACATCTAGGATGGCATGATGGTGGGTAGGCCTAAATGATGAGAATTTTCATTTTTAGGTGATCTATCCCTTTAAGTGCAAAACTTATTTTATATCTGTATATTTAGTTTCTAATAATGCATTGGCAATACACTCTTAAGTTCATCTTGCCAATAAAGATTGATATAAATTCAATCTGCCCATTTTAACCTATTATTAAAAAAGTCCACTGGAAAATGCCAGAAGATTTTGTCCAACTTTTAATTACAGCAAGATTTATACCTGTAAAATTGTCAAATTAACTCTCAGCAAAAAAATAAAAAGGAACATTAACACTTTTATATATAAATAATAAAAATAAATTATGACTAACAAATCTCTTGCAGATTCTTTGAGACGAAGTATAAAGAAAATATATTTACGATTATATTTTAATGTTTGTTTTAACGTACCATGCACCATGATTAACCGTGATAAATCATTACAAAATTGTATTCGATTTAAAGCTCTAATACACCAATCAACCACAACATTAAATCCACCTGCCTAATATTGTGTAGGTCTCAAAACAGCACCAACCCACATCTCTGAATAGCATTTATTCAGAGATGATATTCTCACCACAATTGTACAGAGCAGTTATCTGAGTTACTATAGACTTTGTCGGTTTGAACCAGTCTGGCCATTCTCTGTTGACCTCTCTCATTAACAAGACACTCCTGTCCACAGAACTGCCCCTCACTGGATGTTTTTTTTTTTTTTTTGGGCACCATTTAGAGTAAATTCTAGAGACTGTTGTGCATGAAAATCCCAGGAGATCAGTAGTTACAGAAATACTCAAACCAGCCCATCTGGCACCAACAATCATCCATACAATTATCTAATCAACCAATCGTGTGGCAGCAGTGCAGTGCATAAACTCATTCAGATATGGGTCAGGAGCTTCAGTTAATGTTCACATCAACCATCAGAATGGGGAAAAAAATTTAACTCAGTGATTTGGACAGTGTCATGATTGTTGGTGCCAGACGTGCTGGTTAGAGTATTTCTGTAACTGTTGATCTTGGATTTTCACAGAAGTCTCTAGAATTTCCTAAGAATGATGCCAAAAACCAAAAACATCCAGTGAGGGACAGTTCTGCGGATGGAAATGTCTTATTGATGAGAGAGGCCAACAGAGAATGGCCAGACTGGTTCAAACTAACAAAATCTACAGTAACTCAGATAACCACTCTGTACAACTGTAATGAGCACAATAGCATCTCAGCAGGTTGGCGCTGTTTTGGCAGCAAGAGGGGCACCTACACAATATCAGTGGTTTTAATGTTGTGGCTGATTGGTGTGTGTGTGTGTGTGTGTGTGTGTGTACAGGGGTTTTCAAACTTTCTGTTGCCAAAGACCCCAAATATGACGATCCTCTTGCAAGGCAGACTTATAATTTCACGTATAAAGACACATTTATACTCTATGTGTAAAATAAATATTAAAGTGTTGTTTGCAATATTAAAAAAATGGCTTTTTTATATTGTCATTGTACAAAAGCCAGTAGAAGAAAAAAAAAAAACATTTTGAAAATTACTTACAAGTTATTTGTTTACCGTGTATCTAGTTTATGTTAGATGTATAAAACATTAATAAAAACATTTCCAATTTCATTTAAATTTCACAAAAGTTTTATGTGCAGATTTGTTTTCATTTTCTACTGTTGAAGGCTGTCAATAGGATAAAATAACCACGATCTCATGATTTTCTGAACTGTCTTTGGAAATAATAATAAGCATAATATAACAGGACAGAATTATTTCAGTCTCTCTGAAATTTCCTGTGGACTCCCCATTATAATGATTCAGTACTATGGCAATACCATCAGATCCCATCACTGTAATTACCATGTGGTCCTTGAGATGCTGTGAAGAAGTATGCTACACGAGTATGATCATCAGTACCACGTTATCATCTGATGCCATCAGTGTATGGTGGTTCAAAAACAGTAGTGATTTTTCTAAAGACTCTCTGGTGGCAGGACAATCAGACATAATAACTCTTACCGTCCTCTCCGTATCTGTCATAGATGTCTTTCTTCTTGGCATCGCTCAGGACATCATAAGCTTCGGCGATCTCTTTGAATTTATCTTCAGCTCCGGCTGATTTGTTTTTGTCGGGGTGAAATCTTAGCGCTTGTTTTCTGTAGGCTTTCTTGATCTCGTCATCAGAGGCTCCTTTCTCGATGCCCAGAATCCTGTAATAATCTTTACCCATCTCAACACTCAGCTAAAACCTCGCTATCTTTGAACTATCTGTTTCCATATGTGGAAATTGTCCAAATATTGAAATAGCAGACCAATTTTAACTGACCCGCCGGCTAAATATCGAACGTGGAGCTGAAGTTCATCAAACTGTCTGCCAGTTAAATATCCAAAATCCTCATTAAACGCACACAGCCGCTGCCGCATACCTGGAACGTGTCATCACTCTCCCAAACTGTCCAAACTTTTTTAAACGATGCGAACATTTATATCAGATAAATACTGTTCCCGCCTGACAGAAAGCACTGGAGTTGTCAACGTCGCTGACAGTCCGTAGAAAGTCCGAGAACACTATTAGTTCGGCTGCAGTCGGAACGGATGCTGCAGCTCTGACTGACGGAGCAGAGCGCCACCTGTGGAGTGGAGTGTTAATTAAAAAACATTTGACAGGTGAAGTGATCGTGAGGTATCAGAACCCCTCTACAACTGAGAGACTTCAAAGTTAGCCAACAAAAAAACAACAAACGTAACGCGTTGGTACACTGGCGAGGAGACCAGAGGCTTTAATTTTTGAATGGATGTTAATGGAGGAGATTATTAATAAACTGCTTTTGTAAGGAAACCACTAATCACTTAATGAAATGACCACCTGTTGGCTAACCTTCAACAATCCTTTTTAAGTATAGTGTGATCCCAGATGATGCGCTATACACTATGCACTCAGCCATATAGTGTATGAATTTTCAAAGTGTAGAATCGTCTCAAATGGAACACTTAAAAGTTCACTCAGTAATTTTTTTCCCTCTTTTAAAAAGTTCTACTTCCAAAGAAATTAATATTAATTTTGAGACAAGTACAAAATCATGACCAATCAAGTGAGATGAAGTGTTCAGTCATATGAGTAACCTTATAAAAGCTCTTTCATTCTACATGGGGCAGGGGCGCCTCATGGCGGCAGCCATGTTATCATCACATGACAAGCTGAATACTACTGTCCTAATATGCTATTTTACTGCTACACTCTCTCCTATGGTCACAGAGGTATATTCGAAATGGAATATCCAACTTGCTTACTACTTAGTGAATACTGCTTAGTACACTGTACTGTATTTATTTTTTTTTTCAAAGTGAAATTGAAACACTAGGCATTATCCTACGATAAACATTTTAAAGAGTAGACTACTATGCTACATTGTTGTTAACATAACTGATCACGTTTCATGAGTGGTGCATTGTCTTTTAATTTATCATTATCAGTCAAAAATATGTAAAAATATTAATTTTAAAATCCACGGTTGATAAGCTAGGCAGTTACTTACTGTCCATGCATTGTGGAATACTGTATTTCTGTAGTGATCTCTTATTGTACACTGCAAATTTAGGCAAATGCAGTAGGTGCATAAAAAATAATTTACCTAGTATGCAATACTATATGCTGAAGAAATTGTAAGAGTGCTGTGTTAGTATGCTACTCTGAACATGTGAACAAGTGGCTGCGTTTAGACTAGTCAGTGATGGTGGAAGTTAAGTGGTATCAGACAGTAATACCATATGGTAGTTACAGATACAGTCTACAAATATATATATAAGATGAAATGTTTGAGAAATTATCTGACAACAAAAATTTTCCACAACAAAACTTCTGGAAAACCCTAAAGGTAATTATAGAAATGTACAGATGATAGGTGAACTCACAACAGTCCTTTGATCTATACAGGAAACATTAACAACACAGGAGAGTCCAATACACTGGGAAATAAATGGAGGATGAACCAATACTAAACTTTGACGAGGGGGACAATAACTAGGTAAGTATATACACTGGATGGTCTAGATGAAACTAGGGAATCCATAGTCTTCAGGGAAACACTGAAAAATGTGTGAAAGCTGGGTATAAATTAAGTCCTTAATTAGTCACTGATGATGTGCAGGTGCGTGTGATCTACTCAAGGGAGAGTGAGCGGAATGTGGAATGAGAGAGGGAGTCCGGTGAATCCTTGAAACAACCCCCTCCCCACTAAAGGGCGACTCTTGGTGCCAAAAGATGGAGGAGGGCAGGAGGAAACAGATGACAAGGGAGGATCCAGGAGGAATTGGTAGATGATCCGGTGGCCAGGGAGGAGTCTGTGGATGATCAGGTGGCCAGGGAGGTGACCACTGCACAGAGACTGGGGCATGAGGCCTAGGAGGAACCAGCTGATCCGCGGCATCGACCACCGGAGCTTGGAGAGGGTTAGCCACCCCCACCCCTCAAAAAATTTAGGGAGGATGTTGGGAGAGGAGTTACTTTGGGGGTTGTGGTGATGGGAGTGACCTCTATCCAACATGTTTATAATGGCAAGAGGTAATGTATGGCCAGGGTGGCTCGTACATATTCCACAAATGACAGATTCTCCACCTCCAGAAGAGCTTTATGTCGGCGAAAGTTGAGTCCCATTCCATAAATGGATCTGAGGTAGGAGTCAGATATTGTGGTTGGGGTAATGAGTTGACAAAACTTAGTTGTATATTCCAGGAGAGGAAGATCCTGTCTGAACAGCTCCATGAACACACCCGTCAGCTCCATGCTCTTAGTGATTGTTCTCGTCAGTGTGGGCGGAGTACCTGCTGAGTCCTTTTTGGTGGGCTGTTCTTCTGTCACGGAGAAACTCACGGAGGCAGGGATTAGGCCTCAATTGCAGGGTTCATTGAACAGAAGAATGTAACAGAGAATTAAACAACAGGTGAGGCAATCCAGGAACAGTTTAGATGCAAACAACAGGTGAGTAATATCCAGACAGGTAAATATAGTGATGTGCAGATGATAGGTGAACTCACAACAGTCCTTTGATCTATACAGGAAACGTAAAAAAAAGAGAGTCCAATACACTGGGGAATAAATGGAGGACAAATGTCTAGACGAAACTGGGGAGCCGTAGTCTCCTGGGAAACACTGACAAGAACAGACAATAAGTGTGTGTGAAAGCTGGGTATAAATTAAGTCCTTGTTTAGACACTAATGATGTGCAGTTGCGTGTGATCAACTCAGGGGAGAGTGAGTGGAATGAGGAGTGAGAGAGGGAGTCCGGTGGATCCGTGACAATTCCTCAAGGCATGTGAGCAGGTGATGGAAAACTAACTACCCCTGTAAATAAACTGGATCACTCAAGTAACTTTGCCTATTACTATGTTTGTCTGATCAATTTAAGGCTGACAGACACAAATGAGCACTGTGTGACAGTGACTTGCCCAGATCTAATGTGAGAACCCCTCGGGACCTCAGAATTGGCTTATCTGTTGAGGCCAATTGCTGATGAGGCAAAGAACAAACTTTATAAGTAGCTACGCACAAATAGATGTCCTGGATTCTAACAGAGGTGTTTAACTTGCCAAATATACAAGCTGAACACTTAACCATGCCCCTCTCTCTCAAGTCATTAAGATATTACGCCACTATTAAAGCCACTATTATCAGTGCTATAAAATAGAAGCAGTTATTTTGTCAGCAAAACCAGAGGTGTGAGATTCCCTCTTTATTTTCATGCTGATAGTAAATAAAATTGCTTAAAGAGGCACACCATAGGAAAGAAAAATATAAAATAAGATTTCTTTTATATCTTAATTGTCAACTGAAAACAATAAGATTAAATGGAGAGCGAATTGAGACTGCTTAAGATTTGCTTAACCCAAACATTTCTGATCGGATGCTTCCAAGACCAAATGATCTGAGCTATGCTATCCATATTATCTTGAAATCCCTATACCCTTACTGTATGTCAACAATTGTCTCAAGTATATCCATTTTTATTTATCCACCGTAACACTGGAAATCGACATTGCTTCCAAAAGTTGTTGGAAATTTGACGTTGCTTCCAAATGTTCCGGTACCCTGAAACCAACCCCATTCATCATAAATATTGCAAGCAACCTCAAAGACATGGGCTTTGGTCCCATGGGAACCAGGAAGAAATTGTGCAATTTGGAGGTTGCAGTTTTGCTCTAAAATGACTTTTTTACTCCCTGATGGTTAGGTTTAGGGTTGGGGTTTGTGTTAAGGAGTAGAGTTAATCAAATATGCATTTCTGTTAACTGTATTACATAATTTACAACTAAAAATAAACTTGCTTTTGAAACTGGAGCTCACACGTTCAACAACAGTTTCAGCTTCGACCACTGGGGGTAGTGATTCGAATTTTGGTAAGAACTTTTGACCTGCCGCGGCCGAATTCACAGTCCCTGCATCCGACATTGCGTACTGTCAGAATATGTACTATATTTGATGAAGGACGCACTTCTCAGCCGTTATTTAGGTATGCATGCGAGTAGTTTGAATAGATTCCAGATATATCATCCGGGTATTGACCCTTGACCCGAAGATATGATGTAATAGAAACAACTGCAAAAATAATCCACCCTAGTTTTGTTAAACAAGCACCATTTAAGCACAAGAAACAACATTCTGTGAATATATATACACAGAATGTTGTTTCTTGTGCTTACATTGAAAACAGACATCCTACTCGCAGTTAACAGCTGTACTTTAAATCCAGTGCTTTGAATGATTATGGGAATGTAAAGTGCCTAGTCGATCCAAGTAGGTATAGCTGCAGGCTGGAGATCTTCAAATGTGTGCTGAATCACCAAAAGAGGGCAGTTAATCCAGAAGGGGGCAGGGTTACTCCAAAAGGGGATTGCGGCAACTACAAAAGGGGGTGTGGCTTCCACTCACAGTTAAGATTGGGGACAGGGTTAGGTGAGGGCCTCCCTATATTTCTGCTGGCAGTTTGGAGCTCCCGCCCCTGTTTGGAGCTCTTTCTGCAGCTGTTTCCTTCTCAGTCAATACGCACTTCAGAATCTCACCGGAAATAGTAGGTCATCCGGGTATTTCTCGCTTACTGTCCATGAATACTAAGGATTCAGACATACTACTCTCTTGGCCTACTGTTTTTGGAATACTATATAGTAGGGAAGTATGGACATTAGGATGCAGTGAGTGTGATCTATCTTATTTATATAAGAGAATTTTAGGAGAGACATCTGAGAAAATGTTTTCTACTTGAATGAAACCTAATTGAGAACTCCACTGAGTCACCTGTGCTATGTAATAACAACATCTGAGCAATAACATGGTATAACAACATGGTAAATATGGCAGCTGTATGAATAGACACTGCCATAACCCTAATTGAGTTACTGAGTAGAGGCAGTGAGGTAGCAGGAAGCCATGTCAGCCCGACCTACTATATTGGTTTGAGTCCCACAAGGTCACGAGGCTGGCATTCGACAAAGCAGGCATATAAATTTAGCCTCATGGAAGGCGCGCCGTGGATTATATCTTGGAACTCTCAGATTTCATCTTCAGAGGAGCAGTGGTGATGCATGGAAGGCTGGTTTCTGGGTGGCCACCCCTCAGGTATTAAGAGGTGGGAGATATTTCAATCATACTGCACTCGCTGGCACCACACTTCACTTGAGACTGTATCTATCTCTTGTAATGTTTGCACTGTGCTCAAAGGAGGAGAACATGAAGTGGATTTTGGAATAATTATGATATGAAGAGATTAGGAAGGTTTGAGGAGTATCAGGTTGTGACAACTAGGGAGGAGAACTCTGAAATCTTTCCTCTACGGGCTAAAACACAAGATCCATTGAGCAAGAAGTTTGAGGTGGTGTCATGGATGCATTGGCTTTAGAGGCAAAAGTGGCAAAGAATGAAGGCACACCAGCACCTTCTACCGCGCCATCCAAACCCAGACCAAAACCTCCTAAAAAACCTAAACGGATCGTTTACTTTGAGGTGGAGATCTTAGATGCCAAAACCAAAGAGAAACTACTGCTCCTGGATAAAGTAAGTGGCTTTTAGTATTAGGGTAAATTTTAAAGCTTGAATATTAGCCATTTATAAATTTGCATTGTTGCCCATGATACAAAGGGCATGAGTGTCTTGCAAAGAAAACAGTGTCATGAATGAAGTTGTAGTTGACACAAAATACATTTATTTTATGTTAAGATTGTCTCAGAAGTCTCAGGATGAACATGAAACAGAGAAGTAAAGAAATCATCTGTAATCATCAGCTGTCATTGATGACAGATAGCTACAGTAATGCGACCGTAACTACTGTATTGCACATGCTGTAACATGTAGTAATAAGGTGATCAGTGTCAGCTGGGTTTTGCAGTAGTCATGTTGTTTTTGGAAGATGAGAATGTCCTCTGAGCTTCCAAGAATTCTTGTTAGAGATCCATCGCTTAGCCAAAGCATGTCTAGAATAGAGCAGGGTAAACTATTTATCCCTCGGGAGGAAAACTGCAGTTTTGCAACTGTGAAAATGGTAAAAATAAAAAGAATACAATATATAGTATGAAAAATACAGAAATTAAAGCAATTAAATGAAATAAGAGCATGTAAATAAAATCTCATGTGCCATACAAGCTGACAGTCTGAACAACTGTTATTGTGTTGAGAAGCATAAGGGGAATTGATTTGTTTATAGAACATTCTTGTGGGTGTTGATATGTCCTAGATATGCTGTTTATGTTTCTGCAGGTAGAGCCAACAGCCACTGTTTTGGACATTAAGTCTATGTTCCATAATTCAAGTAAGCTCTTCTCTGTGATAAAGAAACTATAAGGCTGCGAAACCTTTAAATAACTTTACAAGGAATATGATAAGTTAGTGACATTGAAATAATGGCTTTAGCAAAGTCTTACATGTCAGGCTTCAATTTCCACAGATCAACATTGGTATCCTGCCAGACAGTCTTTATGCCTGTTTCCAAGTGAGTTGAACTGTTTGTAACTGTAGAACAGTGTGTGTGTGTGTATATATATATATATATATATATATATATACACCAATGAGTCAAAACATAATGACCACCCATAGGTGAAGCAAATAAAGTTGATCATCTCTTACCACAGGTCTTGGTAGATTAGATGGTAAGCGAACAATCAGTTATCGTAGTCAACGTGTTGAATGCAGGAGAAATGGGCAGAAGTAAAGACCTGAGCGACTTTGACCATGGCCAAATTGTTATGACTACTGGGTTAGAGCATCTCTGAAATGGCAAGGCTTGTGGCATGCTCCCGGTCAGTAGTGGTGAGTTCCTACTGACAGTGGTCCGAGGAGGGACAAATCAAAAACTGGCAAAAGGGTGTTTGGCACCCAAGGCTCATCGATGCACAAGGGCAACAAAGGCTATCCTATCTGGTCCGAACCGACAGAAGGTCTATTGTGACACAAGTCATAGAAAATGTTTATGATAGTTACTGGAAGAATGTGTCACAACACACAGTGCTTCGCACCCTGCTGCATATGTGTAGACGCAGACCTGTCAGATTGCCCATGATGACCCTTGTCCACTGTCGAAAGCATCTACATTGGTCACGTGAGTGTCGGAACTGGACATTGGAGAAGTGGAAGAAGGTTGTCTGGTCTGATGAGTCCCGTTTTCTTTTACATCACGTGCACAGCCTTGTACGTGTACGCCATTTACCTGGGGAAGTGATGGCACCAGGATAAACTGTGGGAAGATGACAAGTTGGTGGAAGGAGTGTGATGCTCTTGGCATTGTTCTGCTGGGAAACCCTGGGTCCGGCCATTCATGTGGACGACAATTTGACACGTGTCACCTACCTTAACATCATTGCAGACCAGGTACACCCCTTCATGGCAATGGTATTCCCTGACAGCAGGGGCTTCTTTCAGCAGGATAATGCGCCCTTTGTTCGGGAATGGTTTTAGGAACATGATGAAGAGTTCAAGATGTTGCCCTGTCTTCCAAATTCCCCAGATCTCAATCAGATTGTGCATCTGTGGGATGTGCTGGACCAACATGTCCGATCCACAGCTGCTCCACACCACAACTCACAGGATTTGAAGGATCTGCTGATAAGGTCACATGAAGGACCAACAGCATATCAGGCAAATTGTCATAATGTTTTGGCTCATCGGGTGTGTGTGTATATATATATATGCCCTTTCATAATTATGAAGAGAGAAGTAAATCATTGAGTACTGAAAGAAAGTGATGATGTGTGTTTGGTTGTTTTCAGAGGGCAAGCCCTTAAGAGATGAGGAGATCCTTCAAGAGCTGCCTGTAGGAACTACTGCAACCTTTTACTTCAGAGACCTGGGAGCCCAGATTTCCTGGGGAACTGTGAGTGTTTCACTGAACATACAAACAACAACTGAAACACACTAATTTTCACATTTAGGCACATGTAAACACAGGCGCATACACAAACACACACATGCATAGCCCATTGTCGGATAATAGCACTTTTTTTCATTTAAAATCTTTTTCATGTCAATAATCATTTCAAGTAAAATGATTTGATGAAAACAATAATAATAAAAAGATTAAATATTTTCTCCTGAAAATATTCACCCTAGCGATCAGCTAGAACAGCCTAGCATAGTAACTATTTAGAATACCCTAGCGACCACAAAGTAATGCACTACCTGTCTGATTTTCTGTCTGTCTGTCTGTACAACCTGTATAACTTTTAAAACTATTTTAAAAAGTGTTTTGTCAAGCCTACATCAAAGTTTTTCATGACAAACTTGACCTATGTCGTTTTTTAATGTATTTAAAATTTGAATAAATAATATTTCCTCCAAGTAATATAAGTTAATTAGCCCAACTGTAGCCTGTTAGCAGTTGCCAAGCAACATAGTAACTTGTTGCAGTAATGCAATCATCACAGGTGTGTTTACTGTCATTTGAACGGCTTTTAAATGTTGGTCATCCAATTAGAATTTAGAGTGGGATCTATCTGTTTTATTATCTTTGTTTAATTTTATAGATGTGTGTTATAGGGTGAAAAGTTAATTGCATCTAGAAAGCACATGTAAAACTTGGGTCAGTGGCTGTACAGTACGTACACAGTCCTGTGGTTCAGTTTTCTCTCACCTCCCCAGTATGCAATCCTCTTTCTCAGTACATGTAATCTCTCTGGCCCCATTCCCCCCAGGTGTTGATTCCATTCACCTCCTATTCACCTTCTGCATGAGTAGCCCTTCATGCCCACCCCATCCTGAGTCCCACAGGGCAGGCAAGATATCAGCACATGGGAGGACTAGGGTCAGAGGCTATGTTGCTTATTAGGACCCATCATTTATTCCTAAAGAACCCTGTGACATGTAGAGCTGTTGCTGTTGACAATCTTTACCACCGTGGTGGTTAAGGGCCAAATCACTGCCAGTGAACGGTGTTGTACGGTGGTTGGAGGTTGGGGGTGCTGGTGTGTGCAAATAATGCGTTTATTGTGGATTTAACTTTAAAAAGTGCATAATTGAACACAAAATAATAAAACAACCCTTTGTAAAATATCACAATATTCCCAGAATGACATAAATATAAAAGGTATTTAATTGCGGGGGGCCTTGGTAGCTCATCAAGTAAAGACGCTGATTACCACACCTGGAGACGCAAGTTCGAATCCAGGGCATGCTGAGTGACTCCAGTCACACCAATTGACTCGGTTGCTAGGGTGGGTGGCGTCACATTGGGTTAACCTCCTCGTGGTCGCTATAACGTGGTTCGCGCTCTTGGTGGGGCACGTGGTGAGTTGTGCATGGATGCCATGGAGAATAGTGTGGGCCTTTAAGTTTCCGTATTGACTGTCTCTGACATGGCGGCAACTGAGATTCGTCTTCCACCAACCGGATTGAGGCGAGTCACTACGCCACCACAAGAAATTAAGAGCAAGTTAGGAATTGGGCATTCAGAAATGGGGAGAATTTTTTTTTATTTGATTATTGTTATAGAGCGCAACAGTCTGGTTCAAATAAATAAATTATGACACCAACAGAATTAATTTGGTTTGAAGATTCGGCCTTGGGTAAAGTATTGAAATCCTCAGGAAAAGAGGAAAAAGGGTAACATATCATTATGAGACTGTTGTCTATCCCTAATTATGTATGTGTGTTTGAATTCTTGCAGGTGTTCTTAATCGAGTGCATTGGACCACTTGTCATATACCTGCTGTTTTATTTTAGACTGCCTTTTATCTATGCTCTCAAGTATGAATTCACCACCAGTAACCATTGGGTTGTGCAGTAAGTATCAGTCCTGATTAAGAATGCTTTTGATCTCAATCTGTTGGATTCAGTCCAAAGACAGTGCGAACAGTGTCTTCTAACACCTGACCTACTGTCTAACCCATATTCTAACCCAGAAGGGTATTTTGGGAATTATGTTGTAATGTGTAAAAAATCTCTCAGGAATAAACTTTGATTTTATGATCTGTTAAACTGAACTTGTTGACCTTGTTGGTCTTTTCATGGGCTTTTGTCTCTTCTCCGCAGTATCGCCTGTTTGTGTCACTCCTTCCATTATGTGAAGCGAATCTTGGAGACAATGTTCGTCCATCGCTTCTGCCATGGCACCATGCCACTGCGCAATATTTTCAAAGTGAGTTTGTATTGCATTTGTGGTTGTTTTGCTTCAGATAAAATATATGTAAGGGATAATCCACGGCTAGGTGTGCATTCAACTATTTTAATGCTAGACGTGGAGGCGAAGAACCACCCGACATGAAATGGATCCCCATGGATTATCCCGCTTATACCACGGTCACTTGACAGGATTGATTTGTAACAACTGTCATTGATATTTACAGCACAAATGTTGACTGTAAGAATAACAATAACAGTTAACTTTATCTATTGTTTGATAGATCTAGTGATTTGTAGTTTTTTGAAGACTAAACACTTTAAAATCTGTCAATTTAAATACTCAATACAGAAATAAGATAGTAATCACATAATTTAGAAGGGTTTGCGCACCTCAGGATATGTAATATTTAATTTCTATTCTTTGTCATTTTCACATTAATGAGGAAAAAGCGCCATTGCTGACGTGGCAGTTGTAAAAGTGGCACTTACTGTTCATGATGAAGAAAAAAACCATCCAAAACATTATACATTTTTGACATGGCTGCATGATTGATTTAATTAAGATGGAAATCGTGATGTGACCATGCAAGATTACAAAACACAAAAGGATACGACTGTGTGACGAGGAGGAGGGCGGGGCGGGGTCTTGAGTGGGCATGGCTGGGCCCCAATCAGGCTAATCAGTCGAGGAGAGGGATAAGGCGAACCAGATGCGGCAGTTCGGGAGAGAGAGATCCACATGCAGCTGCCGTGTATGTGTTTATGTTTGTGTCTTTTTAAGTTTTCATTAAACATTATTTTGACTGTTCAGCTGGTTCCCGCCTCCTCCTTGCCCATTTTTAAGCCTGTTACAGACTGTTATGAAGCAGTCTCCATTCAGAGCTTCAGTCAGCTAGCTATGTGTCATCGTTGGGTGCCCGCTAACGGTTATAGGCGGACATGTGCAGCAATATTAGATGAAGTTCATATTTAAATATGAACTTCATCTATTTAAATAGTTTTGCTTCATCCTGCCGACAGCGAAAGACGCATTTAAACCTGTTTAACCTTCTCTCCCCCTCCGTGCAAAACAGATGAATGTCAAACCAAACATTCCTTACAAGTGCTTTGGGTGAGTAAAACGGGGCTGATGAAAACTGTTGTCTTTTCTGTGTTTCCTGTAGCGCTTCACACATAGGCCTGGGTACGAATTTTTGGCAAGGGGTGATGCAGTTTAGGCAGACAATATACACATCATGCACACACAAAAAGAGTATCAGAGAACCATGTGTTTCCCTGGGGATCATGTACTCATTACACACAAACAAAGTAACATTTTCACCAGCAAATTAAGTCATTCAGTAAGACAGCCAATGCATTAGTTACATTCTACCACATTCGAAAAATGTGTCGTAACAGTGTGAATGAGAAATAACCATGAAACACAATATAATTGTTCAGACAAAATAGCTGTTTAAAATGAACCAGTATGCTAAAATATTAAGCTATTATGAAATGTCCTACATGTTATTTGAAGACCTCAAACGTGGACTTTCGCTCAGCAGTTTTGCTAATAAATGTCTTCATGAGATTTTTAATATCCAAGTGACAGTCCGTTGCTCAGATGAGAATTTAGCATCATCCACAGGGAGACAAAACACGAGAAGACTAAAGTTTTAACCTGTACTTATGTAAATGAATCTGATCTGATAGTTAATCCCAGAGGTCGTTTGAACATAGGCATAAAACTCTTACAATGTGTCATTAGTGATCACAACAGAGTATGAACGGTGATTAAAACTGACTGGAACTACTTGTGCATTAAATGCTTTTAACACACACATTCCAGCCAATCAGAATCGAGTATTCGAACAGACTGGGCATAATTACTTTTAACACATTGATTCCCAGTTTAATGCTCAGAAGACAGCAGCAGACCACTGATGCATGTTAATATAATTTACTAATCCTCATAACATTCCAACCCCATATTTTCTTCTGTGAAGCTTAAAAGATATTTGACAGAATATTTTATCTTTTTACAATTCATTTTAACCAATTATCAATGCAGTTCTCCTAGGTCAAGAATTTCAGAGATGTGTGCAACAGGAAAAATATCACCAAACGAACACATTGGCAAAACATCTCGGTTACGCACGTAACCTCAGTTCTCTGAGACGAAGGGAATTAGACATTGCATTTGCTACCACATATGGAGAGTGCCCTTCCACACCACCTTGTTGAAACCTCTCTACTATAACGGCAATATTCTAATATTGGCTATGGTGTTAGAGTCCCGTCCTTTTAGGTGCGAAGCTGTTCGCTATAAAAGCAGGTGCGCAAACACTATTCCTCAGACTTTTCTTACTGTGGGACAAGGAGTGCATCGCTTGCACCTCAAAAGAACTCTGAGTCTTATAGTGAGGCCAGCATTCGCAATGTCTCGTTCCAAGGTAACCAAGGTTATGTACGTAACCGAGACGTTCCCTTACGACTCAGTCCACTTGACATTGCTTTTGCTAACACATATGGGGAACAGAATCCCATCACACTGCACTACACGACATAACCTTCCAGAGAGGAAGCTTGATGCCACTGCGTCCGACATGAGTATGTCGCAAGTGAGTGACCCTCATGTTGGGCCAAAAGGACCCAACATGAGGACTTCTGAAGAGAGAGTGCTTTGAGAATACCATACAGCTGCAGAAAATATGGCTTGTAAAGACACACAATTTGTCCATGCCCATGAGGAGGCCATGCCTCTAGCTGAGAGTGCTTTAACACCAATTGGGCAAACCTTACCCTGTAACTTGTAAGCCAGGGCATTCGCATCAATAATCCAGAGAAAGTCTTTGCTTGGAGACGGACATTCCTTTTGTGCATCCTTCATAGCACACTAAGAGCAGATCAGACAGGCAGGTGCTCTCAACATATGCCTGTAGCGCCCACACAGGTCATAACAAATGCAAGGATTGTTCCTCCCCCAAATTAAATGGAGGAGGGAAGAAGGCTTGAAGGTGAACAACCTGCGCTCTGAAGGGCGTGGTTATAGCCTTTTCTGGGTTTGACAGTTGCTTTGAAAGACTGGGGCCAAACTCCAGACATGAATTATCAATTGATAGTGCATGTAAGTCACCTACCTGTTTTACTGAGGCCAGAGCCAGCAGTAGTGTGGTCTTAATGGAGAGCATGCACAAATCAACAGAGTCCAAATGCTCGAAGGGGGGCCCTGCGAGTACATTTAGGACCAAAGTTAGGTCCCAAGTCGGAACTGTAGCCAGCCGAGTTGGATTTATGTGAAAGACACATGGCAGAGAACACCATTCCATTTTAGCACATAGAGGCGTCTTGAAGAACGGGGCAGATCTACGGGACATTCATCAAGGTGGGATTGTGTAGGTTCTTCTGGAGAACACTCGATATAGAGTTCTTCGATAATAAAGTATGTATATATAGTATATATATATATATATATATATATATATATATATATATATATATATACACACACACACACACACACACAATATAACAATATACAATTGCTTATAAGGATACACAACTCCTGCCGAAGTGCTGTGGGGAATCAGGATGCTGAAGCGGCCCGTACACCACCGAAGCATCATGTGGTGAGGTGGAAGGATGTTCGCCAGAACACTGCAGGGGAGCAGAGAGTCTTCATGTTGCTGGGAAGATCCCGCCTGCTGACTCATGTAGTCGACGTTTTGAAGGAAGATAATTCTGAGGAATGGTGTTTGCTTTTATAGCAAACAGCTTCGCGCCTAAAAGGAGGGGACTCTAACACCATAGCCAATATTAGAATACTGCCGTTATTGTAGAGAGGTTTCAACTAGGTCATGTGAAGGACACTCCCCATATACGTTAGCAAACGCAATGTCAATATACTGAGTTGTAAGGGAACTAAAACGTCACTGCATGTCGTCATCAGTTCAAAGGTGCTGTCACATTTACCTTCGCACTGCAAAATTCCTTGATTGAAATGGGAATCCGCGCTATCATGAATTTTGAGCGAGGAACTTCGTGTGGCGAAGAATTACCCCTCGCGGATTTCACATGGAGTTCAAGTTTGGTGAACTTTGAGGTGTATTAGCCGCGTTGACCAATAGGAAGCTGCTTAGTTTTGCAGTGACCTCTGTGTGGGCAGTGTTTCGTTCACAGCCACACTGAATATTCACAATGGATAAGAATCATTTTAGCGGCGAGTTTCTTTTTAACATCACTCTCAAAGAGTATAAAGTGCAGCATTAAAATGAGGCTGCTTGACAATTAGTTTTTTCTGGTTTCACACACACTCAATGTCCTCCCATGCCTTCTTTGCCCGCAGAATTTATTTCTGTAATGGTAAATGTGACTGCCTAAACACAATTAGTTTGGGGTGGGGGTGGTGGTGGTGTAGTGGTCTAAAGCACATAACTGGTAATCTGGTAATCAGAAGTTAATTGGTTCGATCCCCACAGACACCACCATTGTATCCTTGAGCAAGGCACTTAACTCCAGGTTGCTCCGGGGGGATTGTCCCTGTAATAAGTGTACTGTAAGTCGCTTTGGATAAAAGTGTCTGCCAAATGCATAAATGTTAAATGTAAATGTAACTACTGAGAAAAATTAAAAACAAAGTCTTTTAGTATATATATTAAAAACGGTCTTTGGTATTTTTTCTTCAACAGAACTGTTCCTATTACTGGTGCTTTGCAGCATGGATGGCTTACTACATCAATCACCCACTCTACACACCACCATGTATGTATTATCTCACTCTTAACTGCCTAGTGCTGTTTTTTTATATTCATGTTATTCATTCATATTTTAGATATATTTTAGATTTTGAACTACTATACTAAATCAATCTTTTAATCTGTTTACATGCAGATTATGGGGACAAGCAGGTGAAAACCGCACTTGGAATATTTCTAGTAAGCACCTGTCTTTCCACTGGGCACAATATTCCTATCATATGTTGTTTCATTTTCTGACTGATCAGCTTTCTTAATATAATGATTTGTGATTTAAACAGTTCTGTCAACTGGGAAACTTCTCGATTCACATTGTACTGCGAAATCTCAAACCACCTGGTAAGCTCTACGAAATAAACAACAAATCGTCTAGATTACGTATGTAACCTCCGTTCCCCGATGGAGGGAACGAGACGTTGTGTCAGAGAAGAGACACTAGGGGTCTCTCTTGAGTGCCGATATCCACCTCTGATCTATGAAAAAAGGCCAATGAGAGTTGGCAGCCGGTATTTGCAAGTCCCGCCCCCGGTCATACGGGTATTTAAGCGGCAAATATGGGAGTTCATTCAGGATTTTTCTGAGGAGCCGGAAATGGTCCGGCCACAACAGTGGCTCGGCTCTGTGACGTGGTGGGGAAGACACAACGTCTCATTCCCTCCATCGGGGAACGGAGGTTACATACGTAACCTAGAC
This sequence comes from Xyrauchen texanus, assembly GCF_025860055.1. Lineage (NCBI taxonomy): Eukaryota > Metazoa > Chordata > Actinopteri > Cypriniformes > Catostomidae > Xyrauchen > Xyrauchen texanus. Next base: position 10,215,561 of record NC_068287.1, on the reverse strand, counting down.
GTTCCCCTTCTGTCGCTCTCTCCACGTTGTGTCAGAAGCGACACTAGAGTCCACTTATAAAGTGCCATGCGCTGAGCGTGTCGTGAACTGCTGATACAGGAGCGAGCAGGTATTCTTACGTGCAGGACGACCAACTGTATCAGACTGCACGTACCCTTCCCCAATTCCCCATTCAAGCCATCAGAATCCTTATCGTTGCCCTGGAGGGGGGAACAAGGTGATGGCTGCCAACCTGGGAACGGGCCAGCCTGGCTGGGCCTCTTTTCTCTCTATGTTTCTCGCATAGAGCAACTATGGCCGGGGCCCTTACACGCATTGAGGGAAGGGGGTCTTAGCCCTTCTTTCAGGGGGAGAAGACCCTGCGGAGGCCACACCTACCCGGCAGGGGAGGCAAAGAGTGGCAAATGCATCACATGGCCTAACAGGAGCTATGTGGAAAAGTTGGTGCGGTGGTAGATCCAGCCTCATAGAGGGGGGAAGCATACAGCATGGCAACCGAGGCAGCTGTAACTGCCTAAGGGAGACACGGGAGTCAGCTCGTGAGGGGACAGTACCGTGGAATTACACACAGGGGGAGTCCGAGCAGGAGCACCTATTCACCTGTGGAGCACCTATTCCAGTACAGGGTAGCTTTGGGTACCCGTAGTGGCTTGGGTCGGCGAGTTGCTCCGCTGAACTGCGGACCCAAAAGGGCTAGGGAGGAGTCAACCAGCGACCCGAAGATGGGGTCTCCTGGGAACGAAGGCGCACTATTTTACCTCGGCCGAGGGAAAGGGCGCTTGGCGCAAGCAATTCACCCGGCCAGAACGTCAGTGTGTTACCGAGTTCTACGGGCTCGGACCTGAGAAAACACGGGATGATACTGACTCAACACAGAGATTGTAAAATCTCGAGAAAGTGTTAGGTGTTGCCCACCCTGCTGCTCTGCAGATGTCTGCTTGGGAGGTGCCCCTGGCCAGTGCCCATGAGGATGCAACACCCCTGGTGGAGTGAGCTCGGACCCGCAAGGGGGGGGGCACGGCCTGGGTGTGATAAGCCAATGAAATGGCGTCGACAACCCAGTGGGCAAACCTCTGTTTGGAGACAGCGTTCCCTTTCCGCTGTCCCCCAAAGCAGACAAAGAGCTGCTCAGAGTGTCTAGTGCTCTGCATGCGGTCCAGATAGATATGCAAAGCAGGTACTGGACACAGCAACGAAAGGGTTGGGTCTGCCTCCTCCCAGGGCAGCGCTTGCAGGTTCACTACCTGATCCCTGAAAGGTGTGGTAGGAACCTTGGGCACATATCCCGGTCGCGGTCTTAGGATCACGTATGTGTCTGCCGGACCGAACTCCAGGCAAGTGTCGCTAACAGAGAACGCTTGCAGGTCCCCGACCCTCTTGATGGAGGCAAGCGCGATCAGCAGGGCAGTCTTGAGAGAGAGGGCCCTGAGTCCAGCTGAATCTAGCGGCTCGAAGGGGAGTCTCCGGAGGCCCATGAGGACGACCGAGAGATCCCAGGAGGGAAATAGGTTAGGCCGGGAGGGAGTTAGCCTCCAGGCACCTTTGACGAACCTGACAATTAAGTCGTGCTTACCAAGAGACTTGCCGTCTATCGTGTCATGGTGAGCCGCGATTGCGGTGACATACACCTTGAGGGTGGAGGGGGACAGCCTCCTCTCCAGCCTCTCCTGAAGAAACACGAGCACTGACCTAACCGCGCACTTCTGTGGGTCTTAGGCTCGGGAAGAACACCAGTTCGCGAACAGACGCCACTTTAGGGCGTAAAGATGCCTGGTCGAGGGTGCTCTGGCTTGGTTGATAGTATCTATGACGGTCGGTGGTAGGCCGGCTAGATCTTCCACATCCCGTCCAGGGGCCAGACGTGGAGGTTCCAGAGGTCTGGGTGCGGGTGCCAGAGCATGCCCCGTCCCTGAGAAAGAAGGTCCTTCCTCAGGGGAATTCGCCAGGGAGGGGCTGTCGCGAGGAGCGTGAGGTCCGAGAACCAAGTCCGGGTGGGCCAGTAGGGGGCCAGTAGAATGACTTGCTCTTCGTCCTCCCTGACCTTGCATAGCACCTGTGCAAGAAGGCTCACTGGGGAAAATGCGTACTTGCGCAGCCCCATGGGCCAGCTGTGTGCCAGCGCATCTCCCCCGAGGGGAGCCTCTGTCTGGGCATACCAGAGCGGGCAGTGGGAGGTTTCTTGGGAGGCAAACAGGTCTACCTGGGCCTTGCCGAACCAGTCCCAGATCAGCTGGACCTACTGGGGGTGGAGCCTCCACTCTCCGCTGGGCAAGCTTTGTCTTGACAGCACGTCAGCTATCACATTGAGGTTTCCGGGGATGTGAGTGGCGCGCAGTGACTTGAGTCACTGCTGACTCCAAAGGAGGAGACGACGGGCGAGCTGTGACATGTGGAGAGAGCGTACTCCGCCTTGGCGATTTATGTAGGCTACCACTGTGGTGCTGTCTGTCCTGACTAAGACGTGTTTGTCTCGAATTAACGGGAGAAACTTCCTCAGGGCAAAGAGAACAGCCAGCAGCTCTAGGCAGTTGATGTGCCAACACAGCGGGGCCCGGTTCCAGCTGCGTGCCCATTGCATATGGCGCCCCAGCCCAATTTGGAGGCGTCGGTTGTGACCAGAACGCGTCGGGACACCTGCTGCAAGGGTACCCCTGCCCGTAGAAAGCAGAGGTCTGTCCAGGGTTTGAGGGTTTGGCAGCAGGCGGTGGTAACTTTCATATTGTGCGTGCCGCGGCGCCATGCTCGTCTCGGGACTTGAGTCTGGAGCCAGTGCTGAAGTGGTCTCATATGCATCAACCCCAGCGTCGCGGCCGCCGCGGAGGATGCCATATGCCCCAGGAGCTGTTGGAATCATTTTAGCAGGACCACGGTACCTGGCTTGAGGGAAGTGAGGCATTTCAGCACCGACTGAGCACGCTCGTTGGAGAGACGTGCTGTCATTGAGACTGAGTCTAACTCCAAACCGAGAAAAGAGATGTTCTGGACTGGGGTGAGCTTGCTCTTTTCCCAGTTGACCCGAAGCCCCAAACGGCTGAGGTGCCTGAGCACCTGGTCTCTGTGCACGCATAGTAACTCTCGCGAGGGGGCCAGGATGAGCCAGTCGTCGAGGTAATTGAGTATGCGTATACCGGCTTCTCGGAGCGGGGCAAGAGCTGCCTCTGCGAACTTCGTGAAGACGCGAGGGGACAGAGACAGGCCGAAGGGGAGGACTTTGTACCGATACGCCTGGTTGTCGAACGCGAACCGTAGAAAGGGTCGATGTCGAGGGCGAATTGAGATGTGGAAGTACACGTCCTTCAGGTCTACCGCTGCGAACCAATCTAGATGCTGGACGGCGGATAGAATTTGTTTCTGGCTGAGCATTTTGAACGGGAGTTTGGACAGGGTCCGATTGAAAACTCGCAGGTCCAAGATCAGTTGTAAGCCGCCGCCTTTCTTGGGTACAATGAAGTAAGGGCTGTAGAAACCCTTCTTTGTTTTGGTTGGAGGGACAGGCTCTATCGCGTCCTTGATTAGAAGGGAGGCGATTTCTTCGCGCAGGGACTGGGCATGTTCGCCGTGTACTGTGGAAAAATGAACGCCCACAAAGGGGGGCGGAGGCCTGGCAAACTGAATTGCGTAACAGAGTCAAATGGTCCGGTGCAGCCAGCGTGACGGGCTGGGCAGTGAAAGCCACGCCTCTAAGCTCCGTGCTAGGGGCACCAAGTGGACAAGTTTTTTGGACGTACCCGGCGGGTACATTCTCCTCCCGGCCCTCCACCGGGGGACGGAGCGGTCTTACCACCTCCGGAGCTAACATCTTGGACTCTGGGTGGGCTGTCTCAGGAGCGCCTGGGAGCCTTCCGGGTCCTCGAGGGGGTCCGTGAGACAGGGGGCGTGCGCTTCCCGCGGTTGGCTTGATGCTGGGGCTGAGAGCTGGGCCCGGGTTGAGGCAGAGCAGAAGGTTTCTTGGCCGCGGGAGGACGCCTTCGGCAAGATGATGGGGCATGGGCTGTAGCGGCAGGTTTGCGGCGAGGCATGATGTGAGAGATGGCCTCCGTCTGCTTCTTCACCAGGGAGAACTGCTGGGCAAAGTCCTCGACGGTCAAGTCAAGTCAATTTTATTTGTATAGCGCCTTTCACAACACACATCGTTTCAAAGCAGCTTTATAGAATATCAGCATTAACAGATGATAAAACTGTAATGTCTATAAAGTCGATTAATCATCATTGTGTAATTTAGATAAAATATGATTTTTAATAGTGTTTAAAAATAATTAAATAATTAATTGTATTAATAACCCCAGTGAGCAAGCTGTAGGCGACTGTGGCAAGGAACACAAAACTCCATAAGATGTAGATTTTTTGGAGAAAGATAACCTTGGGAGAAACCAGACTCACTGTGGGGGCCAGTTCCCCTCTGGCTAACATTATGAATGTAATGTAAATATTAATTATGTACAGGTAAAATCATGGTTTAAAATGATTAAACTAAGTGTTAAGGGTCAGTGATTAAACATCAATTGTGTTTGAACTGTAAGATTAATGACCAAAGTCTTTGAAGTCCATCTAGATCAACTGCAGAAGTTCACATAGATGCAATTGTCCTTGCCAATTGGCTGACGAAGGCCTTTGTTGGTAATAGTTTGTCTACGCATTTCATTTCAAGATCGTGGTCCATAAATAGACCGAGGTGATGCAGGTTGGAGTTGGCATCATTTCCTCTGAGGTCCGTCATAATAGACTGAAGTGATGTTTGGCTGGCACCGGCTGCATTTAGTCATCATCATTCTGCGACATGTAGCAGTGGAGTCCAACATGAAGCAGGAATGGTGCTGGATCCAGCCGGTTCTGGTGACCTCAGGATAGGAGTCCCGAGGTTGAGACAGGGAAACAAATAAAAAGATGTAAGCAGAGTTCGAGATCATGCTCAATGTTTCTGGTTTCTGGTTCCGGCAGACCCAACTAAAGCAACCTAATTGTGGGTTGGAGGATAAATTAGGTGTATGCCTGGCTAAATAGATGAGTCTTTAGTCTAGACTTAAACTGAGAGAGTGTGTCTGCATCTCGAACAGTGTTTGGGAGACTATTCCATAGTTTAGGAGCCAAATATGAAAAGGATCTTCCTCCTTTAGTGGATTTTGATATTCTAGGATCTATTAATAGGCCAGAATTTTGCGATCTTAATGAACGTGTTGGAATATAGCGTGGTAGAAGATCACTTAAGTAGCTAGGCTATTCAAAGCTTTGTACGTAGTTAACAGAATTTTAAAATCAATACGGAATTTAACAGGTAGCCAATGTAACGATGATAAAATGGGGCTAATATGATCATATTTCTTGGTTCTCGTCAGCACTCTGGCTGCTGCATTTTGAACCAATTGAAGTTTATTTATTGATCTTGCTGGACATCCTCCCAGTAATGCATTACAATAATCTAGTCTTGAGGTCATGAACGCATGAATTAGTTTTTCGGCATCAGCAACCGAGAGCATATGCCTTAATTTAGCAATATTTCTTAGGTGGAAGAATGCTGTTCTACAAACATTTGTAATTTGATTTTCAAAGGACAGATTGGTATCAAATATAACACCTAAGTTCTTCGCTGTTGAAGATGATGTAACAGTACATCCATCTAGAGTCAAATTATATTTTAGTGGCTTATTTTTAGAGTTTTTGGTCCAATAATTAGAACCTCTGTTTTGTCAGAATTGAGTAGAAGGAAATTTCTGGCCATCCAATCTTTTATTTCATTGATACACTCTGCTAATTTTGAGAATTGTAAAATCTCATCAGGTTTTGAAGAAATATAAAGTTGTGTATCGTCAGCATAGCAGTGGAAACTTATTCCACAATTCCTGATAATATCTCCCAGGGGAAGCATATACATGGAGAAAAGCAGAGGCCCTAAAACTGATCCCTGTGGCACTCCATATTTTACTTTTGTTTGGTTTGACAATTCCTCATTTACATAGACAAAGTGGTAGCGGTCTGCTAAATATGACCTAAACCATGCTAATGCCACTCCACATATTCCAACATAATTCTCCAGCCTATTCAAGAGAATGTTGTGATCTATCATGTCGAATGCAGCACTAAGATCTAAAAGCACTAGAAGAGAAATGCAGCCGCGATCAGATGATAAGAGCAAGTCATTTGTAACTCTGATAAGTGCAGTCTCTGTACTGTGATGAGGCCTAAATCCTGATTGAAATTCTTCATATATACTATTTCTCTGTAGAAATGAACATATTTGGGAGGATACTACCTTTTCTAGTATTTTTGACATAAACAGGAGATTTGAAATCGGTCTATAATTAGCAAGTTCTCCAGGATCAAGTTGTGGCTTCTTAATTAGCGGTTTGATAATTGCCATTTTAAAGTTTCTTGGGACATGTCCTAAGCATAGCGAGGAGTCAATGATATTAAGAAGAGGTTCTGATATTACAGGAAATACCACTTTTAAGAGCTTAGTTGGTATAGGATCTAACAAACAAGTGTGGCTTTTGATGTTTTGATAAGTTTTGTTAGCTCTTCATGACCTATGATAGCGAAGGATTGAAGTTGCACATGAGGGAAATTATTCGACACTGTTTTCTGAAGTGCTATGACAGATGATTGCATAATTCCAATTTTATTTCTGATTATTTCAATTTTATCTGTAAAGAAATTCATGAAGTCATTACTCTTGAGCTGTAACGTAATATCTGGTTCGGTGTCGCCGAAGAGGCCAAACTTGGAGACAGGAGCCTTGAGGAAGCGAGTCTTGTCTGCTTCACGCATCTCGACCATGTTAAGCCATTGTTGACGCTCCTGGACCACGAGCATGGCCATCACCTGCCCGAGCGCCTGCGCTGTGACCTTCATCGCTCTCAGGGAGAGGTCGGTCGCTGAGCGCAGTTCCTGCAGCGTGTCGGGATCAGGACCACCCCCGTGCATGTTTCATAGTGCCTTGGCTTGATGGACCTACAGGAGAGCCATGGCATGCAGGGCGGAAGCGGCGCGTCCGGTGGCGCTGTAGGCCTTTGCGGTCAGCAAGGATGTTGCAAGCCGCGACCGCAACGTTGTCATGGTCATGTTCTCGCAGTGAGAACAGGAACCATCCACAAACGCAGCCTCGGTGTGATCGCTACCCAGACACACGAGACAACACCTCAACACTAGAGAGAGCACTCTACTGCATCCAGGAACAACACAGGGGCGGAAAGGCATCTTTATAAAGACGCGTCCTTAAAAGGACGTTCAACACCACTGTGTTTTGCTCTTTTAGAGGAAATTACTCTTTTAAATAAAATCACTCTTTTATGAAAAAAACTCGTGAGAGTTTTTAATCTGCAACTATCGATGCGCCCAGGGGCAGGAATGCACAGCCGTGCAAACAGGAGAAAGCTGCTGTTGTGCGCTGTAGAATTCAACAGCATGAGGAAGGAATGTCAGGAATGTCAGGAACTCGGTTTGTAACACGCAGCAACTGCAGACAGGACCATCGGCTCCGAGTAAATTTTCTGAATGAACTCCCGTATTTGCGCCGCTTAAATACCCGTATGTCCGGGGGCAGGACATGCAAATACCGGCTGCCAACTCTCATTGGCCTTTTTTCATAGATCAGAGGTGGATATCGGCGCTCAAGAGAGACCCCTAGTGTCGCTTCTCTGACACAATGTGGAGAGAGCGACAGAAGGGGAACTTGAGTCAAAAGACATTGGTTTTGGTAAAATAAAAATGTACTTGTTTTCTATGAAGGTTCCAAGATGAAGAAGATTCCATATCCAACCAAGAATCCATTTACGTGGATATTTGCACTTGTAACATGCCCAAACTATACATATGAGGTAAGATGCAGTCTGAGTGGTTGCAATTAGAGTAGCACTGATTTAATTAATGCAATCTTAAGGGTAGTTCGCCCAGGATGCGTTATTGTGTCCTATCTAACTGTTGTGTTGCATGTTCTATATATTTTTATTATGTTTTTGAAACACTTTATTTACATTTATAGAATACTTTTATTGAATTTCTAAATACAATTAGGTAAACTGCAGATAATGTTTTTGGTTACATTTTTATTTTATTTTATGGGTGGTTTGTAGAATGTTTTTAGAACGTTGTGACCAAACTGGAACCAAAATACAACATTGTGAAATGTAAAAACTCTGACTTTTATTTTTGAATACAAGGATGCGTTCAGTGTGAACACCCCTTTACAAAAATGACATTCTGACCCCTACTGGCCACAGAGAGTGAATAACAGACAGTAATACAATGGATTGAATATGTAATTTAATCCATTTCTTTCTTCAGGTGGGATCTTGGCTTGGATTCACGCTGATGACTCAGTGTGTCCCTGTGTTGTTCTTCACTGTAGTGGGATTCATACAGATGACCGTTTGGGCCAAAGGGAAACATCGCAGCTACCTGAAAGAGTTCAAAGAGTATCCCACACTGCGCTCCCCTATCTTCCCGTTCATTCTATAACAGGACAAAACGACACAGAAAATCCCAAATACTCATTAATCCCAGTCAGTGGACATTATGGCATCTCAAAGTGAATTGCAAAGACTGCATGTAGGATTTGGAGGTGAACATTCTCCATCGGGGCACTGAATATTTATTAAAGCGCAACCTTATGTGGTTGGGTTTAAAAACTGAGCAAGAATTACAAATAAAAATATTGCTGCAAGCAGCGATGATGGGCCCAAGCACCATGGGTCATCTTTCCACCTGTTGGCTTTAGGAAAACAATGCAAGGTGGACACATGCATTTGGCATTTGACGTTATTCTAAACCATTTTTAAGCAATTTGGGTAAATATAAGAGAACTATTTTAAAGTCTGTTGTAAGAGCCACACTTCCTGCTGCCAGGTGGTGGTGCTATTTAAATCCCACACTGCACACAGAAGATAGGAGACACTTCTTGTTTCCCATGTTTCGCCATTAATTTAATACCTCACCTTGGCAACATTGTTCTATATTTCAAAATTTGCTTGCAATGTCTTGGCATAATGTTGTCTAAATGTGGTGACAGTTTCATGATTTCGCTAGGAGGAGTATTTAAAAATTCAGAGACTGCAATATTAAAAAAATGCTAAATGGCTGACATCCTGTTGGGCAGAGCTAGTAATTATAATTCTGAAAGTTGCCCAGCTTAATGAGAACTATATATGTACTAATTTTGGTGACTGTTGGTGAAATGGGGGTGCTACAGATGCCGTCATACATGCCCATTTTAAACTAGTTAACTGTCACTGGCTAACAGGTGAGCCGTTTGAATGTGGCTATAAAACAAATGCTTTGTTTTATATCAAAAACTTCATCAATGTTCACAAACTTGGTATCAAATTAAAGCTTAAAAACTCAACTTTCATCTTCTACGGTCTATTTTGCAATTAGAACATTGCAGTGAAAACATATTTTAAAATGTTTCATATTCTCTGCTTATGATCCGATCCAATGATTGAAGAAAAAACAGCATGCATTTTATTGTGAGTATCCACTAATGAAAATGCATTAACCGCTTCAGATTGGTTAAGTAACATCATTACCTTCTAGTTGAAGTTCTGTTAATATTTTTGCATCTGTGATTATTTGGCAGCTTTAAACACCTGAAATGTCCACTAACATTATGCCAAATTGGGCCAGCGTACCCATCTCTCTCTCTCCTCCCTCCCTTTCTCCCTCTCCTCCCTCCCTTTCTCCTTACCCTCGTTCTGTTCATATTCCCAGAAGACATTCTGCAGTGCAGTGGCCGAGGCACCGCACCAACACTCCCTCTCAAGAAATGGGGGAGGAGTAAGTCACAGGCCCGGTGACTCCCCAGCCTGAGTTTGGTGATGGGGCTATGTGGCGAGCAGGACGTGGCCGAGCGGCATTGGGGCAAAGCGAGGCCAGAGAAATAATTGGTAAATGAGTTCCACCTGTGCGCCACACCGGTTTCACATTCCAGGCAGGAGTGGCGGGAGTATTTAAGAAGAGAAGAGAGCGGCAGATGTTACAATTAAATTTTTAATTGTTACACTTCATTGCTAACTGATTAATTTGACCTTTTTTCCTATAATTTTAAAATAAGTATTTATTGAAAAAATATGTAGATCTGAAGATTATATTGTAATTAAGTAATTTACCATTTTTATATATCCTTAAAATTTCTTTCAATTAAATGAAAAAATTGAATTAAATGCATTAGGTTGGTCTAAGTAGAGTTTAATATGAGCACAGAAGTCAATTAGCCTTGTAATTTCATTGCAATTATGTGGCAATCGATCTCAATTTCTTTTATTGTTGCATTTTTTCTCTGTTTTCTGCCAAAATGAATGAAGTGGATTTACATTTAGTCTGCATTCATTTTTCATATGCACAACTGTTTAAATATCCTTTAATAATGACATAAATTAGGTTAGGCTACTGCATGTCCTACCATAGAATAATCATTAAAAGTTCAAATTACCAACTGGTAACCGACAAGAACTTTTGTTCCTCGATGTTGCCACAATGTTGTAATGATGGACTGGCACAGTTCCAAACAGGGCCGGACCTAGGGTTTGTTGGCCCTAAACAATAATAGTGTATGGGGCCCTACAGGTTTCTAGAAAATTCTAGTTAATTTAGAAAAAAAATACGAAATGCAACATACTACGTTTCATTGATACGGTTGTGTGTTTTGTTGATTAGAGTAATTGATGGGCAAAAAATTAAATAAATGGGGGTGGTGTGTGGGGCCCCGAACCAATCACGGGGCCATAAACAAATGTTTAGGTTGTTTATTGGTTCGGGGCGGCCCTGGTTCCAAAGTTACATTGTGGCTATGAATATAGGAATTTCATTTTTCTGGTTGTCTGGTTATCAGTTACGTTGCCACGATGAAAGTTTAGTCATCAAGTTAGGTAATGCAAGAAAACTTATCTAAGGTTAAAAAAGATATTCAATAAATCTGTAAACTAAAAACACAAATGAGGATTCAATAATTATGCCTGTTGCAGTTATTACATTGTCAGATATTTAAATCTGACATAGGGCCATATACAAACAAATACAAGTAGAGTTCATATATTTGAGCATTTATATACACATTTAAATTCCACAAGTGTTTATAAAATATGTTAGGCCCCTACATATATGACATTTTTCATTTTTGTCATATTGTCTATACTGTATATTACATATAGCCTATCTATTTAATTTACCTTTTGTATATCAGTAAAAACATTTATGAACATTTACTTTCAGCATATCTAACCATTTTCAGATTTGTAGCCTACTGTATTAATAGCACTTCAAATTCTAATCGCATTGTATTTCACAACTAATGGGGATTTTACATGAATGTTAGAGATTCTTTGGATAAACAGGTTTTTGGGTCTCATTCGCAGCACGCAGGGTAAAGATTAAGCGCTAGCTGTGATGTATGTTTGCTGTCTGCGGACCCATGAAAGTATAGATGGATTTTTATTGGAACGGTCTAGAAGGGACCCCCCTTTGTCAAATTCTCGCACATGTGCTGTTATGTATAGTCTAAGTCTGTGTATCTGTTTTCATCAGTTAACTGTTTATCAAAAGAACAACATGTACATTTAAAGACCAACTTCAGATGGCTAGCAAAATAACAAGGGCATCCTCGTGAAATACAGTGTTTGAAGTCACACAGCAATGATGAGCACTAGTAAAAGATCATATTAAATGGTCTGCTTTGATAAAAAGTCATTCTTGTGATCAATTCAAGCTCTAAAATAAATATTTAACATAATAAATTTGATAACTTCATGTCTGTAACGCTGGGAAGAAGTCAAGAGAGCTGGATCTAGGTGCAGCTAAGGATTTTTATGAAAATAAACAAATATAAATAACTGGTAGACACAGGAACAAATAAAACATCCAAGATGGGAAACAAGAACATAAACAGGAGTAAACATCTACAAAGGGCACTGGTTAAACATGGGAGGTCAAACACATGCAACAACTGACAACAAAAGATCAAACAACAGGGTTTAAATACACAAAGGATAATGACTAAATGAAACACAGGTGAGGACAATGAAGGACAGTTGGCAGAGATGAGAGCAGGGAATTATGGGAAGTGTAGTCCGGGAACAGATGACAGGGGAGAAACACAGGCCAGACAACAGTGAATCGTGACAATCTCTTTGTGTGCTAATGTTAGTCATGAGATATTGTAAGTCTGTGGAGAAGTACATCAATCAGTGCTGGTAAAAAGAGTCTGACTGGGTGGTCTAGTGGTAATTAATTTGCCCATTGCATAAGTGGTTAAATGTTTTAATCTGTCCATATGAAACTTTATATTTTAATTAACAAAGATTGCATCCGCACCTTAGTGGATGTTTATCTTGATTGGGGAAACCTTTTTTGCATTTTTTTAAGGGATTCGAGGGGTGATGGTATACTTTGTATAAGCTGCATGATGAAGAGAGACACTTAAACACCTGTTACATCTTTCATCTCCATCTCTAGTTCCATCCAGGGTTGGAAATGACAAAAAAATCCCCCTGCAATCTGATATAGTTCTAAATGAATATATCCATTACATTCTTCATTTGAATTTTCACTGAACATTATTTATTTCGTGCCATCCGTCATGCAGATATCGCTGAGTCAGTGGTGGATGCTCGCACCATAAACGCACACAGACAGGCACTCCATTTCTCACAATTTACATCAGTTCGGTGTCATGCTCATGCACTAAAATGATCAAATACTACAATGTAGTTAATAATAATATTACCAAAAATAATATCTGGATGTGTTAAATAGCCTTGATGTTAAATAAAGTGTTATTAATAAAATCATAATTTTAAAGAACTTTAACCACTTCATATTTCTGACTAATGTTCTTTGTTTTATTAAACTGGCTTGAAGGAGTTTTTTTTATAAGCTCCTCATTCCAAATCCGGAGAAATGCGATCATCTACATCTTCTGTGTCTGTGCATTTGTTTTGTGGACTATTCATTTAATAGCCAAAACATCTGGAAATATGTGAATGAGAAAAAATATTTTAGTAACAATGCACATTATGCAATGCCCCCAATGAGTTTATTATAATGCAACAAATATGTTTTTTTATTTTAAAACGTGTTAAAATGTAATGCATATAAAATGGTAACACCCCTTAGCTTGTTAAAAGATGATTGTTTCATACTGGCTATTTATACACCACTAAACACGTTAAAAATGGCAAAGCATTTTACACACATTAAATCTACTAATCCACTGATTCTTGAGATAAAGGACAAAACAAGTTTAAAATCACAGTTTCACTGTCTGTAACTCACTTGACTTTGTGTCAATGTAGTGACACTATGGGTCACCCTTGGGAGCTGAAAACACCTCTGATCTTTGAGAAAAAGCCAATGGGAACTGGCGAGTGGAATTTGCATGCCACTCCCCCGGACATTCGGGTATAAAAGGAGCTGGCACGCAACCACTCATTCAGATTTTTTGTCAGAGCTGAGAGCTGAGCTAATCTTACTCTAAAAGAGTTTATTTCCTTCTAAAAGTGTGGCACTCACGGAGAGCATCTTTTAAAAGATGCCTTCCGTTCGTTTATAATTCCTGGTTGCAGTCATTACCTCTCCGCTTCCAATGGCCACAATTGCTGCCTCACCTGCTGGGGCGCTGCCCATGTGGAGACAGCGTTCGTGGATGGGTCATGCTCTCACTTTCCTCCCTCAAAGGGAAAGCCACCCCAGCAGCTCCCCACCGTGGTCCTTCTACCTACAGGTTTGAGGCCACGTTGGTTAACACTGGGAGCGATTTGGGGATTCCAATGGGAGCCACTCCACAGGGTAACCCCCCACGGACCTCCCATTCCCCAGCACGCTCGTTTGCACCGGTCGAGTTCTGCGACGAGTCCCCGAGCTCATCTCAGGACAAGTTCGCAATCTCATTTGGGGCTCGTGAAGTGGATGAGCTCTCGATTGCATCATCGGAGAGCGGGCTGGTTCAGTCTGATGGCGAGGACTCGACATGGCTCCCACCTTCGGGTGCCGTCACCCCGTCGCAGGCAGACGCAGAGATGATGGCCATGCTTTCCCGGGCAGCTGCAAGCGTCGGGCTGGAGCGGAACCCTCTACCCCTCCCTGAACCCTTGTGGCTTGATTGGTTCCTGGAGGTGCATGAACAGCTCACAAATTTACGGCGGGAACCTTTTACTACCCGGACCTGATCTCTGAGCTCCTCCGCACTCACTACCCTCAATGGTGGGGCTGCCAATGGGTACTCTGCGATTCCTCAGGTGGATAAGGCGATTGCAGCACTTGTACCCATTCAAGGCCTGACTGGCGACTAAGGCCTACAGTGCCACTGGACAGGCCACCTGCATCCTGCACGCCATGTCTCTCCTGCAAGTGCACCAAGCTAATATTCTAAAACCGTTTTTGTATTGTCTTATCAATTATTAACTCTTCTGCTGTAAGAATGTAATGCATTTTAATTATCTGAATATTTTTTATATATATATTTCATTAATCCAGACATAAACAATGACAATTTTACCAAACACAGACAACATGAGCGCTAAAAACTCATACAATAACAATTCATTGGGGCCATTGAGTTAGCGCATGTCTGTTCAAACAATCATGACATTACCAAAATCCACTGTGGCGCATGCGTGTTACAACATCTAGTACATATTGGATATAATCCAGTACATCATCACGCTACAGGCTGCAGTGAGGACCTCTTGGGAGTCTTTCACCAATGGAGATTGGCAGACCTCTATTGGACATTTCTGGTACTTCGTCTGAGCGCTTTGTCTCTCTATCTAAAATTTGGAACAGAACTGACTTTGATTTTTGTGCAGAACATTTTCATCACAATAAACTTAGATTTCTATAGCTTTTTTATTTCACTTTAAAAACTGCTTTCACTTGCATTATAAATTACAATGGCAACAGTATTTAAGATATCAAATATCCCCTTACAATTCATGTAAACAAAAGAGGCCTATTTCAAAGTCCGATAAAATTGCCTTACTTCCTGGTGCCAGTTGGTGGTGCTATGACCGTGACCCCTAATAGCCACACAACATGTGATCAGCCCCATTACCAAATATACAGCTGAAATTATATAAAAATCATACAATGTACACAGAAGATATAAGGAATTTCCTGTTGACACGTGTCCTTAATTAATTGCATCGCCATGGCAACACTGTTCAATATATCAAAAACCTGTTTGCAATTTAGCATCTTGAATGTCTTGGCTTAATATTGCCTAAGCTTGGTGCCAGTCACATGAATCCCCTAGGAGGAGTATTCAAAAGTTCAGAGCCTGCAATTTTCAAAACAATGCACATTCAATTCTAAATGGCCGACTTCCTGTGGGGTGGAGCTAATGACTGTAATTTTGAAAGTTGTCCGGCTTGATGAAACAATATATGTAGTTTGGTGACCATAAAAGAAACTGACCCCACCACTTTTGTCAAAAAGACAGAGCTCCCAAGTGTTAACTTTTGCCCAGGCCTAATGGCTGACAACTCTGATATGTGTGCAAAATATCATGAAAATTCAAGCATGCCAAGTACTTCAAAAACGTGTGAATATACATAAAAAAACCAATAATGACATTTAACACATTGCCGTGGTAACAGTCTTTACGACGTCAAGAATCCCTTCATAATTTTAAATCTGCACTGTCTTGACATTATTCAGGTAAACATAAGAGGGATATTTCAAAGTCTATTAAAATTGCCACACTTCCTTCCGCTAGTTGGTGGCACTACGAACATGACCCACAATAGACACATCAATGTGATCAGCCCACAAGTCCAAACACATGACTCAATTTTGATGTAAATCACAAATTGCATGCAGAAGATGGGACACATTTCCTTTTTCCCATTTTTTTTTACGTTACTTTATCGTAGGAGTATTTTAAATTCCAGAGCATGCATTTTTCAAACAATCAAAAATGGCCAACTTTCTGTTGGGCAGACCTTATGACAGTCAGCATGAACGTTGTCCGGCTGGATATTTAGAAGGATATTTCAGCTCTGTACGTCTATACAATGCAAGTGAATAGGTACCAAACATTTTAAGCTCCACAAAAAGCACATATGATTTAGAAACAGATCAATATTCAAGTCCTTTTTTTACTATAAATTCTCTTCCCTGCCCAGATGGCAATGTGCTAAGAATGTGAATCACCAAAAACAAAAGAAGACAAAGAAAGTGAAAGTGGAGATTAATTGTAACAAAAAGACTTAAATATTGATCTGTTTCTCACCCACACCTATCATATCATTTCTGAAGATATAGATTTAACCACAGGAGTCATATGTACAATTTTTGTGCTTTCTTAATGTGATTTTTGGAGCATCAAAGTTATGGACACCATTCACTTGCATTGTATTCACCTACAGAGCCGAAATATTCTGCTAAATATATTTTTTGTGTTCAGCGTTAAAATTTTTGGGTAAACCTTTTCTTCAATTGTCATGAAAATAATTCACAAAATCCAAAATATCTTAATGTCCCTAAAGCATTTCTTTCTGCAATATATATATATATATATATATATATATATATATATATATATATATATATAATCGGACATTTCCTAACTTTTTAAGACTGCTGTATAACATATGTGAAATGTTCAGATTGCTGTGAATTTACCCTGTCTTAGAGCAGCAAGAGAACATTATTCTAAGAATAAAAGTCAGTATTTTACTAATATATCATATTTATTGTTTCAAATAACTGTAGTACATTATAACATATTTGTATGTCTTTTTGTTTTACCAAAGAAGCCATTCTATTTCAATACTCACAAATAAATTAAAAAAAAATATTTTATTGTTTGTACACATCTGAATACAGAGAAAATGGTGCAAATATATGGGAACATATGACGCTCAACTAGTTGAAAAAGTACCATAACCTAGAGATCATACGTGACTCTTTCTGTCTTATATGTGATACACTGAGATGTGATATGATAGTTAATTTGCTAATTAATTTGATGTTAGCAGTTATCTGTCATGTCACTTGATTGATGTACATAGTAACAAGCAACAGTTTTATGTGATTTCTGAGTGCGTAGATTTATGGTTACACTACCTGTGTAAAACAAGAACATGTCTGGGTCGTATTCACTCTGAAAAGATAATAAATCATATTTTGCTAATAGAAAATAACACATATTTTTAGGACAAATTGATTAAGCACAATGTCACTAAAGCATTTCTTTCTGCAAAATACAAACAAACAAAAAACAAAAGCACATTTTATATATATATATTTGTGCTTTTGATTTTGGGATGAAATCTGACCCAGACATGTTTCTGTGAGATTCAACCACCTGAACTTTATCAAATCGTGCTCTCTCGCTATGAACTTCAATATGAACACATCTGTAAATAATATTGCTATGGAATCAAGGCATCAGTAATTCACTCCATGTCTCTGCTTGGCAAGCTTAATGCAAAACAGAAAAGACTGATGCCAAAATTGCTGTTTCAGATTCTGAAACTGGAATTTATTTCCTAACGTTTTAAGACTGCTGTATAACAATATCTGAACATAGTACATTTAATTGGACAAAACATTTTTTATATGGTATTGCAATACTAAATGATCTCTGACAAATAATAGGAAAAATGTTGGTGAATGAAATGCTCCACCATGGAGTAATAACACTTAAAATGAGTGGTCCCATCAGCCCTGTGAGGGATGGACAGAAGGACCAAGATAATTTAGAACAGGGCTGAAATATGCTGTATGTCCTCACGAGGAAGAAAACAAGACAAATTGAGGAGGATTGTGCAAAACAAGTCTTATAGAGTTCCATTCTCCTCGTATTTCATGGACAACGAGCCAGAGGATTTAGTCTGTTTTTGTTGAAAACAGGCACTATGAGAAGAGGCGGCTGTCATCCTCAAAGTGGCTTCTCTGCAGTACCTTTACATGATTCTCATAGATTTTGAGGGCGGGACCAAGTCTGATTGACAGACCAGTCAACACATCTCTGCGCTGCATCAGCAGTAAGGACTTCCCATCTATTTCCTGTTGGAAGTAATGACAGAGATTAACTGCACTTATCCATATATAAAAAAAAAAAGAGACGGTTGTTATAATTAGGGATGCACAATATTATGTAAACAACATTTGTAATTTATCAGTTATATATAAATTATTATAAATTAATTACAATTAAAATATATATATATATTATTTTTTTCAGTTTTAATATTAATGATATGAGCTTTCACTTTTATAATATTTATATTGAGTTTACCTTCATTTGTAATCAAGTGCTAAAAATGGTACTGTATCTTTAAGAATAGTGCTAGAACAGCAAGTATCTGACAGAAAAGTTTTAGTTGAACACTTTAACAATAGTAGTGTCACATGGTTTCTTAACGGCATCTGTGATAGGTGCGATTAATCGTCAATCTCTTTTTATTGTTTTTGATCGACGACTGACTGTAAAGAACAGAAAGGATCAGAAGAGCATTTTAATTTCAGAGGTAAGGAAAATAAATATGCAATTTGATGTCAGCAAACCCAAACAGATACTAGGGCGATAGTTGTAGAAAGCAACGGTAACAAAATAGCGTTCTCATGCAACAAACAGAGAACTCTCAAACTGATGTTCTCAGCTTCCTTTTGCCAATATATGGGCTGTACCAGAGATCTTCTTTACAGAGATAACAACCTCCGCGTTTTTAACATTGGAGAGAGCGTAACATTCAACTTGGATCACGTGAGTCTTCTCTGGCCAATCATGTACCAGGCAGCATAAATGTGGGGGTGAAATACTAAACATGACTACATGTCCTGACAAGTCTTGTGAGCTTCACCCCTCTAGTGGTTGGTTGTGGTACTAACCTGTGTTCTGAAAGCTACAGCCTGCTCAGGGAAACCCACAGAGTTGAAGTAACTGACCACATCAGCCACGCTCCAATACAAAGGGTCCTGTCTAATTTCTTCCTTTACCATATCACTAAGGATGAAACAGAAACAGCTCAATGCCTCATTTCAGTAAGATGCAATATTTTTCTGTCTTTACTGCCAAACAGGCTGGCATTTACTGACTTTGCATTGTTCACCCCTCCATTGTTGACAATGTCTATCTCTGTTGTGCTCTTGGGTCCATTATTGCACTTTTCACCTGGGAAAATATATTCCCAAATATTAATGTACAATTGACAGATGTGGTGTCAAAGTAAAAGAACACAGGCTGAATAATCACCTTCATCAGCACAGACAGACAAGATGTGAGGTCCTCCAATCGACTTCACCAACTCATTCTGATGACAAACAGAGACAATATGACACTCAGGAACATGACAGATGCGCTTTGATTGGAAGTGCTGTGGCTCGTGCAGGATGGATGTTCTTACTGGTGTGTTTCTGCAATCTGACAGCAGTGGATCAGGGGTGAGTGCGCTCTCTTCCACCCTCGGCCCCTCCTCTCCTTGAGAACAGATGGCCAGTGGCTGCTGCCTGAACTCTAGAGATGCTGTGGGTGAAAATAATAGATACGGCCAACTGAAATCTCTTTACTTGAGGCTGCCAGGACGACAGGACAACCACCTAAACCACACAATTAACCAGTTGCCTTGCCGCACACTGGTCTAGTACAGTTTCAGAAGACTGACATATCGCCATTCATTTATAGGTGTTTCTTTAACTTGCAATTTCATGTCCATAGGGTTGATTTTTATGACTGTCCGACAATTGTGGCGTTATTGCCACCATTTGTATCTCAGGCATCAATTAATGGAATTTATCGATTTTAATGGTCTTAAGCGCTCATACTACCTTGAGAAAGACCACTTTGTGTTCCATAGGAAAAGGTATTAGCTAGCAACATTTACCACACATCATCCCCAACAGACTAACTGATGCTATAATGTTGGTGTGGCAGGGCGGAGGGCAGGGCCGGGTCGTGATTCTACACACCCGGTCCCGTATTAGGCTAATCAAGCCTCTGAAGGATAAAGGTCGACTGCAGAGGATCGTGCGGGAGAGAGAGAGAGATCGTTAACGGACATGTCCGTCATGTGTGTGTTTATGTTGTCTTTTAAGTTTATCATTAAAACTATTATTTATATCGTCAAGCCGGTTCTCGCCTCCTCCTTTCCATTGATCCCTTTACACTGGTGCCGAAGCCCGGGAAGGAGGCGAGAACCGGCTTGACGATATAAATAATGGTTTAATGCTAAACTTGTGTCAATAGACCAATACTTTGGAAAGTCACTGCCAACGTCACAGTCAGAAGTGGTGCCAAAAAGCTGACCCAACAAAGTTAGCTGACCCAACAGTCCTCGAAAAGTTATCTGCTACCTTTAAATTGTCTGGTATAGCTAAATGAAATGTCGTTCTGCGCTGTTGGCTGTCAAAATCGCAATGACAAAAAACAATGACTGCCTTTATATCGGATTCAATCAACAGAGCTGACTGGACTGAGGAGATCATTTCAAACTCGTGGCTTTGCAGGGAACATTTTATTACAGGCATGTTATTAACACCTATCATTATAATAATGGTATAGCTAAGAATATTTCTGTATTTATGATTGCTTTGTGTCGTACTAGCTGTGTTAGTATCAACAGTGAACCCAAACCTAGCTAGCTTGAACCAGAAGGCTAATTTTATTCTATATTATCTTTTAGTGATATTTAGAGGAGCTAGCTAGTGCACTTATCTGCCAAATCTAACACAGCAGTTTGCTGGCTTTCTGCCACCACTTACTGTGCATGTTTATAAACAATGGGATTGGTCTATAGAATCGGAATGGTTTCTCTTAGTGAGTTACTGGAAATTGTGTTGAGTTGGTCCATTCAGATGCAGTAAGTACCGAATATTTGGCTATATAAACCTGAAAACAAAGAGTTATATATACAGATGTGTTTGAATTTGCAAACTATAAAGCTGAAGTATGTAATTTCTGCTACACTATTGCCAACAAACAGAATTGCACATATATATATATATATAAATAATTTATTTTTATTTTTTCAAAACAGCTTGTTGAGTACGCCTCATGTCTGCCATTGGTCAAACAAAGAGATAGACCCCAACTCACGCCATTGGTTGAGTAACGTTGTTGGGGCGGGCCTAAGCAGGTCGAAAAAACAAATAGAGCAATATAGAGACAGAGAGACAAAGTTTTTACAGTTTTCAAGAAAATGAACAGCTTATTATTGTTGTCTCTGCATATTAAGCTTGGAAAGAAGAAAGCATTTTAACACTGAAAAAATGACATACTTTGCAAACCAGGGCATTTGTGTTTTTTATTTGCAAATCTAGCCATTTTGTTCCCTCAAAATCAAAAATTTTAAACCTGTTATCTTCTAAACTGAAAATACCAGATGAATCAATAATAGGCTATGAAAATGTACACAATGTGCATCGAACTATGGAAAGCTGCAAAGGGACAAATTTATATATATATATTCTATCACGGAAAGTACATAGTGTTAAAAGATCTTTGAGTGTGTCTGAGGCTGAGACAAATGTTAGTGGGACCTTTTAGTTTTAGTTTCAGTAATATTTAAAGATTTACTTTATAAATGAAGCAGATATAACATTAAAACCTTTTATAAAAAGTGTTATGATTATGAATATTTTTATATTTCATCAAAGGACGGCCTCATACGTATCCTCAAAAGTCTAGGCTGAGCCTCGAATATCCACTGACCATGAAACCAACCCTGTCTTCACAATCACTCACAAAGACTGATTTCTACCAATATCAATAGAACATTTTAAAGCAGAGGAAAAACTAGACAGGTTTATTTTCACTATAGAAATTTCCATGACTTCACCAGGCCTGAAAATCATAACTTTCCAGGTTTTCTATGACTGGGTAAAACCATTTTTAAATACTATTTTCATAGTACATACATACCCGTGTCATGCTGGGCTGCTGTCTGTGTGCGCTCAGGAAGTGTGTAAGCACTGTCCCCATCCTGCCTCAGAGAATCATGAGTTGGAGAGGCAGCTGGTGAGGGCAAAGGTAGACTGATGTTACAGCTGGTGATGGGACTCAAGCTAATGCCAGAGTCAGTGGTGCTCTGAGCGCACATGGCATCTAAACTGCTCTCATCGCCCTCCTCATCCATACTGCTGTCCATTCCTGCTGTTGTGGACATCACATCCTAGAAGATTCGGAACAGAATAATAACGTACACTTACTGAATGCTGCACAGTGTAACTCACTGAGCACATTATTAAGAACAAATGTACACCTACATACAGTATTAATGTGATTATCTAATCAGCCAATCATGTGGCAGAAGTGCAGTGCATAAACTCATGCAGATACGAGCCACGAGCTTCAGTTAATGTTCAGATCAACCATCAGTATGGGGAAAAATTTGATCTCCGTGATCAAGCGTGGTATGTTTGTTGGTGCCAGATGGGCAGGTTTGAATGTTGCTGAAATACTATGCATACAAAAACACACATATTATAGAGTAGTACACTGCCTGGCCAAAACAAAAGTTGCTTACTCTAATATTTAGTTGGACCACCTTTAGCTTTGATTACAGCGAGCATTCGTGGTGGCATTGTTTTGACAACCTTATGCAACATCGTAATATTTATTTCCATCTAGACTTGCTTTAATTTTTAGCCGAGATCTTGTATTGATGATGGGAGAGTCGAACCACTCCTTAAAGTCTTCTCCAGCACATCCCAAAGACTTTCAGTGGGGTTAAGGTCAGGACTCTGTGGTGACAAATTCATATGTGAAAATGATTCCTAATGTTCCCTGAATCACTCTTTCACAATTTGAGCATGATGAATCTTGGTATTGTTGTCCTGGAATATGCCCGTGCAATCAGGGAAGAAAAAATCAATTTATAGGATAACATGGTCATTCAGTACATTCAGGTAGTCAGCTGACTGTCATCAGAGCACATGACCTTTTTCCATTGCCCCACAGTCCAATGTTTATTCACCCTAGCATTCGTTATGCTCCCTATCATTCCCTAGTTTTTTTTTTTCAGATTAGCCTCACTAACAAGTGGCTTTCTTGTTGCCACACATCTGTTTAGTCCCAATCCTGTAAATTCTCATCGCATTGTGCGTGTGGAAATGCTCTTACTTTAACTATTAAACATAGCCGTGAGTTCTACTGGTGATTTTGTTTACGATGTGACTTCAAATGTTTTAGTGATCTCCAATCACGCTCATTCAAGATTGATTTTCGACCACATTCCTTCTGCAAAGCAGCTGGTTCACCACTATCCTTCCTGGTTTTAATAATGTGATGGACAGTTCTTAATCCAATTCCAACGATTCAAGCAATCTCCTTTTCTTTGCTTGATGCAGGCCAATACTTTGCCGCTTCTGAAACAGTTTCCACAACCATGGGATACGTCTTTCAAAATGTTTGAGACATGAGAAACTACACACTGCATCAGTTAGGTTAAAAATAATTGTTGCCAGTGGAAACATATTAATCACTGCAATAATTATCCAATCATAGGCTCTTAAGGATCTGCTTAAGAGTATCAAACAGCAACCTTTTTTTGGACCAGGTAGTGTATGCTACTATAAAACATAGCCTGGTACTTTGATTATGGTTGGACAATTACACTTCTATAGCAGCATACAATCCAATTAAACACAAGGTTTTAACATAATGCATTGTAGTTTTTTTTTTAAAACCTGTTTTATACAGTTTGAAAATCTGAATATTAAAATCTAATATAGGTTTAAATATACAGTAGATAAATACAAGGGCCTGGGTACCTCAGCGAGTATTGACGCTGACTAGCACCCCTGGAGTCATGAGTTTGAATCCAGGGTGCGCTGAGTGACTTCAGCCTAGTCTCCTAAGCAATCAAATTGGCCCGCTATAATGTTTGGTTCTCGCTCTCGGTGGGGTGTGTGGTGAGCTGTGTGTGAATGCCGTGGAGAATAGCGTGGGCCTCCACATGCGCTACGTTTCCGCGGTAACGTGCTCAGCAAGCCACGTGTGAAGATGTGAGGATTGACGGTCTCAGACATGGAGGCAACTGAGATTCGTCCTCCGCCACCCGTATCGAGTTACTACACCACCACGAGGGCTTAGAGCGCATTGTGCATTCCAAATGGTGGAGAAAATAAATAAAAAATATACAGTAGATAAATAAAGATTAACTCTGTTACTTTGATTAGAAGTGGAATATATATTAATAGACAGATGGTATTGCACAACATGGTATTTGCATGGAACTCCAAAGTACTTACAAACTAATAAATACTGTTGTACTACAAATAAATAAATATAGAGTTGCCATGCTAAATGTTCAAAAGCCCATGGTAATATCATGCAAGGGTGTATCAGCCAAGGGACTTGACCCTTGCACTCTTTAAAAAGGTGATTTGGTCTACCGCACTTTTTCTTTTCTTTTTTCTCCCCAATTTGGCATGCCCATTTCTCAATGCGCTCTAAGTCCCAATGCAGCTCCATTCAAGTTGCTTTCAACAATGCTCATTTATCCATGTTTATTATCGGCAGTGATGTTGATCTAAATTAATAATCTAGAGATGAGGAACACAAAAATGAGAGTTATTTATCGGCATATCGTTCTTTATTGGCAACATTACGTGAAACACGCTGCAGGAAAAAAAAACAAAGGACAATTCTTCTTTTAAGCACACATTGTAAGTTTATGTCAGCGCATAAGTCTTCATTAAGTTAGTCTTTTTACATTATGCTTGTGAGGTAAATGTTATTTTTGCCAATTTAACCAGATTACTAGATCTGTGTTAAATATGTAAAGCTATTTTTAATATCAGCTCCTGTTTTTTACCTCTGTGTTAGTGCGCAGTCAACAAACTATAGGAAAAAAGATAGATCTGCTGTTTTCTTAGAACACTTATGCATTTTACTGAAGTGATTAGATATGTAGACATGCTTTTTATACATTAAATCGTATGGACAAAATTAAAACTATATAATTATAATAAGACTATTATTGTCTTTTGATAAAGGTCATTCTCAGCAGCTCACAAACTGAAGTGAAATGATTGATTTGCATTGTTCTTATAATGCTAGAAACCTCTACTATATTCTCTTTGCAGGTCTGTAGACATACACAATTTAAAGGATCAAACATGTTCATTTGATCATAGATTAAGTTGACTCAGTACTGTAAAATGATTAATAATGCACTGTAAGTGTTGGGTTTGTGTGAGCCACCTACTCACAGCTGTGTCCCCCCTCACTTTTAAAATGGCTGCTACACCCCAGATACCATGGAACCAATTCCATAATACATGGAAGAAAAACAGATTTTTTTTCTCTCTCCAGATTTTTTACGAAAATTCTATTTTCTATAAATCTGTCCATGGACAGACACACAGGGAAACTTTTAAGGCCACCGTTTTAAAACCCAGTATTTAAACAATTACACTTATTAGAATACAAATGTCTTTAATAAGACACTCAATGGACAGACTGATATACACCAGCTGAATATATCTGAAATATTTTAGAGCCATAGAAATGTAAATGACTTTTCAGGCCTGGAAAAAAACTTTTAAAAGAAAAATCCCTGATATTTCCAAATTCCATGTATTCTCGGACCGTGGGAACCCTGTCGTGATTATTGTCAAACTGCGCCGTGCTACTGCAAAACTGGAGCTCCAGTATGTCTAGGACGTGCGCACACTGCTTATTCGGACAAGAGCAAGCCAGAAATTCGTTGTCAACCATATTTTCATATACTTTGAACCCCAATTTGGTGAATACTGTTGATTTAGTGTAGGAAACGTTCCTAACAGAGCAGCGAATATGACTAAATAACTTTTCTTTCTTTTTTACAAAATGAGAAACATTAGTGAGTTTGCTAAACGGAGGCGCACTGAACTCAGCTCTCGCGCAAGCCACAAGTCTCAGAATAACACAATAGTTTTAACCCGTGTACATCTAAAACGACCATAAAACCTTAAAATACTCCATAGTTATTTCAAACGCCATAAAAAAAATAATGTGAAAACAGTTTAAAACACGTATTGGATGGTGTTTGTGAAAGGTGGTGCTTTTTACAATGTTTGGCTTGGCATATGACGGCGTAAAATACGCTGTTTTTGGTTGCATAAAAGCGTCGCTTTTTACGCAATTTTCTATTTAGTATAATGAGTCAGCTGGTTTTCACAGCCAGTAAAGTTTGAGGTGTTCTCACCCAATCAATGATGAACTGAGTCAGGCCATACCAGTTCACTGTTGCAGGTTATTTACACCAATTCTTCATTCAAGTCAAACAAATCAACATGGCCAGAAGATACTTCATTTTGCGTTGCTGCCAGTGTACGGTTTTCATGTTAACTGGAGACCGTCTTCCGCTTACACCAGATGTGAACGACCGGCGGTAGATTCGTTGATTCTGAAAATTATGCGTCTGACAATATTTTACTCTACATTAAATGTAAACTTACCAGATGATGCTGGCATCATTATACAGATTAAAATAGGTGATATTATTAGATCGAACAGCAGAAGTATGCAGGACAAAAAATGTAAATAAAAACTCACAGAAGCAGGAGATTCGAACTCGCCCATAAATAATATGATCAGCAAAACACCTCAGTGCTTTGTCAATTTAAGCTACTAGACTCTGAACTTATTAAAGGGTAAAAAGACAAATTACTTCCATAAGTCAGACATTTGTTTATAAAATTTTATAAAAGAAAAAAAAACATTTTCCAGGTAAAGTTAGTACAGTATCTCAAAGCACTAAGAAACATTCTCATTACATTAAATTCACAATTTCTGTGTTTTGTGAATTTTGTGAATATCACAAAATTCATTGGACTGTGTAGCAATGGAAAAAGGTCATGTGCTCTGATGACTGTCAGCTGACTACCTGAATTCAATAAAAAAAAAAAAAAATGACTAAACAGCTTCATATTCTTTTGATATAATAATATGCCTTCAAATGTGAAAGATTTAACGCTTTCATATTGCAGTGTCCGAAATCGCCCCATATACCCATATTCACTAAATGGCAGCTGTAAGTGCACAATCATTAGAAATGAGAGGTGAGCAACCTCTTATTTCTAATGACCCATTAAAAAGGGTGAGCAACACTTACAAAATATACTCTGTGCATTGGAGATGACTGCGGAGCTATCACAGAAACAAGCTAGTCACATATGTACTTTTCCTTGTGTATTTTCATCTTACACACACTGTAGCTTACTTTGAAAATAATGATTACAATGATAATAATATTAACAGCTATAGTTTGTATCTATCCATATGGCATGTTGTGGTTTCATTTTACTGTATATTACAGTGATACAATAAATCTTCATTCTATTTGTCATGTTTAATATGTTCATAATGATTACAAATAATAATTAACTACCAACAGGAAAACCCACACATGAACAAGTGTATATTATTCATTTATTTATTTAATATCACAAAACTCTCCCATCCAAACTGTGCTGCATTTAGAGAAAAGACCTCCGGCACATGTGTCCTCATCCGACCACAAACAATACTGATGTTATGATGTACTGATTGTTAATAACAATCATTAATAAGATTAATATGTTACCCACTGGTGATACAGTTTTCTGAGTTCAAAATGTCACCTCAGAAAAATAAAGAAAAACACTGGTGTATTAAGATTAATTTATGGGGTAAAAAGCAGCAATTCATTGCAAATCATTAAAAATTTAGCTCACTATATTTTATTTATTTTCAAGAAATGATTAATTAAAAACGATCTCACCCAATCAATGATGAACTGAGTCAGGGCATACCAGTTTACTGTTGCAAAAGTGTGCTGGTGATTTGACAGTATATAGCTATATAATCATTGATTGGGTGAAAAAACCTCAAACTTTACTGGCTGTGAAAACCAGCATGCGTGGCTCATTATACTACATAGAAAACTGCGTAAAAAGCGACGCTTTTATGCAACCAAAGACCGCGATTTTTACATCGTTATATGTCCAGCCAAACAGCGTAAAACGCGGATCTTACGTTTTTTTTACGGCGTTTGGAATATCTACGGCGTATTTTACGGCGCTATGACACTTTAGAACGCCGTGAAACACTGTGTTGTACGTAAACGCTTTAAAACTATCGCGTTATTCTGACTCCTAGCTCGCGATACTCGCGCCTGGGGCGTGCTCATGAATATTAAGTAAAGTGACGTTAGCCAACTGGATCCTATTGCTCTTGCGCGTGTTGAGCTCATGTATATTAACTAGGCACGTCATGAGCCCGCTCAGATTCGCTCAGAAGCGCGCTGCCAGGCCGAGACGAGCGCGTCCCAAAGCAAGCCAATGTTAAACGTGGCTATATCCGACATTTTCCCCTCTGCCGCAGTGATTAAGTGCTTCAAACACAAACAAAACTGACGTTTAAAAGACGGAACAGGTTATCCCTTTAAATAATGACAACCAATTCACCGGCCGCGCTGACGAGTTGGTTCGCACTTTGCCTGCACGGACATAAAGGGTGATCTAGCAGTCCTTCCAGTGACGTGCGGTTGAATAATCCTTATGAATTGGGGTATTGACTTTGTCACCCCATGCATATTATTCAATCTCTCTGTAATAAATTACCGTTACTGTACTCGTCTCCCAGTACGAAATGCGCCAATCGGCTCATCCGTGATGTTTTGGTGACTTTTCGCCACTGTTTTTAAGCGAGTTCGGCCCAATAACAAAATTGACAAAACATTTAATAAAAATTTGCCAAAGTTGAGTTAGCAGAAAACACGAGCAGAGTCTATGCTAACACTGAAAACTCGCGCGGAAAGATTTCGACATAATGGATCAAGCGCTTCCATTGTCGGCGATTTTCCGTCTGTTTGTGCCGCTCCCCGTCTGCGCCAGTCCGCGCGAGTGTGTATGTGCGCGCGCACTTGCAGCTTTCATGTTGCATACGCTAACGAACAGTTCAAGTAAAGAAAAAATATCAAGGTATAACATATTATGTGATGCAATTTGTTTCATTCTTGTCCTGCGTGCTTTACTCACTTCCATGTCCTCCATCTGATCCTCATCCGCGGGACCCAGCGCGCTGTCGCCGGTGCTAAAGTCCGGGAGAGAAGGCTGTTTCACAGCACACTTGCCCTGCTCGCCTTTTCTCCTGCCTCTCAGAACCTTTGCCGCGTTGCGATAGGAAACAGAGCCTTTATAGTTGACTTTCAGCACCGCTTGCTCCTCTATCAGTTTGTCTAGTTCTGAACGGGTTCGGTCCCATTCTGAGCCGTGTCGTCTTTTTACCATTCTGCAAATTCTGTCCAAGTCCGGTCGCGCTTTTCTCGACCTTAACGAGTCTATTGACCCCAGGATCCATTCGCGATACGGCTCAGACATTATTCCTAACAGGGTTCGAGCGTGAGAGAGTGGATGAAGTGCGTCAGTTTCTTGCCCTCAACGTGACGTTCGCCGTCTATCCCAAATACTCCTCGCTGCAGACTGTAGCGCGATGACGTAGTGGATCTAATCCTATGCGTAATGGATTTTAGTGACGCAGTGGATGTTTTAATGCGCATGCGTATTCACATTTTAATGTTTTGTTTTACTACTGTAGCGTACTTAACGGTCATTAATACAGTATATAACACACACACACACATTTATATATTAGGACTGCACAATTCATTAAAATAAAATCGCAGTGTGAAATTATGCGATTATTTAACCACAAAGGGTTATGATGATTTAATTAAACTATTAGATAAAAAAAGCTGTTCGTTTCGAAGTCTATGCATGCTTCTCTATCCTGTCTGTATTGTGAGTAAGTATTAATACAGGTATTCAAAGCGGCTCTGTGCTCCACAACTCCATCTCGTGCTCAGAGTAACAGATGTACTCCATTCGGTTCAGTGTGCTGAACGCAGACTTTTTTTTCCTCCCCATTTTGGAATGCCCAATTCCCAATGTGCTCTAAGTCCTGGTGGTGGCGTAGTGACTAGCCTCAAACCGTGTGGCGGAGGACGAATCTCAGTTGCCTCTGCGTCTGAGACCATCAATCCGCACACATCTTTTCACGTGGCATGTTGAGCGCGTGTGGAGGCTCACTCTAATCTACATAGCATCATGGACAACTCACCACATGCCCCACCGAGAGAGAGAACAACATTATAGCAACCACAAGGAGGTTACCCCATGTGACTCTACCCTCCCTAGCAAGCCTGACTGGTGTCACTCAGCACACCCTGGATTCAAATTCGCGACTCCAGGTGTGGTAGTCAGCATCAATACTTGCTGAGCTACCCAGGCACTTTAATTTCACTTTTGCATGCTTCCAAGTATGTTTGATCACTACATGTTATTATACAAATACAAATAATTCACCCCATGGCATTTATTTACAGTGGAGGAGATTTTAAAATGAGGAGCACATTATAGTGAGGAGTATATTGATTAATTTATATATTTGTTTTCAGTGGGTGAAATTTACGAAATCCATGGTTATGACAATTTTTAAAAGCTAAGCTATTTTAAACAAATGTCTCAGCGTAACTCTTTAATAATAATGTATGTTAATAATGTACTCAGTGTTGATCCATTCCAAGTGATAGGAAAGGTGTATTCAGGTCTCAAGTCGGTGCAACTGTTTTCCAAATTTGACTTTCGCAGACATTTAAATATATTTTATCCAAGAGTCATCTCAGTACACCGGCGATTCTGATGTGTAACCGGCGAGTACACACGCCTCTCGGTACATCACTGTAAACATATCTCATTCAGACGTTACAAATGTTTTTATGTTGTTTCCTGCTCTGATTTGGTCAAAATATTACAAAACTTCTGTGATGATCCCATATGTATGGAATGTAAGAACTGCTTTTAAAGAGGCCCTATTTTGTTTTTTGGGATTTTATCTTTCCTTTAGTGAGTAATACAGCTGTTTGTGCATGTAAAAGGTCAGCAAAGTTACAAAGCACAAAGTCCACGAAAAAAGGATTTATTCTCTCCCACAGACAACACTGCTCAAGAACTGCGGAAATGCCTGTTTTGTAGTCCAGCCATTTCTTCCATAGAGTATCTACGTCACTATGTAATACATTTGCATAATGCCCACCTAAAGGCTACTTTGGCCCGCCCTCAAACAAATGTAGTTAAAGCAGAGGCCAGGATGAGTTGGGTTAGTGTTGTCGCCATGTTGAGAAGACACTGTTTTTTTCACTGCGAAAGCAAAACCCCTTTGTTTGGACTTCCAAAGGCAGACGAATTGAAGAATAAGTGGTTAAAATTTATTTTTACCACTATTCCTCAGCAGTACAATCACAACAATGACAAAAGGGTTGATCTCAAGAGTCTTATATAATTACATAATTAAAGATGTAATGTTAAGGCCGCTATCAGTAGTCCAAAGCTAACTTGCTCACTAACTCTCTAATACCCCCAGTGATGTCTAACCAGGAGTAAGCCTCTGTTCCCCGTTCATAACTCGTAAATAAGCGAAAATAGTTTGGCTACACCCATTCCGGCAAAAGATGTGTAACTTAGATGCATTACATGTCTTTTACTTGAAGCTTTGTTAGGTTCACAATTATCAACAGTGTTCTTGTTACCATGATGTAGAGAAATTACACAGTTATAACATCACATCTGCAATTTAAGAGAGGTACAATATTAAAAACTTACCACTGTGAAACGTCCTGCTCAAGTCATGCTTGGGTCGATCAGCTTGTTCTTCCAAACATTCATTATTTCATTCATTATCGGACTCTGGCTCGAACTAGAACGGCAAAAACTGACACCACTGTTACCATAGTTACAGTAAGTAGTGTTTACAGCTGCTCTGGAAGACTCACACTCGGTTATGGTAAGAGGCGTTTCCGCCATGTGTGACCACATTTCTGACACATGCTCTAAGCGGTTGACCATTCACAACAGACTAGGCCAGTTGACCAATCAGAGCAGACTGGGCTTTTCGGAAAGGGGAGCTTTAAAGGGGCAGGAGCTAAAACAGAGCGTTTCAGACAGAGGGTGAAAAGAGGTGCTTCAGCAATGTACAGTATGAGAAAAATTATGTTTTTTGAACAAGCATTTAAACCTATTGTAGTAGAACCCCAAAATTAAATTATGAACCAGTAAATGAACATAATATGGGCACTTTAGCTCATGAAGAATATACAGAAAGCAACAGAAGCATATTTGTTTTACATTGTAGTCTTGCGGTGTGAATAAAGCATGTTCTTTATAATCTTATGTGTTGTTTATTGACTAACTTATGTATACACACATTAAATATGTAGCACTGTATATTGACATTTATTATGCTTTTTATTTATTACAATGTGTTACAATTATTGCATACCTTTATACAGTCTGGGTGTTATGAATGATGTTATTTATAACTGACACGTGTACAGATCACTGACATCTATATAAATGAGCAAAGACCTACAGAGTTTCTTTTTTTTATTTATCCTTGCTCTCCCCCTTTATTGAAGGAAAACTAACATTTTGACTCTGACAAGTAAACAAGACTAAGAGTATCACTTTAAAACAAAAAATTCAGCGGCTTTTGCCGCATCCCAGCACAGCACGATGAAGGTAAACGGATTTCACAAACATGGTGGCGCGGTCACACAGTGACGTCACATGAAACGGGTCAATTCAAGACGCGGCAAGAGCGCGTTATTATAAATAAACAAATTATTGCATAGAGATGGAATGTGTAGAAATACAGTTTATATAGGCTAGAAAAAAAGACCGTATTATAATTTATTTTTATACTGGAAAAAAATTATATATATACTATATATATATATATATATATATATATATATATATATATATATATATATATATATATATATATATATATATATGTAAAAGTGAAATTAAAGAGTTGTTCATTTCCATTGGGGAGGAAGCTTAAATTTGAAGCCAGGCAGCAGTAATGTAGATTTTTTTTTTTCTCAAAATCCTGAAGTGAATTGACAATGAATTGATGGTAAGCACACAGCCACACTTGGAACTGAAAATATTTCAAGGAAATTGTATCCAGTTTAAAGTAGAACTTGAATTGATTGAATAATATGGAGATGGAGCATTATTATAATTTTAAGACAGTAAGGTTGGAAAACAACATTTTTAATTCACATTGGTTGACAGTGTATTTCTCACTTTTCTGGAAATTAAGAAATATAAAAACTTCTATTATTTCTTACCATATTCCTAGAAACCAAAAAATATTTTAGTCCTCTTTCTAACGTAAATCTACGTTTTCATTTTATTAAAAAAAAAAAAAAGTGTTTAAATATGGATCTGTTTCTCACCCACATCTATCATATCACTTCTGAAGACACATATTAAACAACTGGAGTTTTATGGATTACTTTAATGCTTCCTTTATGTGCTTTTTGGTCCTTCTGAGTTTTAGTCACCATTCACTTGCATTGTGAGGACCTGCAGAGCTGAAATATTCTTCTATTAAATCTTCATTTGTGTTCTACAGAAGAAAGTCATACACATTTGGGATTTCATCAGGGTGAGTAAATGATGAGGTCATTTTTATTTTTGGGTGAAATATTCCTTTGTTCTATTGTTCATTTGAAATAATATTATTTTTAATAAACATGTAATTTACATGACTTTTAAAGTTGTGATATTAAGTTTGCTACACAAACAGATCATGATAATTTGCTGCACATATTGATAATTTAATTGAACTTTAAACATACTACCTATAGTTAAACTTTCTAAATGATTAAAAACTAATTGCAGAATTCATTAATAAGAAATTGAATAAAAGAAGTAACAAACTATGTTATACATCGTATATTGAGCTGTATGGAATATACTGTATAGTAAATAGGTCTAGCGGTTGAATAGCACAGAAAACAGTAAAATCATGTTAATACACTGGAAGCTGTGATGTTACGTCGTCCCCATAATAATATTAATCGGTAAAGCTGTAATCATCTCATTTAAATGCTTGCAATAGTTTTGTCTTGTCTAATGTTAACCATTTAAAATTCGCACTGAACTTCGAACTTGGTGGCTATTTGTTTTTCTGTAACTTATAACATGATTTCCCTTTGTTTGAAGGTTATAAACGACTTCTCAACTGGCCAATCGCAGTCCGCTTGTAAGTAGATTTTAGTAGCCAATGCGAACGCTGGAGGCGGGACCAACCTGAATACGGGTGGGGGAAAAATAACGCGGCAAAACGCGCTGGTAGAAACAACAGAAATCTACTGTACGCGTGCGTTGATCACATTGAGCGCTTAAGGTGGAATACTGGAAGTTCCGCGGCCCGCCACTAGGAGATTTAAGGTGGTATTCTTCTATTTAGCATTGGCGTGCCTTGGTTTAGACCTTTTTCACAGTAGCGCCATCATTGGTGTTTGAAGGGAACGAAAACGAGGCTGTGAGGGATAGACTTACCATCTCTTTAAAGACATGTATTGTAAAAAGCTATCAAAAAGCTCTTTGATCACATCATATTCCCCACAATTCATGTTGTCTGGAGTTTTGTGTGAAATTTCTTGGAAAGATTTTTTTCAATGTTTCATCAGTGGAATGATCCAAAAACACTTTAAACAACTATACAATCCATTGAAGAGACTGTACCGCTGTGTCCGAATATCCATACCTCCCTACTATATAGTATGCCAATGAAGTAGTATGTCCAAATCCACAGTATTCGTGTAGTAAACGAGAATTACACAGATGACCTACTATATCCAGTGAGATTGTGGTGTGCAGATCGACTGGACACTTAACGATCCCATAATCCCTCAAGAGCTGAGGAGAATTCATGTTCAAAACACTGGATTTAAAAGGAACTGATAGCATAAGTCTATCCTTCACAGCCTTGTTGTCAGTCCTGTCAAAAATTAAAGATGGCGCTGCTGTGAATAAGGTCAAGAGGTGCATCCCAATCCACACACCTCTGCACTATTCTATGTCATTTTTAGTGTAAATAGTGTAGGTGGTATGGTATATTTACACTGAAAATGCAACAAAAAGAAGTGTACTACGAGTATCCGGATGATGCACTTCTTCAACCGTCAAAGCCGTACGTAGCGGAAGGGGGCAGAGTTACCAGAGTTGCTGGTCTGACAAAACATTGCATCTAGTGAAACTTCAGTGAAGACAGCACCTTACAAATGTGTGTTGATTGCTTTACCATGTACATTAAAAATCTATACTGTTTGTGATACAAGCGTTGAACTGAAGTAGGCCAACGAGCTAAAGCTATTGGCAGCACGTCGCATGCGTTTACAACGTCACTTCTGTCAGCTGTTAAATGGTTAATACTTTAGTTTAGTAACAAAAAAAGTCCAATGTTTCATTTGGGATGATACTACACTTTTAATATTCATACACTACAGTGAGGGAAAAAAGTATTTTATCCACTGCTGATTTTGTACGTTTGCCCACTGACAAACAAATGATCAGTCTATAATTTTAATGGTAGGTTAATTTGAACAGTGAGAGACATAATAATAACAACTAAAAAATCCAGAAAAACGCATGTCATAAATGTTATAAATTGAATTGCATTTCAATGAGGGAAATAATTATTCGACCCCTCTGCAAAACATGACCTAGTACTTGGTGGCAAAACCCTTGTTGGCAATCACAGAGGTCAGACGTTTCTTGTAGTTGGCCACCAGGTTTGCACACTTCTCAGGAGGGATTTTGTCCCACTCCTCTTTCCAGATCTTCTGCAAGTCATTAAGGTTTCGAGGCTGACGTTTGGCAATTCGAACCTTCAGCTCCCTCCACAGATTTTCTATGGGATTAAGGTCTGGAGACTGGCTAGGCCACTCCAGGACCTTATCGTGCTGCTTCTTGAGCCACCCCTTTGTTGCCTTGTCCGTGTGTTTTGGGTCATTGTCATGCTGGAATACCCATCCACGACCCATTTTCAATGCCCTGGCTGAGGGAAGGAGGTTCTCACCCAAGATTTGACAGAACATGGCCCCGTCCATCTTCCCTTTGATGCAGTGAAGTTGTCCTGTCCCCTCAGCAGAAAAACCCCCAAAGTGTAATGTTTGCACCTCCATGTTTGACGGTGGGGATGGTGTTCTTGAGGTCATAGGCAGCATTCCTCCTCCTCTAAACATGGCGAGTTGTGTTGATGCCAAAGAGCTCGATTTTGGTCTCATCTGACCACAATATTTCACCCAGTTCTCCTCCGAATCATTCAGATGTTCATTGGCAAACTTCTGACGGGCCTGTATGTGCTTTCTTGAGCAGGGGGACCTTGCGGGCGCTGCAGTTTTTCAGTCCTTCACGGCGTAGTGTTACCGATTGTTTTCTTGGTGACTAGGGTCGCAGCTGCCTTGAGATCATTGACAAGATCCTCTCGTGTAGTTCAGGGCTGATTCCTCACCGTTCTCATGATCATTGCAACTCCACATGGTGAGATCTTTCATGGAGCCCCAGACTGAGGGAGATTGACAGTATTTTGTGTTTCTTCCATTTGCGAATAATCACACCAACTGTTGTCACCTTCTCACCAAGCTGCTTGGCGATGGTCTTGTAGCCCATTCCAGCCTTGTGTAGATCTACAATCTTGTCCCTGACATCCTTGGACCGCTCTTTGGTCTTGGCCACAGTGGAGAGTTTGGAATCTGATTGATTGATTGGTTCTGTTAACAGGTGTCTTTTATAGCTGAGATTAGGAGCACTTCTTTTAAAGAGTGTGCTCCTAATCTCAGCTCGTTACCTGTATAAAACACCTGGGAGACATTTATAACATTTTTGACATGCATTTTTTGTTGTTATTCTGTCTCTCACTGATCAAATTAACCTACCATTCAAATTATGAACTATCATTTGTTTGTCAGTGGGCAAATGTACAAAATCAGCAGGGGATCAAATACTTTTTTCCCCTCACTGTATGTGGCTGAGTGCATAGTTTATGTTGTAAGTGCATAGTGTACACAGCTAATGACTTTGTTTTGGAAAACTAGCATACTGCTACTGCACAGTTTACACTGAGCTCATGTCCACATGTATACATTTTCATTTGAAAACACATAGATTTTGCTATGTTTATGCCGCTCAATCACTCCAAAACGGCATTTTCCTCCATTAAAAATTCTCCCCTAAAAGGTGCACTCAGCCATTTTTCCTCATTAAAAAGTTGAACTCCTCAAGACATGAATTGTAATTTCGCAATATATGTATAAAATCATGGCCTCTCACATTATAATGTTGACTCCAGTCATATCAGTAATCTTATAAAAACTGTTTTATTCACATAGAGAGCGTCCACACATTGCTAACTAATTATTGCTTTTAAATGATGCTGCATCCATGCCGCTAGGTGTCAGTGTAAGCCCAAGATGACACAAAGATAAAAGTGACTGAGTGCACCTTTAACTGTATATTTTGGAAAAGGACAACATTAGGCAACTTAATGTGGATGTGGTCTGAATAATCCATACTATATACGGTACAATTAACTTTTCAAACAGCAGTATGCTACACTGTTGTCAAAAACTTCATTATGTTGCATGTTTATAGGAATTTCCAGGATTAAGTTAAACTCAGTCAACAGCATGTGTGTCATAATGTTGATTACATCAAAAAATAAATTAAACTTGTATCTTGTTTATTTTATAATAATAATAATGAATCAGTTGCAGCAAGACACTTACACTAGAAGTAAATAGTGCGTATTTTCACATTTATGGACTGACCCCATTTCAAAAGTACAGCCATAAAACAAACATTTGTGTTAACATGATTTTATTGTGATAAAAATCACTTATTTATGCAATAATGTGTACACTAATAGTTTACATCTTATCTCAAACCTTTATTTGAAAACTTATGGATTGGTCCATATTCTTTTCAGAAATCTGACATTGTATCTTTCTGTAACTGCGATTTATTTTGTATTTTTATAAACTAGGTACTAAATTATTATTTTTTTTTTGTGATAATATTCAACAGTATTTAATATTACTGATTACTCTCTTTTTATATTCCGTTTTAGTTTGTATTCTTTATACTGATATGCATGTTTATTTTATGTCTATCCTTTTTATTCTTATATATAAAAAAATGCAGCACTTTGAGAAGCTACCTTTGAAGGTGCTATATAAAAATAATGTTTATTATTAATTCAGAGTGTGACGTCTGGTTATAATCTCTGAATTAGAGTTATTTAGCATTTTTTTTGTCAATTTTGTGTAACAATGTCAAATCTTTTGGCAGTCAGATCGAATGATGAGTCAAGAAAGAGATGTTACAAATCCAGAAACTGAAACTGTGCATGTACTGCAAAATAGTGAGGAGCATGTTTGCCATTCCGAACAGAACAAATCTCTGCTGAAGGCATGTCGCAATGCGACTTGAATACAGTTAAACAAATTCTGAATGAATTTTAGAAAAAGAATAACAACATTTGACGGCACAACATTATTGTAACTTTAACAATTAAAACTTTATTGGAATGATACATGTTGCAAAATATTATTCTGTGTATTTTTCTTTTTAAACATACTCGATCTGTCCTACGGGTATCCATCAACTTCTCCAGAAGGTAAAATAATTAAGACTGTTAAAGGCAGAGAATATACAGTATTGTTTCCCAAAAAGGTACAATAGACTACACCATCACCATACCTATGTCGGGAGGAAAGAGACTCCTGTTATTGAAAATACACTTAGAAAATATGCAAAAGTAAATCAAAATGTTTTCTTCATGATTTTTTCTGTTTAAAAGCAAATAGAAGAGTGTAGGAAACTGGATGTTTACAAAGGCAAACTGTATCATGAACTGATGCGCGCGCACACACACACAAACACACACACACACACACACAAAAAAGATGACTGACAATATAAATGAAAACTGGAGGATGTGTGACACCCATGAATCTCAAATGGGGATGAACAGAGCCCAGAGAACCAGACGGACATAGAGGGGTGACTTCAACATCCGAATACCTTTAACTTAAGACAATCACATATTTCCATGCTCTGACAAAAAGATGTGTAATGAAAGGTGCATCTGAGCATTTCTCATCTCTCAGCATCTTCGGTCATTTATTTTGAATGCTGTTAGAATCACTGCTGCTTAGAATATAACCTTTGCATATCACAATCAAGCTCAAATTTGCAGCTCTCAAAATCAAGTAAAAGCTCAACATGTACATTATCTCACTCGATGCACAAGTTGAGAATAGTCTTACTTGGCTTCTAGCATCAAAAACCACCACAGATGAGCAGTAGATGATTACAGAAGCATTCCTTAAACACTGATTGTTTAGTTTCTCAGCTATTCAAAACCAAAAGGTGGAGCTGTTTCTCCAGTTTGCACACACATTTTGTGGCCCCTTGTGATGCCTCCAGAATTCAGGAGAGCAAAGGTCCCTGCAACAGCTAAGGGAGGAAAAAAAAAGTCTTAGAAAAGACCTAAACCTATACCTTAGTTAAAGTTTTGTGAAATATAAACATCTGCCTTGTGGTTGTTCCTCTTTCTTCATCACCCCAAACGATCAAAACCTGTGAAACAATACAATCTGTTTTGGCTGTGCACCTGGCAGGTTTTAGTGCCAACATTTCCAGAGAGGAAAATGTAAACAAACATTTTTTTTTATCCATACTACAATTTAAAATGGCATCCTCTACAATAAACAGCCATTCAGTGTCCAATAGTTACTTCGGTTATTGAAAGTTGGCACCAGTCTGTCTGTCGTTTGCAAGCAGTTGGTAAAATGGAGCTACAGTAGTCTTCATAAAATTAAAATAAAAGTGATAATTTTAATTTAGAGCACATAACCTAATTGCAAGAAACTCCTTGAGTACCGAGCTATAAGCATTATTTGGCATTTTACATTTACAATGCGTAATTTCTTTGCCACTAGAAAAAAAAAAAAGACTTCAAAGTCTTAAACATCTGAAAATGGTCAGAAAAACAGGTAGTTCCTTCCCAAACTCAAGGTATTGGTTGTGCCAATGTCATTCTGTCCAGCCCACTCAGACTGCAATTCAGTTTGGTACCACTTGTGGTGCTAAAATTACACACTTCACTTTTAACATCTTTGCATTAAATATTAATTGATGCAAGCGTAACCAGATAAAATCATTGCAACCGTCTTAGCATTGTTGCACACTTCTGGGAACGGAAATGCGTTAAGATTGTCTTGCATCCTACAAAGTTAAAGAGCAAGATAGAAAGCATTTTCGTTGCACCAAGTAAAACTAATTTTGATTAGTTCGTTGGATGATCTTTTAACAGGTCGATTAATGGAGCTTCAAGTCTACAACAGAACTCTGAGGA
Organism: Xyrauchen texanus; assembly: GCF_025860055.1. NCBI lineage: Eukaryota > Metazoa > Chordata > Actinopteri > Cypriniformes > Catostomidae > Xyrauchen > Xyrauchen texanus. The sequence goes on along the minus strand of NC_068287.1, from coordinate 10,175,390 downwards.
ATAACAAGCGTATTCAAAGCAGAAATTGACAGATCCAGCAAGTAAGCCTTAAACATGTTGAATGGCAGCTTCGTTTTGGACATTGGCTAAAATTGTCAGGTGACTGTTATTCACTTCATCTGTATGGATTAAAAAAAAAAAAAAAAAAAGCGGACTATTTATTTCTCAGAATTAAATATGGCCCACCAGGAAGCCTGTGTAACCACAGAAACGATGTCTTGCCTTAACATTTTTCATTAAAAGCTTTATTCTAAAAATAACAAGGCCTTTTCCAACCATATGTACAAGCCTTTCACTTCAAGCTTCCTTCACTTTTCCTTTCTGGCAAACAAAATCTTGATTTATTTCAGGAAAACTTGAAATTAAAGCCATCTGAGAAAGGTGGAAAAATCATTTCAAGCCTCAATTGTACTTGTATGTGCTACAGATTGTAGTGCTATGATCTCATTTATGGTCACTTTCAAGCCAACACACCTTATTTCCTCTTGACAAGTTTACTGCTGGGAGGGAAATGCCATTAAAGGACATTTATAATGAAAAAACTAATAATTTGTAAACTTGTAGCCACAAAAATGAATGATTTGATCTAGACCTATTATGTCCCGTAAACAGTTTGAACCAAATCGTATCTAGAGAGCAATGAATGACCGTCACAATCAACAATCTTTAAACTAAGCGGTTGATTCTGACTGAACTTGGAGCACTCTACGAAAATGTACCAAATTAATACGCCATGTTAAAATTATAAAATGATGGTGTGATGCTTGAAATACAAATGAGAAATGGGCGATATTTCAAAATCAAAGCCAGAACTCTTTAACAGTGCAAGTTGTTTTGACTTGGTATTGTGTATATGGGTAGGTGAGCAGGAAGTGATCAAAATGTGACAGGGTGGAAAACTATCGAGCAAGGGCACCTTTGCTAAAATAATAATTTTCTCTGGAGAAGCCAAAATCCAGTACCAGAAAGTAACATCGCTGAAAAAACAACAAAAGGTCACATACCCCCATGCCAGCCAGTCACAGAGACATGAATCTTTGCCCAGTGGACACTGGCTACCAAACGAGAGGGAAAACATGAAAATGGACAATTAATAAGTGACAAAGAATCTGAAAAGGCAACACTGCTGGCTCTCTCTTAGGACTCTCTGGTTCTTCTTATCCCTCCATCCGTGTGTGAGGGGTGTTGTTTTTACCGGATACAGGCTTTAGTTCAGTCTATCATCTCTCCCTGGAAAACATTTGCTTCACTCTTTCTTTGTTGCCCCACATCTAATTCGCTCCATCCCTCTCTCACTCTCTCTCTCTCTCTCCCTCTCTCTCTCTCTCCTCCACTGCTGCTTCTAGAATTCAGAAAACTCCTTTCCACATTTCTCTGAGAAAGAGACCCGAATTTCTTCTTCCTCATAGTCGTCAAAGTTGCTGGTGTCCCCGGGGCCTTTGCACTTAGGGATGAAGGGAGCCTCCACCTGAGTCATGGACAAATACACACAGATCAGATTTGCTGAAAGTTCATGTCATTTATTTGAAGTTAAAATTAGAGATGCACCGATGTATCGGCAATTGATATTTATCATCCAACTGTTGACCAAATTAAGTCAGTTGGCATATCAGTCATAAGCATGAAAATTATGTTGTATTTATTGTAAATTTACTGCGTTGTAGAACGTTTTATAAAAATGTTTGTGCAAAATATAGAAATACCTAACAAAATAAAAGAAGTGTGGAAAATGTAACTGTAATGTTCTACCATATGTCAAATGTAAGTTCTACGGTTTAGAAGTGCAAAAACAGAAGCACACATTTTTTTAAAAAGTGCAAAATAACCTCCTTTTACCTGGTATACAAAAAAAACCTACTTTTTTGTGGGTCAATGAACTATCTGATAAGAAATTTGTAATGTTTTATCATAATATGTAAATATTAGGGCTGTAAATGGATAATTTTTTATTATTATAATTATTTACGAATGCTTAGAGGACAGGAAGGGAATTAGTTTCTTCTGAAATAGTTTTGCGTTCCCTCACAATGTTTTGCGTGCAGTCACAATATGTTTTGCGTCCCCTCCTAATAGCTTGGTTTCCCTCCCAATAAGTTTTGCGTTCCTTTGCTATGTGCTTTTTGTTCCCTCCCAATAGCTTCTGTTCCCAAGCAATGTTTTTCTTTCCCTAGCAATATGATTTGTGTGCCCCCGCAATAAGTTATGCTTTCCCTCCTAATAGCCTGCATTCCCTAACAATAGGTTTTGCGTTCCCTCGCTATACGTTTTGCCTAGTAAAACTATAATAACCACAAGAGTAATCATGGTTAATCTATAGTGAAACCATAGTTACTATATAGAAACAGTATACAGTATTAAACCATGGTTTCTGCAAAAAAAAAAAAAAAAAAATCAAAACATGGTTACTTTTCATAGTTAGTTTTAATATTACTGTAGTCAATTACATCAATAAATAAATAAAATTTTTAAAGCGGTTGGCCTAAAACAATAATTGTTTCTACAATATTAGGCCTACTATAGAAAAAAACATGTTTTCCGCCAAAAACTATGGTTACTACAATACTGGAAGCACTTTATTATAAGGTTACATTTTTTAACAATAGGGATGTGATTCTACACACCCTGTCCCTTATCAAGCTAATCAAGCATCCGACAGGGATAAAGGCCGACTGTGGACAGTGGTGCAAGAGAGAAAGAATGTTTACGGGCAGCTGACCGTCACGTGTGTTTTTGTTTTTCATTAAAATATTATTGATATTGTCAAGCCGGATTTCGCCTCCTCCTTTCTCATATATCCCTTTACAATCATTAACTAACAATGAACAATATTTTTTTATAGTATTTATTCATATTTGTTAATGTTAGTTAATAAAAATACCATGTTAGTTTGTTAGTTCACAGAGAATTAACTAATGTTAACATATACAACTTCTGATTTTAAAAATCATATGTTGAAATAAACATTAACCGATATTAACATTAACCAACATTAATAAATGCTTTACAAGTATTATTCATTGTTAGTTCACGTTAACTAATGTTGTTTACTAATGTTAACAAATTAATTTTATTTTCTTCGTTTTTTTTTTTTTAAGTGTTAGGCTACCACAATATAACTAGAGTAAACCATGAAACCCACACAATTATGATTTTTATTACCATAGTTTTCATTTTCCTGTATTATCACTACGGTTTCACTACGAATATCATGGTTAAAATATGGTTACTGTAGTAAAATCATTGTAAATTTACAAGGCAGGAGATTTCTAGAATCTGTTTGAAAACAGTGATTATTTTTGCAATTATGTTTGATGGTGCAGAAATCACACAAATTAGCTTTCAAAGTCTTCAAGTAAAAATGAAATCAAAATTGACCCCTTAATACACATTCCTGGTCTGCCGCTACATTTTTACCTGCAGAAAGATCGGTTACACTCACATTACATTACAGAAGTTTCATATTGACTTGACAGCCCTTGTCCCACCACAAACTCACGCTATTGGTTGTGCCAGAAGTTGAAAAATGACACACCATTAACCTTGAGACCATTATGAAATTCCAGCATAATTCAGGTAGACTCTAACCTTCTTCTGGTAGATTGCGATCCAGTCGGTGGTTGCAAACCACTTGTGGCCCTTGATGTCATTGACGCCATTCTTGAGGTTCCCAAAGCGCTTCGTCAGATCAACCTGCAATAGATTCCTCAGCAGATCCTTCAGGTCAGAGCTAAAATGGGAGGGGAAGCGGACCTGGAGGTAGATTGACACATTCAGACCAGTAGAATACACAAGGCCAAATAATCACTGCATGCTGATACTGCATTTCAGTGCTCACCTTTCCCGAGACGATCTTCTCATAGATCTGGATGGGCTGGTCGGCAAAGAAAGGAGGGTAACCAGCAGCCATCTCATAGATGAGCACTCCCAGAGCCCACCAGTCCACTGCTTTATTATAACCCTAAGAGAAAGACAGAGAGCAAGAGGAGGCCAGGATTGCTGGAAGTTAAGAACAGGTTGAATATGCCATATGTGACAAGATTATTTTGACATATTAGAACAGAACATTTATTTATCAGCACATGACAATCATAGCGACTTTCTCATGAAGACACCATGAAATGTTACAGAGATGTCTTCCTAGAGCTACCTGGGGTTAGTTGCCTTGAGGTGCAGTCACACTTTAAGGATGCAAAACTTCTTAAACCCAAATGGAACTTGTGACAAAAATCAAGTACTTTGTAACCTTTGTAAAGTGCAATTAAATTACCACAGAAGCACCTCAAATCTAAACTCTCAAACAAAAGCACTTATGAGGGACTGCTGCGGACGGCTAGCTTGGATTTAAACCCATTTCGAAGCATCTGCTAATGATTAATGGACAAATCAGATGAAGTATCGTTACATGTGCAGTGCCAGCGCTAAAAACTGAACAAGACATTGGCAGTATACCATTCCGAACATGGCCATAGTTCAATACTTGTACTATTTCTGCCATACAGTGCTTTTCATGTGGATTTCAAATGTCAAAGCACTACTTCACAATGAATAGCAAGTTGATAACCACAGTGGCCTGCCAGCTCATTCATATTGTGGAGGATGATTTTTTTAAGAGATTTAATCGCAATGAATATGCAAAATTCTTTCAATTAGTCAACATGTCACTTAGACTGTGGGAAACGTTTAGTGTTACTTGAATTGGTGCTATTTTAGTGCATTTCTATCTTTATACTGTGGAATGCTTTGTTTGGAAAATGTTCATAAAACATTGTTACAAATAGTTTTGTTTACTTTCCTAAGAAGGAACTGAATGTATTTTGACAGGAAAAGAAGAATATATAGAGCAGAGTTTCTACTAAGACATTTTGGTTTTGGCCAACGTGAATTATATCGTTTACCGGGGCAAATTGGAAAAAAATCCAGTCATCTCATTTCGGTTTATTTTGTTCTGTATCACGATGGACTTAGCAAAATATGTTATATAATAATGACACAATAAAGTCCAATGAACAGTAAAACTGTTAATTATAGCTGCTTTTCCATAAAAAAATTATATAAAAAACTAAAAAATGGCAGTCATATATTTAGCCTCTAATAAAAAAGAAAAATAAGATGGCAAAGCAAAAAGTTCAACTGCAATTTGCAACATGTATTTTTGATCACAAAGATTTATTAAAATAACAAAACTTGTTAATGTAATTTCTTTCTTTTGCTGTAGTTGCGGAATAGGACTTTGCAATCTGTCGGGAAAGTTTAAACCTCCTTGGCCATTGAAGCATTGTAGTCATTGGTATGGCATCACTCTGTACATTTGTGGCATTAACTAAAGGGGTTGCGATGCTTCATGTTAATATTTTCACCAGACATTGTGTCTGACAACTTTTGAATTTGTCGGACATTGGGATGTTTAACGGTAAAAAAAAAAAAAACTGTATTTACAGGCTAACGGAAACCCTGATCTAGAGTACATTTTCAGCACTTACAAAATTGCAATTCAATCGTGATTAACTATGAAAAAAATCATGTGATTAATCAGGATTAACTATTTTAATCGACTGACAGCACTAATGAAACTACTTATTTTGGGTGAATCAACTGCATGCAGTATTCTTTATGTCAGCTACACATCCAAAACCAGCAGAGAACTGTGTTACCTGAATTCCTGCATTACCTTATTGCTATTCTATACTGCAGTTAATCAAGAATTCTTGCCTAAATGATCAATTTCACATTGGCCCTCAATGACAAAAAAAAAGAAGCTAATTTTGAATAAGTCCTTCACAGAAGTGAGCAATGGACATGTCTCTGATCCGTAGCACATCTACATGGACTGATATGATTGACACATTTCATGATTCGTTAATTATGCAGCAATAATCTACTCCATTTCCCTCAACATTGCAAACAGTGCAGCTTTAAAGTTCATATTCTTTGTATTAATGCGATGTTTAGATCAATGATTCTTAATTGGTTTTGCTTTAGGACCCAGACCGTGACCCAACACAGTGCCAAAATTGTTCATTACGTATATAAAGTGAACAAAAATGTCTTCAAAATCAGACATTGGAATGTATTAATATAACCATAAACTGTATAGTCTCAACAATATAATATTGTTTTTAACATGACAGGCTGAAATAAAAAATTGGCAATTTTGTTTCGTGAATATATTCACCATACATAACACAGTGTGTTTTATTGTTGTTACAAGTGAACACGTGTTTCATGTAGTCAAGTATTTTTATTTACTTTGCATAGTTTTGTTCATGGTTTGAGGATGAGGGCATGTTGCACAACTGGTCCATGTTGGCGTCTGCCTATTTTCTAGCTTTTACAAAGTGACATTTTTGGACGCCATAAAAAAAATGGAAAGTTTGAAAAGTTGAGAATTTATTTATCTTTTTATCTTAATGCATAGTCATATAATTAGATGCATTTTATAATTTGCATTAAGCATTTCTCCCTTGCTCTCCATTACTCTTTCAGAACAGACCTGCAAACTGGTTTGGATGGTTCAAATGTCAAATGCATTGTTGCTTTATTTGCAGGACAAAGATGGCAAAGCTTGAACTGGTACGCATGTGAACGGTAACTGTGGCTGTCAGTCACAAACTTATTGCGAAACAAATCATTCTGTGGTCCACGGAGGAAAGAAAGTCGTACGGGTTTAGGGCAATATGAGGAGAGTAATTTTTTGGTGAACTATACCTTTAATATGAACCACAGTTGTAAACAGCAGCAGTTTTGGTACTCACTTTACTGAGGATGATTTCTGGTGCTAGGTACTCAGGTGTGCCACACAGTGTCCAGGTCCTGCCCTTTACACGTTTAGCAAATCCAAAATCTGTTACCTGAGAGATGAGGGATAATAATGCAGATAAAATGTTATTTATAGAACTCAAAGATACCAAATATAATGAAGCCTAGAATAACGTAATAAACCCATGAGTCAGAGATCCAGTCTATGTGGTCATAAAACACTATGTTCTATGGGGCCACAATATTACAATATAATTGTATCTAAACTCGGCAGAGCAATATTAGGGTTTTGGGTCTCTCTTCGCTCATTAATTGCCTATAAATCCAGTTGCTTAACCGTTTAAGCTCTGAAGGTGTTTTCAGTGGCATGCCCAAAATTAAAGGCTAATAACTGAAAACAAAAAACTTTTTTTTTGGTCTCAATTGTTTGGTATCTGTGACCAGGAGGAGGGCATGGCCGGTCCGTAAGGATGGACGTCTGCCGCGGAGTTGCTTCAATCAGCTGGCAAAGGGATTAAGAGGAGCAGGAGATTCCAGTTAGGGGGAGAGAGAGAGGGGTGCACACAGCCGTCTAAACGTGTGCATTCTGCATTGGGCCAGGACAGCCAACAGTGTGAGCATCACACGGAGCGGTGTATTTGTGTGTGCGTGCCGGTGTTCCTGCATGCTGAAAAGCATTCTTATGATGTGTTCAAGATGAAAAGTCTGTCATTCAAGTCCTATGTGAAATGTTTACCCAGTTCCCGCTTCCTCCTTCGATAGGGAAGGCAGAGGTCTCTCACAGTGGTGCTGAAACCCAGGAGTTGGAGGAAAATGCGCCATCAGAGAGCTCTCACCGCTGACGGAGGATCATGAATCGGTGGTGTTAGAGCAGTGTGCCAGCTGGCGGCTGAAAGGGATGGCTGAGGGGTCCAGTGCCATCGCCCAGCATCACTAAGGACTGCTGTGCAGCTAGCAGAAGCAGCGTGGATGGGAACCGGATTTTTTTTTTTCACCCTTTCTCTTTTCTCTCTCTCCTCTATCTTTCTGGCTCTCATGCTCCCTCCCCTCTTGTACTTTTGTTCCCAGGAGGCGTGGAAGACCATCTGGTGGCAGAACGGCCGGAAAGGCAACACGCATATACATATATACAGTTCATCCGGAAAGTATTCACAGTGCTTCACTTTTTCCACATTTTGGTATGTTACAGCCTTATTCCAAAATGGATTAAATTTATTATTTTCCTCAAAATTCTGCAAACAATACCCCATAATGTCAACTTGAAAGAAGTTTGTTTGAAATCTTAGCAAATTTATTAAAAATAAATAACGAAAAAAAAAATAAAAATAAAAAAAAAAATCACATATATACCTCTACCATACAGGCCTGTTTGGTGGAGTGCTGCAGAGATGGTTGTTCTTCTGGAAGGTTCTCCTCTCTCCACAGAGAAACGCTGGAGCGCTGTCAGAGTGACCATCAGGTTCTTGGTCACCTCCCTGACTAAGGCCCTTCTCCCCCAATTGCTCAGTTTGGCCGGGCAGCCAGCTCTATGATGAGTCCTGGTGGTTCCAAACTTCTTCCATTTATGGATGATGGAGGCCACTGTGCTCATTGGGACCTTCAATGCTGCAGACTTTTTTCTGTACCCTTCCCCAGATCTGTGCCTCAATGCAATCCTGTCTCGGAGGTCTACAGACAATTCCTTGGATTTCATGGCTTGTTTGTGCTCCGCCATGCACGGTTAACTGTGGGACCTTATATAGACAGGTGTGTGCCTTTCCAAATCATGTCCAATCAACTGAATTTACCACAGGTGGACTCCAAGTTGTAGAAACATCAAGGATGATCAGTGGAAAGAGGATGCAATTTTGAGTGTCATGGCAAAGGCTGTGAATACTTATGTACATGTGATTTTCAAATTTTTTATTTTTAATAAATTTGCAAAGATTTTAAACAAACTTCTTTCAAGTTGTCATTATGGGGTATTGGTTGTAGAATTTTGAGAAAAATAATGAATTTAATCCATTTTGGAATAAGGCTGTAACATAACAAAATGTGGAAAAAGTGAAGCGCTGTGAATACTTTCCGGATGCGCTGTAATTTTTTATATCGATACCAATATCATGACTTCGATACCGGTTCCTAAATGATACCAATTTTATGAAATCCATTTTAACAAGATTACAAACATTACATAAAAACAAAATTTGGTTTTATTTTTTCAGTTTGTTGACTTTTTTTTTTTTTTACATACTCAAAGACTCATCTCGTGAGCCTTCTGGTCTCCTCATGCCAGGGTCGGCAGGGGCAGAGGCTAAAAACATTAATGTGAAGAGGAAAAAACAAAACAAGAAAGTTAAACTGTTAATTCAGCCAACCCTAAGGTTAAGTACGGTTTAACAAGGTAACTAGTTTAATGGGTGTTAAACTTGATCAGTTACGGTCACCCTTAAAGCATTTTTAGCATCGATTTAGCTAGATATCTATAGCCATACAACCAAACAATATCTAACAGTAGGTCCCAGTTTATAGGACTATGTCACCGTGCACAGAAACGTTAATTTAACATGTACACAAGCATGTACCACTACAAGTTAGCTGATTATGTTTGGTGGTTTGTTTGCTAAACGTTAACCTTACTTGTCGGAGTCCCAGTCATAGTCGACTGCACCGGCTCGGTCTCCTTGCAGTCGAAGACGGAGCAACTTTCTGCTCTTAAGTTTATTCTGTGCACTGTCAAGTGCTTCATCAGACTTATTGTGTTGCCGGTCTTGGCAGTAATTATCTTATCGCTGTTGGCATCGAGCCTGGTGAAATGTAGCCACACTTTTGATCTTTTCCACATCTTTCATACCTGTGAGGGTTGGGATGCATACACACTACAGCCTCTCGTGTGAGCCGCGTCTCTGGGCGTAACCGGCATAAACTAGTGTTTTTCCTTGATGCCTAAATCACAGCCAATCACTGGCACTTTTAGATTTGGGCACATCTAGCATGCTTCATGCTTATCACAAACGTTGATGAGATTCACACCTTAGGTATCGAAATTTAGCACCGAACGACAAGACATTTTTGATACTCGATTTTTGATACTCAATTTGGTCGGTGCCTAAAATGTATCGAACTCGATAACCAGCCCTAGAGAGAGAGAGAGATAGATAGATAGATAGATAGATAGATAGATATATATATATATATATATATATATATATATATATATACATACATACATACATACATATACACACACACACACCTAAAGCCATGAGCTTTTCTTGGAGCTGCTATCATTACATTACATAATGCTGTCCAACTTTAAACCCTGTACAGCTGATTTATGAGTGCATTTACCTGTATGTAGCCCTGCTGGTCTATGAGGAGGTTTTCAGGCTTCAGATCTCGGTAGATAAGATCAAGCGAGTGAAGGTATTCAAAGGTCAGAACTATCTGGGCAGCATAGAATCGGGCATGAGGCTCACTGCACCACAGAGAGAAAGAAAGACACAGAGACGTTAAATGGTGAAGATTGAAAAAGGAAAGCCATTTAACTCACTAGATCTCATTTGGGCTCAGAGACAAATGGTATGATAATTGTGATATAGTGGGATGGACTCAGTTATTACAGTTAACAAAAACTACCAAAGAAAATTAGTAGTTGACAAATAAACACCTCTTTGAAACATTGAGTTTTAGGTTGATAATTAAATTGAACACATAAGGGAAAGTGTATGAAGTATATAAAAGGTGCTGTAAAGAGTCACACCGATCAAGTTATTCATATTTCTTTATTTACATTTGACATTTTTAATTCACATTTTTTTCAGTTTACTTAAATAGTATCTGCATTGTAATCAAACTCTAATAACCCTGAGATGGTGTGAGTTTAGCAGCTAGAGTACACAGCCCACAAAGACTCACCTGAACCGTCCGATTCTACGCAAGTGAGAAAACATCTCTCCACCAGGAACATACTCCATTACCATATACAGGTTTGTATTATCCTGAGGAGTGAACACAAATTAAAAAAGGAATAAAACTCACTTCAGATATTCCAAAGATGCACACGTGAACTTTTACACACTTAAATTTGCCATCATACACAGGGTGGATCGAAATATTGAAAATTCATGATATACAGTACTGTGCAAAAGTCTGCTGTAAGGGATTTTTTCATGGAAAGGTATGCAAAAAATGACCCTACTCCCACAGGGATATTAATTAAATGTGTTGTAAGATATCTCACCTGCCTCTGCGACAGCGCTAGACTCTGTAAACAGTAAACAAAAATGTATCCGGACAATGCCGCTTCCGAACGGTCAGTCCAATTTTGCATGATCTACTGTGTTGTAGTTACAGAAAATTATCGAGACTTACTGCAATTTTTAAGCCATCTTGTTCATAACAGTTGTCATTTGAGGGCGCTATTTTAACAACCGTTTCTGCACAATGTCAGTCTCAAAGCTCATTTGGTACATTTAAAGTAGTGGGTTTTGGAAAGAGGGGGTGTGGCTAATCCAACGGCTCAGTCTCGTGGAAGTAGAATGGCTAAAATCGCTTACAACACCTTTAAGATGTTTCACAAAAACATTTGTCTTTAATGTTTGTGATAATGAGGAGAGAGGGGCCGGGCCAGGAGGACACACAGCCGGCCCTGAATCAGGCTAATCAGCCAGGAGGGGGATAAAGATGAGCCGGAGGTGCTAGTTCGAGAGAGAGACGCACAAGGCCGCATTGTGGGTGTCTGTGTTCATGTTTGTTTTATGTTGTTTTGAGTTTTAGCATTAAACTTTGTTTACTGTTCAGCCGATTCCTGCCTCCTACTTGCCTATCCTTTAACTGTTACAGTTGTGCTGAAACCCGACAGGGAGGAGGGATGCGCTGTCGCGGAGTCCTCGCCACTGCCATCCACAAGGGGAGCAGCCGCATCTGCCTGGGGACGGAGGGGGGTCGCTGCCGGCTGCCGAGAGCTGGAGGAACCTCTGCCGTCCACCAGGAGAGGAGTGAGCTGTCGTCCAACAGAGGGCAGAGGAGCAGTTGAGGACCGGGCGACAGTGTGTCCGGGAACCAGTGAGCAAGTTTTTCTCTCTCTCTTGGTCGCTCCGCCTCACTCTTTCCCTCCCCTCATCTCTCTCAGTACACCAGAAAGGCGGGGAAGACCTCCAGCAACACCACCCACCTCCAGGAAGGGAGGTAAGGGGAGTGCGTCATACCGGGGATTTCCCCGACCAGAGTTGGGCGATGTAGGAGGAAAGTCTAATGTGCTATAAAGCGAGTCATTGAATCATTTGAAATGTTCCCGACCGAAATCTGCCAAGAGACTTTATAGTGTTTAAGCATTTTAAAAACAACAATACTAATATCAATGACGTCATTGCTTTTTACATTATTAAAATTTGCATGTCAAATCTACTGACTTCAGTAGGATGTTTAAGCATTATAAGAACAAATCAGATGTACTGTATCATTTTCCTACAGTATTTAAACTGCTGAACATGACTTTTATCAGAAAAGACAACAACAATAGCATAATAACAATAATTTTGAGTTTCAATGATATCCCTTTGTCATTTTAAACTGCATTTCACACGAGTTGAGTCGAGGCGTCAAAGCTCCGCTAAACACCAGCGTAAAGCGGCAATTTGTCCTCCACATTAGGGAGCCTACACACTGACTAGAGTTTATGATGCGTCAGAGAATGCTGCGAATGCACCGATTTCAAATGGGATGGTATGTCGGAAAGACGAAGAGGAAAATTTCAACCATTTTAAAATATTTAATGTAGCTTTGTACTCTCAAAGACATCATTTGTGAGACAAAACGTGTGTGAAAAACACTTTGGTGTGAAGTTCGAGCCGAGGTTGTGCTGACACGTCACTTCATAGACCAATATATTAGGCAGCACTGACACAAGTCATGTGACATCCCCTCAACGTGTAGAAGCATCAGTCACTTTACACATTTATAGCTCTTCTGCTCTTTTGTCTCCATGATGAACAAGGTAGACTCATATGCTGATGCTGAAGTAAACGAACAACATGCCCCTCTCATTCAGTCAGTCAGTCGGTCGGTACAAGTACCAGGTCATTCAGATTATTTATGAATGAGAAGTTTCACGAATGCCGCTTCTTTCTTTGCATGCGCCGCTAAAGCAAGGCACACAATTGGTCGTAGCTGTAACCAATCAAGAGATCTGCCTCGGTTGCACCACGATTGCCAAGCTCACAATTGGCTGCTGCTGTAATCAATCATGAGGGTGTAAGCGCAATTAACCGCTGATGTTGTTTCACAATGTGCCGCCGCCAGCAGTGAAAAAACTATACAGATGTGTTTTTGACTCCTATTCAGAGTCAGATAGTTACCATGTGTTTGTGCTTGTAACGGAAACCTTGCTAGCAACAGTCAAAAGGTTGTATTAATATTTTCCAAGTATTTTTCCAATTTTCCATGACTGGAAAACTGCAATGCAAAATTCCAGGTTTTCCAGGACTTGTGGGAACCCTGGTGTTGTTTTGAAGGTGGTCACAGTAAACATTGATTTAGATTTTTTTTTTTAATGTTTACTGGACTTTGTATGACATTAACTGATAAATGAAAACTATTTATGGCATTATTTTTAAAGAAATCATCACTATGCAACATTTTCAAGTGCCTAAAACTTTGGCAAAGTACTGTATGTGCAATGATTTTGCTGCCAATATAAAACACAAAGCTTTCTGAATATTGTGAATACTTTTTATTTCACCATTAACTCTCCCTTAAAAGTACGTGTCATTAGACTAGTTTCGTGAGTACAAGAGAGTTTCAACAAAATATATTTTAATAACGTCTCCAATTTAAACCTTAGTAGCAAAAATGGTATTTAAGTTTTTACTTTTGAACAAATTCAAACCAATCAATTCTGACTGAATGATGAATTTTTGTCAATCAAATATTTTCACCGAAGTCCCAGTTTGGCATATTTCTATGTATTAAAATATATATTTGCTGTTCATTACAGTGTTCTTATATTGGTGCATATAAATGTAAATGATTAAATGTTTCACTTTTTTCACTAATCAAAGGATGGATAGTTTTAAATCTACATTTTTAGTTTAAATTTTTTAATTAAACATTTCAAATCCAACGGGAAACAATGGCTTGGTTTGGTTGAAATGGTGGTTCTTTAACCGAAAGAAGGTTTTACTCCTCATCTATCTCAAATGTTTTTGGGTTATTCTTGCCACTATTGCCTTTGGCTTGCTCACTGTAGGGTTTCTAAGGCACTATTTTTTGTATAACTGCTTTGTAACAATATTTTATGTAAAATGCGCTATAAAAATCAAATTAAATGCAAATACATAAATATTAAGATATCATTTTTAACTATATTGCCCAGCCCTAAATCACATTCTCACAGACGAGCAGCTGATACCTTGAAAGAGTGCTCCAATCGCACCAGGAACGGGAAGCTGACAGCCTGTAGGATGCGTTTCTCATTCAGTGTGTGTTCTATCTGTTTCAGTTTCACCACCTGAAAGACACAAGAGATTGAGCTCCAACACACACACACACACACACACACACACACACACACACACACACACACACACACACACACACACACACACACACACCTTTCACCTCCAACTCCGCTTACTTTCTGTTTGTCGAGGATCTTCATAGCAAAATGCTGTCCCGATTCTTTGTGCTTGACTAGCATAACTCGACCAAACGAGCCGGTGCCCAAAGTCTTCAACCTCTCAAAGTGGTCCAGAGATGCAGTGTTCTGTAAATACAGACACATAAAAAGGTAAACAGGATGAATTAGCACACAATATCTGAACAGAAGATGGACATTGGTGTACCAAACTAATTATTAACATGATGACCAACTTTTTGCAACACAGTATTAAAATATAAAACTACAAATTTACAAAGATCAAGAATCCTCCATCTATTTTGAATAGGATGGAGCATATCAAATGCAAATAATAAACTATAGTCCTACTAATAGATAAATAGTTTTCTTTTGATATTTAAGTACATTCAAAAAGTAAGTACTTCTGAATTTTTACACCGTTGCGAATGTAAAAGTACTTTTAATTCTACTCTGGTAATATTTCATCAGGGAATCTGTACCATAACTCAAGTCATGATCTTGTGTACACTACAAGAACAGACCAGTTTACACTGTGGCCAGAAGGGAGCGTTCACCAACTGATATTTGCTTGATGACAAAGTGATAGCGTGTGTGCAGTGCAGAAAATGGTATTTAATAACCTGTGCTGGGTTCTCCCATTTCTTTAGGAAATCTTCTTTGGCTTTAGCGAGAAACTCCTTAACTGTAAAAGAGAAAAGAAGGATAAACCATGTAATTATTTGCACAAGACCAAATGTGTACCAGGTAGCACTTATTCGAGAAATGGTAGCACGCTAAGAAATGTCTGAAGGGGATTGATAAAAAATATCTGTTAAATGTCAACTCAAGGAGTCTGTAGAAGTGACTAAAGCAGTATGGTAGTCAACAGCAAACTTTTTACAGCCTCTAGAACATATAAAATATAGAACTGCAGATCGGTCCTCATTTATGACAGCACCTCATTGCATTTCGGTCAACTGTGCTTCCGTGTATAACAAAGCTGTTGCAATGCCTGGGAAAACTACTTTCTACATTCACATTGCTTTTTTGTAATTTTTATTCTCAATCGTGATTCTCATTACAGTAATACACTAAAAACACCTTGGAAAGTCAATACAGTTAAAAGATCAATACAAAGCATTTTGTTAATTTAAACAGTATAAATGGAAAAATGTCATGAGACCTGTAAAGAAAATATCCTGCCCTTTTTAACCCCAAATCAATACATACACACACAAATATGAAATTATATTTGACATAAAGGAAGCCTAAATTTAGGAAGAAAAATATGTGTCTAAGCTGTAAAACAATTACAGTTTATTATTATTATTATTATTATTATTAACAACGATTAATACATTTTCACTCGTTAACGTTTGTTGATTAAGAAAATTCTTTAACATTTGCAACCCTAATTGTGACATTAATTAAAGGTGATTTAATTAAGAACATTCTACTATTCCAGTTTATTGTTCATTGACAACTATAAGTAAGCCATTTGTGGGTTTTCTTTCCCCTGAAGTATAAACGTTGAGCTTTCCTTGAACTATCAACACACTGATGTTAAAATTTTGAGCAGCCCGCTCAGCTCCACCCAGCCCTTTCTAGAAAAACCTATAGTGTAAGTTTGGGGCGTGGCTACTTTTAGTAATGAACATGCATGGCAGACGTGTACAGACTCAGTGGAAAATAAACTTTGCTTCACCAAAATTTGAAGACTTTCTAAAAGGCTGTGACAGAGAACGGAGTAAAACCAGAGTGAACATTGGTATTGAATTTACGCCGCTCAATGCGGAGACCCAATACCTCTTTTTATTTAGTATGGCCAATTTGTGCATAGGGAATCAGAGAGGGCAAAATGGCACGATGAGTCTAAGGGGTGTTGGCAAAGATTGTTTGAAAATATACTTTATTTTTTTATTCTGTTTGGTGCCACTAGTAGTGCAGAAATGACAATTCACCTTTAAGCACATGTCCCCCAATTTTCATTACCAAATTGCATCTGGAAATTAATTCACAGTGATTTTTTTACTCTTTTACAGTAAAATAAAGAAAAACAAAAAGAAGTTGCTATAGTGCGATGATTAAATTTTTTTAATTAAAGTGAGCAAAAAATGAAAGGCTGTACATACTTTTACAATTTAAATAATATAAACAATTTTACTGAAAAAATCCTAATGACAGCTGATGAAAATTGAGGGGGAGGGGGTAAAATGTAGTAATTTTTTTTCTATGTACTAACTGAATTTCATGTGTTGGAAGAAGGAAAAATGGGCAAGCGTAAGGATCTGAGCGACTTTGACAAGGGTCAAATTGTGATGGCTAGACGACTGGGTCAGAGTATCTCCAAAACGGCAGGTCTTGTGGGGTGTTCCAGGTAAGCAGTGGTTATTGACTACCATAAGTGGTCCAAGGAAGAACAACCTATTTACCGGAGACCGGGTCATGGGCGCCAATGCTCATTGATGCACGTGGGGAGCGAAGGCTAGCCCGTCTGGTTTGATCCCACAGAAGAGCTCCTGAAGCACAAAATGCTGAATACTGGCCATGATAGAAAGGTGTGGGAACACACAGTGCATCGCAGCTTGCTGTGTAGCCACAGATGGTCAGAGTGCCAATGCTGACCCCGGTCCACCACCGAAAGTGCCAACAATGGGCTTGTGAGCATCAGAACTGGATCATGGAGCAATGGAAGAAGGTGGCCTGGTCTGATGAATCACATTTTCTTTTAGATCATGTGGACGGCCGGGTGCATGTGCATCGTTTACCTGGGGAAGAGATGCAGCAGGATGCAACATGGGAAGAAGGCAGGCCGGCAGAGGAAGTGTGATGCTCTGGGCAATGTCCAGCTGGGAAACCTTGGGTCCTCGCATTCATGTAGATGATACTTTGACATGTACAACCTAAAGATTGTTGCAGACCATGTACACCCCTTCATGGCAATGGTATTCCCTGATGGCAGTGGCCTCTTTCAGCAGGATAATGTACCCTGCCACACAGCAAAAATTGTTCAGGAATGGTTTGAGGAACATGACAAATAGTTCAAGGTGTTGCCCAGGCCTCCAAATTTTCAGAATCTCAATCCGATTGAGCATCTATGGGATGTGCTGGACCAAAAAGTCCAAACCATGGAGGCCCCACCTCACAACTTACAGGATGTGGCAGACAGGTCTCTTGCTCATCGTAAAGGAGGAAGCGGGAACTGGGTTTACAACAAAAAGACTTTAATTCAACACAACATAAAACTGCTTTTCAGCATAACAAAACCATAACGCACACACAGCACCGTGTGCTCTATCATTCTGCTGACTTCTCATTCCAACAGTCGCAATGCGCATGTTTAGCGCCTGTGTGCATCTCCCTCTCTCTCTCGATCCGGCGTCTCCAGCACCTCTTTATCCCACTCCCAGCTGATTGCAGTAACTCAGTGCCAGGCATTCATCCTAATGGCCCGGCCCCCCTCTCCTTCTCGTCACACAGGACTTAAAGGATCTGCTGCTAACGTCTTGGTGCCAGATACCACAGGACACCTTCAGAGGTCTTGTGGAGTCCATGCCTCGATGGGCCAAAGCTGTTTTAGCAACACAAGTGGGACCTACACGATATTAGGCAGGTGGTTTTAATGCTGTGGCTGATTGGTGTATTTAAAATACAATTAGTTATTTTTTATTTAGCTAAGTTTTGATTTTGAGTAAAATAAGACCAGGACACTTTCTTGACAGGTTTTGTGAGAATTACCCAAATTAGAATGTTGGTTCACCCAAAAATGTTTTTTTTCCTCTTTTTTTTTTTTCATTTACTTACTCATGTCTTTTCAAACCTGTATGACTTCCGTGGAACAAGAGAAATGTTGAAGAATGTTAATGCTGCTCATTTTTTAATGAAAGTGTATGAGGACTGAGGATGCCAGTGCCCAATATTCTGCCTAACATCTCCTTTAGCATTCCACAGAATAAGGTCAGTCATACAGGTTTGAAACAACATGGAGGTGAGAAAATAAATGTTTAATTTTTGGGTGAACTATTCCTTTTAAAAAGGCAGTTAAACATTACTAGCTCCCACAGCATTGGACCACTTCCCTTTTTCAGAGCATGTTGCAATTTCTCTCATGGCCTATTCGTGGTTAGGCCTGCTCAAATTTCCATTGTTGTTAAAACCACATCGAATTAACTCATGTTATCTAATACTTTCTGAGCCAATGACAAAAAAAGAGCCCAGACCCAAATCAATATACTGACACTCTCTCGCTATGCAAGTATGTTAGAAAGATCACATCATAATTCTGTGTTTCAGCAACTGTGAGAACGAACTGAGTCAGAAATCAGGTAAGCACACAAACACTAATACACAAACCCTGTGAGCGACCACTCTTTGGCAACAAATGCAATAGTACATGTTTCTCGACCCTTTAAAGGGCTTGTGTGGGAACATTCAGATTTTTAGATATTCCTCTTTCCAGACTACCAGCGTTCACTCTAGGGAAATGCACACTGTCACAGCATCTGAGAAGATCCAGCTGTTGTCACTGCTGCACTCAGAGATGTCCAAATAATTGGAGTATTATTGTTGGCGTGGAGCAGTGTTTCCCAGTCCTGGAGTTCCCCCAACTAAGGCCACGTTCACACTAATACATTTTCATTTGAAAATGCATTAATTTCCCTACATTTACAGCACTCATTCACACTAGAACTCCGTTTTCCTCCACCGAAACGAAGTGGTTCGAAACGCTTCCACAACCGCATACTTTGGAAAATGATGACGTTAGGAAATTGAAAACGAAAACTGACGAAAACTAAATCTAAAACCATTTATGATTGATCAGTGTTCATGTGGCCTAAGGGTGTTCAAAATTGGAATATTTGTCTAATTTGATTATAAATGCAAATTAAATTCAAAAATTAGATTTGAATTTTAGATGTGTACCAAGCACTGAGGATGACTTAGGTGGAGGTATTTGGCCATTGCGTCTTGCTTTCTTCAGCTACTTGTAGCATAAGCAATGCATTTTAAAACACTGTCAAAGTGAAAGAAGTTCAATTTTGAAAAGCACGTCTCAAGATCATGGTGTTCAGTTCTGTTGTAGCATCTGAGGACCAAATGTTGTTTCACAACCAAATACCACAACCATCTGGGAATATTACTAGTGTACATACAACTGTAATGAAAAACACAGTGGTACCGGCAGTATTTTAAAGCTTCCTCCCTCAGTAGCACACCGTCACCGGTATACCGTGCAATACTGTTAACAGAACTGTTTTGAAGAGTTTCTTTTCTAGTTTAACTCTGAGAATATGAACTGGACAAGTCTTTTGATTTTGTAATTTTAAGCACTTTAAATCTTAAATTAATTTAGGTTTTAAACATTTTATGTTAACACAAGGTATGGTTTGTTGCAATAACAATACCTGCTTTTGTACCCTCTCATCGACTGAGGAGACAATGTCGAGGTAAAAATCTGGTGATTACTATTTGTCTTGTAGCTTTTTTCAACTAACTGAAATAATATATTTAAAAGTCTAATATAATCCAAATTTTGGTAATAGTTAAGCAAAAAATTCCAATTTAGTTTCTCGGTCATGTTGACAACCCTACCCAACACAACTTAATTTGGATGTTTCCCTGACTCAATGGCGGTGTTCAAATATTCATACTTCCGTACTATATAGTATTCCAATGGAGTCTGGTATCCTCACTATTCATAAAAGAGTAGCCGGGAGGTACCCAGTAGGGCTGAAATGATTAGTCATAAAAAAAAAAATTGTCAACAAAATATCCGTTGTCAAATAGTCATTTAATCTCATTTAACATAGCACGAGATCACATTAAACTCTAATGATGACGCATGACAGCAGCACTGCAGTTCACGCCTGTCTAAGGGGAGGAAGAATTACACAGCTCACAGTCCAGACGCACTCCAAACAGTTTCAGGTCATATAGATCGCAAATTGAGGGAATTATAAGGCAAAAATACTAAATAGGTAAATACAGAAGCACTCTCATTGTGGAATAAGTGGAGCAGGAGCAAAACGTACATGTCGAGCATCCTTAAAGAAAACACCAATCTTAAATACAGTTATATTTAATGAATTATAGCTTTATTAAAGTTCAAATAATACAGAAGCAGGTCATTTAAATGCCCAAAAACTCCGAAACAGGCATTTCTCTGTGCGGTCAGCACCTCTTCTATGAGTTGCACATAGTGTCCTGATAAAAGGGGGAGATATTGAAACTGCAATACGGCTGATGCACACTCTGTCTTGGGGATGCTTGTGAACAGAATGGTGAGAGAGGGAAGACTTCACCCCATTATACGCAGCAACAAAATATGTTTTTGATTTGTTTTGTCTTCCTATATATATCTAAAACTCTTCTTTAAACAACATACATTTACAAAAGCAGCTACACTGCAGAAGAAAATGTATTATCTGAGAATGTTAAAAAGACACATTCACCTGAGAAGCAGCATATAAGATATGTACACTTGCATTTAGAGAATAGATTTTGTCTTAACTGCCCTCGCAGAAGTATAACCAAGTGAAAATACACATATATTTAAGATACATTCTCTTAAAGCAAGTCTACATACAGTGAGGAAAATAAGTATTTGAACACCCTGCTATTTTGCAAGTTCTCCCACTTGGAAATCATGGAGGGGTCTGAAATTGTCATCGTAGGTGCATGTCCACTGTGAGAGACATAATCTAAAAAAAAAATCCAGAAATCACAATATATGATTTTTTAACTATTTATTTGTATGATACAGCTGCAAATAAGTATTTGAACACCTGTCTATCAGCTAGAATTCTGACCCTCAAAGACCTGTTAGTCTGCCTTTAAAATGTCCACCTCCACTCCATTTATTATCCTAAATTATATGCACTTGTTTGAGGTCGTTAGCTGCATAAAGACACCTGTCCACCCCATACAATCAGTAAGAATCCAACTACTAACATGGCCAAGACCAAAGAGCTGTCCAAAGACACTATAGACAAAATTGTACACCTCCACAAGGCTGGAAAGGGCTACGGGGAAATTGCCAAGCAGCTTGGTGAAAAAAGGTCCACTGTTGGAGCAATCATTAGAAAATGGAAGAAGCTAAACATGACTGTCAATCTCCCTCGGACTGGGGCTCCATGCAAGATCTCACCTCGTGGGGTCTCAATGATCCTAAGAAAGGTGAGAAATCAGCCCAGAACTACACGGGAGGAGCTGGTCAATGACCTGAAAAGAGCTGGGATCACCGTTTCCAAGGTTACTGTTGGTAATACACTAAGACGTCATGGTTTGAAATCATGCATGGCACAGAAGGTTCCCCTGCTTAAACCAGCACATGTCAAGGCCCGTCTTAAGTTTGCCAATGACCATTTGGATGATCCAGAGGAGTCATGGGAGAAAGTCATGTGGTCAGATGAGACCAAAATAGAACTTTTTGGTCATAATTCCACTAACCGTGTTTGGAGGAAGAAGAATGATGAGTACCATCCCAAGAACACCATCCCTACTGTGAAGCATGGGGGCGGTAGCATCATGCTTTGGGGGTGTTTTTCTGCACATGGGACAGGGCTGACTGCACTGTATTAAGGAGAGGATGACCGGGGCCATGTATTGCGAGATTTTGGGGAACAACCTCCTTCCCTCAGTTAGAGCATTGAAGATGGGTCGAGGCTGGGTCTTCCAACATGACAATGACCCGAAGCACACAGCCAGGATAACCAAGGAGTGGCTCTGTAAGAAGCATATCAAGGTTCTGGCGTGGCCTAGCCAGTCTCCAGACCTAAACCCAATAGAGAATCTTTGGAGGGAGCTCAAACTCCGTGTTTCTCAGCGACAGCCCAGAAACCTGACTGATCTAGAGAAGATCTGTGTGGAGGAGTGGGCCAAAATCCCTCCTGCAGTGTGTGCAAACCTGGTGAAAAACTACAGGTAACGTTTGACCTCTGTAATTGCAAACAAAGGCTACTGTACCAAATATTAACATTGATTTTCTCAGGTGTTCAAATACTTATTTGCAGCTGTATCATACAAATAAATAGTTAAAAAATCATACATTGTGATTTCTGGATTTTTTTTTTAGATTATGTCTCTCACAGTGGACATGCACCTACGATGACAATTTCAGACCCCTCCATGATTTCTAAGTGGGAGAACTTGCAAAATAGCAGGGTGTTCAAATACTTATTTTCCTCACTGTATCTTACATGTTGCTTCTCAATTAAATGGATCTTGTTTTAAGGATTTATAGACCATTTTAAATGGAAAACAAGACAAAAACACTTGATAACAATAGGATTCTTTGCAGTGAATTTCTTTACTGAATTAAGCTTAATAAAGTTTTTTTCCCATAATTCAGTGAATGTCATTTAGAGGTATTTTTAAAAGACGATTTTGTACTCTTTATTGTTAGTAAGCACGTTTAATACAACATTTCAAGTCGGGCTAATGATAATCGGTGCAATAATCGCCGAACAATCGTTAGATTAATCGATTATCAAAATAATCATTAGTTGCAGCACTAGTTCACGGATGATCTAATACATCCACTGGACACTTTACAATGACATAATGCCACTGGTGCGAAACAGACAATTTATTCAAAACACTAAATAATGGGGCAGCACTATTCAACTGCAAGTGATATATATATATATATCTCTCAAAATGTTGTTCCTTACTGTTGAATTGTATTAGTTTAGAAAAATGAGACTAGATTATTTTTGTGGTTGTTGTTTCATCATACATTCAAGTCATAGGACAAAGCCCATATTCCCGATTAAGTATATCCGGGAATGCATTCATCCTACTGACCTGCATTAACGAAGAACATATTTTTTATCTGCTGAGAAAGTACATTCTTCATTAAATGCAGCACATGCTCTGATGGTACGCAAATTTTGACACAGCTCATGAATTCAAGGCCTGGTGCAATCTACAAATGAGCTGATCAGTTGAATCCGGTGTGTTAAGATTAGAGAGACACCCAAAATATATTGTGTCGGGCATCTTGTGGACCAGGACTGGGAAACACATGCGTAGAGGACTCTAATGAACGACACACCCACATGAAGCATTACGAAAGTGGAATGCTTTTAAACCCGAAGTAGGGGCATTAAAACATCTCGATCAGCAGTGAAAGAGGCAGAGAGCATAGACCGAGGTCAGTCACACTCATATCTACTGCCATTATCTCTGATCCACAGGCTCTGGGCAGATCCAGAGAGAGAGAGAGAGAGAGAGAGAGAGCAAGCCTCACCCCACAACTTTCCATCAATTCTCCTGCCATATAACAGAGCACTTAAAGCGTGTCTCTCTCTCTCTCACATGCAGTGGTTGATGAGACTGTACTGCACACTGTAGTGTCATAATTCTACTCTGTTTAGATAGAGGAACTACGGTGAGAGATAGAGGACAGTGTACAAAGTTCACCTTAACTTCACACTGCTACAGAAAGTGCCACAAAAAGAGGTGCTCGAAATGCATCCAAAACAAAGGGCAGGCATCAAAGCTACGCACTGACAACAACTCAAAAGAAAAAATGGCTCAGGATTTAAAAAAAAAAAAATCATAAATGGTTTAAGATATGAGTAATCCTTGCATTTGTGCTGGCTTCCCATCCAAATGTGTGCCATGACTACCCTTACCGTCGTGCACTACCAGGACCGTGGGAGGCTCCACTCCTCCTCCTCCCTCCACTGCTCCTCCTGATGAACGAGACTCCCGCTTCCCACCATGCCTCCTGGAGCTTTTTCGGTCACACATCGGCCCTTTCAAGACAGTTTTTCCTTCTTCCTACTCCTCCTCACAGCATCCAGCTCATAGCCCTGCACCTCACCCCAAGAGGTCCAAACTCGACTAATCCTTTCATCCACTTTAACCCAAAGATCCAGGTGCGTGCTCACGCTGCTTTGAATCAGAGTCTGGCTGCTGATGTAGTCTGCCTTTCCTGCGCTTCCCCAAATGTGGAGCGCTGAACTAAAGCCCTTGCTGAACTAAAGCCACAGCTCCACTGTGCAGATATCACCCTGGCAAATCAATCGACCTCATTCTCCATTTGTATCAATATTTATTCTATACACAGTGCCATTCCACTCACCCTCAAGTGGAACACACGCAAAAAAAAAAAAACACAAAAAAAACACGAGCACATACACAAACACACGCACTCGATTGATCAAAATGGGGGTCTGGTTACTAAGGAGAGGGGCAAACCTATAACAGCAGTGTCATGTCCAATGAGACACATGATCAATAAACCAATGATACTTCTGTGAAGCCAATGGACTGGAGAAAGATTTGTGGGTGGTCAAAATAACACTAATGTCAATTTAAATGAGATGCAACGTGTTGAGGTTAGGGCATAAAGAGTGTGCCTTTGGTCCCTCAAATTCAGTGCTGGCATTGTCCTGCCGTGGACAGTCCACAATTGATTAGCCAGATCAATTGGAGTGCCCCTCGGCAGCTTTGGTTCGCTCTGACGCAAGCCAATGAGGGTCGGATAGGGGCGCATCGACTGCAGGCTCACTCAAGAGCCCACCGGTCCGCCAAAGCACACGCACGTCCAAGAGCAGCACTCATTTGCAGAACATGCAGCCCCAGGCCTGGCATTTTAGCCTCTTTAAGGGAAGAAATGCTGTGGCATAGCAAGAGAGATGCAGACCCATAGGAAGACTCAGGAACAGATGGATTTAAAGACTGAGCCAGATCCAGCTACCCTGGCCAGGTGGAGACTCAAGGGACAGTGACAATTTGGTAAGTCTCTCACCCTTCTCCCTGACCTCATTTCCTCAAGACTTCAGGCACTGCTCAAGTCCACGTATAATCTCTTTGCAGCTCATGGATACTTAGCATGCTCTCACAAGTCGACTCTGTGGACACAGAGTTTGTAAAGATAGGAGCAATTTAAAGTCAACATCCAGATTCCCTGGTGGGATGGGATAAAAAAAAAGGGGGAATTGTTGACCGAGGCGAGGAAAGAAATGCTGGGGAGTCTATCATTTACTCACCCTAATACGGAGCCCCTTAGAGGACAGATAGGGAAGTTATTTTTTGAAACAGTTTTGCATAGCATCCTCAAATATTTTGGGCTTCCTCACTTTTGCTTCACCTTAAAATTTGTGGTACCATGTTTTAAAATCACAGTTGTTATATATACACTACAGTCATGGATACAGCAGTTTTATAATGAAAAACTGAAACCATGGTTAATTTTTTTTTTTTTGTCATGTTTATTAGGCAGTCATGTTTAAAAAAAAAAATGGTTGGCTTCTAGTACCACAAATTAACAATGGCGTTTTGAACAAGGGAATGCAAATTTCAGTTTTGGGTGTGTAAAATAGGGTCTAATAGGCATTCAATAGGTGCATTGTTAGGGGTACTAATGGACCAGGTTTGGGAAAAACTGCTCCAAAAGGGTTCAGTACCCTAATATCATTCCAAACCTATGAATGACTTCTCTTTCATGGAACCCAAAAGTACACATTTTGATGTTTTGAAGATGAACATAATGTGCATGTTGTTGTTGGTTGAAATCTTGCCCTTCACCATAGCTCTCAAATCTAGGGCTGGGTATAGAGTTCGATACATTTTAGGCACCGATCAAATTGCCTCTAAACAATCAAAAAATGTCTTGTCGTTTGGTACCAAATTTAGATACCTAAGGGGTTAATCTCATCAACGTCTGTGATAAGCATGAAGCATGCTAGATGTGCCCAAATCTAAAAGTGCAGGTGATTACCGGTGTTTAGGCATCAAGGAAAAACACTAGTTTATGCCAGTTATGCGGCTCACACGTGAGGCTGTAGTGTGTATGCATCCCAACACACATAGATGTAAAAGATGTGGAAAAGATCAAAAGAGTAGCTACATTTCACCAGGCTCGATGCCAACAGCATGCAATGCAATGTTTGCAACAAGATTACTGCTGCCAAGATAGCTAGCTAAATCAATGTTAAAAATAATTTATGGTTGACAGTAACTGATCAAGTTTAACTCACATTAAACTAGTTATCTTGATAAACCGTACTTATCGTTAAGGGTGGCTGAATTAACAGTTTAGCTTTCTTGTTTTGTTTTTTCCTCTTAGCCTCTGTTTTTAGCCTCTGCCCCTGCCGACCCTGGCATGAGGAAACCAGAAGGCTCAGGAGATGAGTCTTTGAGTATGTTAAAAAAAAAAAAAAGTAAACAAACTGAAAAAATAAAGTTTTTTTGAGCTAATGTTTGTAATCTTGTTAAAACAGATTTCATAAAATTGGTATAGAAAAAAAAGTATAGTTTAGGAACCGGTATCAGTATCACATTTCTTTTAACGATACCAAGCCCTACTCAAATCTCTTGTATATTTAAGCATATTGCAAACTCGGTAGTGCTTGGTTATGAGACACACGAGAACCAATGGGGCTTGGTATCATTGAAACCTCTTGATGTGCCAAATGTATTACTTTTGACAACAATGTTTTTTTATATATTAATATTTTATATTAATAGTAATATTTTATATTAATTTACTTTAAATGGTGTTAACAGATGCTACCGAAACTCCACTTTTACAACACATCAAATCAAAAATGTAATTCATGTAGTGCAACTACAAGACACTAGTGTGACACTACAGTTATTTAAGTGGGTAAACACTGTAAGAACGGGTGAACCTTAAGAATTAGTGTGGAATTCAGACTGGCAGGAACAGCAGAACACTGGGACCCAAACAAAGCAGGACACACTGACAGGTCTCCCGGGAGACTAAAAGAAAGCTTCCCTGGAACTCCAGTATGACGCAGCCTAAAGCCAGGCAACAGCACAAACATTAGGAGATGAATAAAAAGGTTTTGTACATAGAATATATGTGTGTGTGTGTGTGTTGGCAGTACCACACCAATCCACTAAAGGCCCCGATATACTTCATACAAAATCGAAGAACGAACATATATTAAGTTATTTAGAACAAAATCTGTCCAAAAAGAAGGTGGATCATTTTGATGATTCATAACAGTTCGCCAGGGCGAACTTTCACGAAAATTTTAACCTGCTACAAAATGCTTACGGTCATTGGTCCACATCATCAGTAGGTGTGACCTGAAGCTCCACCTACTACTTTGTTTACATTGTAAACAACACACCAGCGAGAAAGACCATGCCATGCGATTTTTTTTTAAATTAGTCTACAAAAATAAATAAAATCTACTCAAATACTCTCAAGTGCACATTCACTCATGTTCCATCTGCAGCGAAAAACATTCACACATCTGCCAAAAGGTATGCATAAGGCTGGGAATTGTAAAAAAAAAAAAAAAAAAAAAGATATCGATACAGATACCTTGACTTCGATACCGGTTCCTAAACGATACTTTTCCGATACCAATTTTATGAAATCCATTTAAACAAGATTACAAACGTTACCTCAAAAAAACTTTGGTTTTATTTTTTCAGTTTGTTGACTTTTTTTTACAGACTCAAAGACTCATCTCCAGAACCTTCTGGTCGGCAGGGGCAGAGGCTAAAAACATTAATGTGAAGAGGAAAAAACAAAACAAGAAAGTTAAACTGTTAATTCAGCCAACCCTAAGGTTAAGTACGGTTTAACAAGGTAACTAGTTTAATGGGTGTTAAACTTGATCAGTTACGGTCACCCTTAAAGCATTTTTAGCATCGATTTAGCTAGCTATCTATAGCCATACATCCAAACAATAACTAACAGTAGGTCCCAGTTTATAAGACTATGTCACCGTGCACAGAAACTTTAATTTAACATGTACACAAGCATGTACCACTACAAGTTAGCCGATTTTTTTTGTTTGTTTGCTAAATGTTAACCTTACCTGTCGAAGTCCCAGTTGTAGCACCGCTGCATTCATCAGTAGTTTTGGTGGAGGACTCGTGTGGTGGGCATGTTCAAGGAAGCTCTTTGGCAGGACGCTGAGAGGATGACTGCACCGGCTTGGCCTTCTTGCAGTCGAAGACGGAGCAACTTTCTTATGGCGTTAAATGTTGGACAAAACAGCGCAAGCGCATAAACACAGCGCGCAAGTGAATCACAACAGTGTGAGCACCATGACAAAGCTCGCACGTAAAGTGTAAACCTGCAGAACTTGCAAATCCCAAACTCGAGCACAAAAATATGATTGTGCACACAAATTAACAAGTCGAGTCATGACAGATCCCACGAGCGCAAGTTATTTTCTTCACAAGCACGCAGATCTTAAGTCGAAGACGAAGCAACTTTCTGCTCTTAAGATTATTCTGTGCATTGTCAAGTGCTTGCCGGTCTTGGCAGCAATAATCCTGTCGCAAATATTGCATTGCATGCTGTTGGCATCGAGCCTGGTGAAATGTAGCCACACTTTTGATCTTTTCCACATCTTTCATACCTGTGAGGGTTGGGATGCATACACACTACAGCCTCTCGTGTGAGCCGCGTCTCTGGGCGTAACCGGCATAAACTAGTGTTTTTCCTTGATGCCTAAATCACAGCCAATCACTGGCACTTTTAGATTTGGGCACATCTAGCATGCTTCATGCTTATCACAGACGTTGGTGAGATTATCCTCTTAGGTATTGAAATTTGGTACTGAACGACAAGGCATTTTTTGATACTCTATTTTTTAGAGGCAATTCGGTTGGTGCCTAAAATGTATCGAACTCGATACCCAGCCCTAGGTATGCATCTATCACCATTCTTTTGTCTGTATTTTGAATGTTAACACAGTTTTATACACTGATTTTTGCAGTAGTATCATCATAAATTACAATAAAAGAGTTTAATCAGCACATATTATGGCGTGTTAGCGTTATGAATTCACAATGTAAACAAGACAAATTAAAAATGTTCTACTGCATATATCACTTTAAATCATCATTGAGTGGTTAAAACAGGATTTTCAGATCACCTCATGTAAATTCTACTCAAATGAGGCATAAGTAATTGATAACACATTATGGTTTTACATGTAGCATCTTCAAATTTAAATGTACTTCCAAACACACATGTTCGCAAATGGTATACCATTGCTTGACTGTTTAAAACATCTTTTTAACCCCTCAACGAAGAATGAAGAAGAACTTCTCTGAAAGTATATTGGGGCCTTAGCAAACCACTAGGTGCCAATCTAAGCCTAATTTCCATATAACTTTAGTTTCGAAGCATTTGTAAAATATCAAATATCGTCCGAAATATCTAGTGCCATCTAGTGAAAAATATACATTTTCAGATAAAATTGCGATCTTCATTTAAAATGATAGCAATATCGATTATTAAAATCACAAGATCAATCTTTTACTTTAGGAGTTTAATAAAGTTTTTGTTGTTTTTGTATATTTTTATAATGTACTAAGTTAGAAGAGAGAATTTATTTCAAAATAGGCATATATAAGTTAAATATACCCAAATTATCAAGAATTAAATCACATTATATCAAAATTGGATACCCAGCCCAAGATATATCAGTCTATCACAATCTATAATCAAAAGTAATTCAAAGTAAAAAAAATAAATAAAAAAAAAAAAATTATATTATATATATATATATATAAAAAATGGAGATCGGAATGTTGAGCACACACATTTGAGAGTTTAGTCAACTTCAAAGCACTGCCAGCACCGCTATAGATCAAACAGGGAGATAAGACCTTTAGACAAGCAGGTTTCTCCACCGCTTTGACAAGCTCTGCTTTCTACAGTTATGTCCAAACACTTAATGTGCCAGCAGCCTAACCTACATCATGCCTCAGCTCAGTCACTCACTCCAAGAAGAGGCCTCTGACTCATCCTGGGATTGGTAGTAGCTGCCTTCCCCACTGCTTGAGTCTCCAAGACAGGGACCGGCCCGCAGGAACAGCCTCTCTGCCAACCTTTGCAGCACTGACATGGTAGAGTACGTAGACAGCTGAGAAATCAAGTGGCGTAGAGGCACCCAACTTGGCACAGCTTTGTTTTCAAGTTTTACAGAAGTCAGGCTCACTTCTTGAGCAAGACTCTTCTTTCTTGACTACTCTGAGATTTGGGGCAGGCAGGGCTGGACCCTCTCTGTTTCCTGGCCTTCCTGTTCTGGACTCGCACACGCAGTTTCCTCCTTTGGGCTTCCTTGAGCACTAAGACACTTCTGTTTCTTCCACAGGACACTTCAGCTTTAACTCTTACTGTCGTACCTAGATTTGAACTGCAGAGGTGGCTGCCATGTCGCCCTCTCTTGTATGTGCAGGCGGTCAAAAATGACCCTCCCCGGCCCATGGCCCCTGATGGAAGCCTGCACCTGTCTCAGGGGATCAGAGAGGTCCACGTGCAATGGAGCAGATAGGGATGTGAAGCATGACATGAACAAAGTTCCTCATACCAACCAGGGGAGGGAGCACTAAAGCCCACAGGAGAAAAAAGGACCTCCATTTATGCGACTGAATGTATCAGGCATATTCAAATGACATGCAGTCACAAGCAAATAGAAATCCACTCTTCACACATAGATTCTAGCAGCAGCATGCCACTGAGATCCATTTCACACATATGCGTTTCAACGACACCAGCTATGCCTGATTCAAGCATGAGAGGGACTGGTTTCTTGATTTTAGATGATGTTCGCAAACTGTATGGCAGAGAACTTGTATATTGGCTAGTTGAAAAAAAAAAAAACATGGACATGAACTTAACATCAAGACTTTACCTTATTCATATACATTTTAGCCTATATTGATATTTAAATTGTAACCATTTGTTTGTAAGTTCTTCACCATTCTAATTACCTTTTTGCAGTTTACGTGCACATTTTTAAAGATAAAAGTGTATCATGTAACTTCTGATGTCATAAAAATTGTATATTTATTAAAGCTTTAAGCCACCCGAGCTAATCTTGTTACAGCAATTTTTTTACCACATATGTAACAGCAATTGTTTTTACCAGAGGTCAGGACTCAGAACATCATTTGTATTTCAGACCACGGTAACCGTTTGGAATATTTGGTTAACGAACGGTTATTTGGTTATTTGTCAGGAGTCAAAATGCAGAAACACGCATGTCTAGATGTAGAACACAGGCTAAATATCGAAAATTACTCAAAAGCTTATCATCGATATCATAGAGTTTTTTTATCGCGATAAATATTGATATCGTTTTATCGCCCAGCCCTACCTGCAACATAGGATTCCTAACAAACAGAAAATACACAATTGAAGTGCTAAACCCACAGATATAACTGGATCACTGATGCAACGGAAAACTGTCAGCAGGAGGTGAAGCCATCAGTTTAATTAAACTTGTTTACATTCAGCGAATCTGTTCGCCACTGAAGTTTGTTAAAGCTAGTGTATTTGATGTAGATATACACTCACCTAAAGGATTATTAGGAACACCATACTAATACTGTGTTTGACCCCCTTTCGCCTTCAGAACTGCCTTAATTCTATGTGGCATTGATTCAACAAGGTGCTGAAAGCATTCTTTAGAAATCTTGGCCCATATTGATAGGATAGCATCTTGCAGTTGATGGAGATTTGTGGGATGCACATCCAGGGCACGAAGCTCCCGTTCCACCACATCCCAAAGATGCTCTATTGGGTTGAGATCTGGTGACTGTGGGGGCCATTTTAGTACAGTGAACTCATTGTCATGTTCAAGAAACCAATTTGAAATGATTCGAGCTTTGTGACATGGTGCATTATCCTGCTGGAAGTAGCCATCAGAGGATGGGTACATGGTGGCCATAAAGGGATGGACATGGTCAGAAACAATACTCAGGTAGGCCGTGGCATTTAAACGATGCCCAATTGGCACTAAGGGGCCTAAAGTGTGCCAAGAAAACATCCCCCACACCATTACACCACCACTACCAGCCTGCACAGTGTTAACAAGCCATGATGGATCCATGTTCTCATTCTGTTTACGCCAAATTCTGACTCTACCATCTGAATGTCTCAACAGAAATTGAGACTCATCAGACCAGGCAACATTTTTCCAGTCTTCAACTGTCCAATTTTGGTGAGCTCTTGCAAATTGTAGCCTCTTTTTCCTATTTGTAGTGGAGATGAGTGGTACCCGGTGGGGTCTTCTGCTGTTGTAGCCCATCCGCCTCAAGGTTGTGCGTGTTGTGGCTTCACAAATGCTTTGCTGCATACCTCGGTTGTAACGAGTGGTTATTTCAGGCAAAGTTGCTCTTCTATCAGCTTGAATCAGTCGGCCCATTCTCCTCTGACCTCTAGCATCAACAAGGCATTTTCGCCCACAGGACTGCCGCATACTGGATGTTTTTCCCTTTTCACACCATTCTTTGTAAACCCTAGAATTGGTTGTGCGTGAAAATCCCAGTAACTGAGCAGATTGTGAAATACTCAGACCGGCCCATCTGGCACCAACAACCATGCCAACCTCAAAATTGCTTAAATCACCTTTCTTTCCCATTTTGACATTCAGTTTGGAGTTCAGGAGATTGTCTTGACCAGGACCACACCCCTAAATGCATTGAAGCAACTGCCATGTGATTGGTTGATTAGATAATTGCATTAATGAGAAATTGAACAGGTGTTCAAAGTCTACGGTAACTCCGATAACCACACACACAATTGTGATGAGAAGAACAGAATACTATTCTGAGATGCGGGTTGGCGCTGTTTTGGCGGCACGGGGGGACCTACACAATATTAGGCAGGTGGTTTTAATGTTGTGGCTGATTTTGAATGTATGTTCATATCCCTTACCACACCCTCCACAGTTTTACCATGTTTTTGCACAATGTGTGGACTTTTCAGATGGTCCTTTACCCACCGAATTTTAAATTATGACGGCATTGGACCAGCTTAAATACTGGAAAAAAATCACGTACGGGACATATCATTTAAACTTTGAATACGAGGTGGCAACCCTTCGCCAAGACATTTTAAATGTCAACCGCCAAAGTGGTGGGTAGATGAGCAAAAGTACCTGCCACTTTGCATGAAATATCTGCATTTGGTTAGTGTTCGTTTCAAACTCTGGTTAAAAGGCATTTCAACTTAGGAAAAACAACATTTTTTTTTTTTTTACAATTATTATACTCACACCATTGGCATAGAAAAAGGGGTGCTGCGGTCAACTGATTTTAGTAATAAACCTACCTATCTCATTACTATAAAATAATAATGTTTCCAATAGTTTCTTTTAACCTGTAGTTTTGCTCCCATAATCATAGGTGAAAATGGCCATTTTGACCCTCCACTACCAAATAATGGATTACACAGTAAATAATGATCAGTGACATTTAATATTGTAGCATCATCTTTTATTTCATTCAATGGTAAAAATGAATCATCAAAAACAAAATTGAGCCAAGAACCTCTGGTTACTGACACAAATATCCACCCATGTTCAAAAACTAAATTTAACATCAATAATCGAAATAAACAATTCTTCTGGCCAATTAATACAGTTCATTAGCCTAATTGTAGTCTGTTTGCAGTTACAAAGCATCTTGGCACATGAAAGTTTTCATTATAAAATGGCTTCTAGCATTGCTCATGTAATTAGAATTTAGAGCTGAAAATAACATTTGTAGATCAAGTAAAGCATGTCAATTAACCGATAATGCTGCTTTAAGTTTCTGAATAGGTAGAGCTTCAGATTTTTTAATGTTTAGGAATGAGAGGCACAAGCCTTTAATGATAGCAGAATCAAAGCAAACTTTTCAAACAGGAAAACAGGAAACAAGGTGAAGAGATACCGTCGCCTGTATATGCAGACGGGAGGCCACACACAAAGTGGTCTTGTTCATAACAGCAGTCATCACATGATGTTCAAGAGACTGCTTAGCGTCAACACTCCAGGCTGGTCGGATCACACAGGCTGCATCATATGACCCCGCCTCCTCCTCGCAACCGCTCCAAAGTGCTCTCTGAAGACTCATGGCAGGCCTGTGTTTATGTTTCTGCTCCTCGCAGCTCACATACACATCGTAAATACAATTAGACCCAAGCTTGGTGGTTTGACCCTCTGGGTCCGAGATTTCTTTCTCATGAAACCAACTGCAGCTCCTGAAATAGGGCCCCTTTTTCTCAGCTGTTCATGTTTATGATATGCAGTCATCGCCACGCTATGTTAAAATGGGCAAGGACATCAGGCTATTCACTTGGACATAAAATAGATTTATTGAGCGATGGATTCAACTGATATCAAGACTGACAGTCACCTTACCATAGTTTAACTGCTGTTCACAGGTTCAGCTACCCAATGAACTTACAGAAGAACAAATGCCAAGTTGAAAGTAACAGACACATAGTACTCACTCTTCCTATACATTTATATACATGGCAAGCATATCACTGAAATGTAAACAATAACAAAATCATCATGTCCTTGTATTCCCTCTTTGCAAAAGACAAAAGGTC
Source organism: Xyrauchen texanus (assembly GCF_025860055.1). Lineage (NCBI taxonomy): Eukaryota > Metazoa > Chordata > Actinopteri > Cypriniformes > Catostomidae > Xyrauchen > Xyrauchen texanus. The sequence goes on along the minus strand of NC_068287.1, from coordinate 10,140,702 downwards.
CAACAAAAGATTACTTTTTTCCAAACAACAGCACTGCCATAGCTTTCTTGCCAAGTTTATCTACTTTACAAACAACAAATGTTTCATTGAATACAGTGAAAGTGGACAGTGATTTTCACTGCCAAGCTCCAAAATTAAAAAATATATAATTGATTTAACATAAGTTCATACGACTCATGCACTAGATCCGTTCTCCAATCTCATTCACACTTTTAGATAATCAAGCTTGCTGCGTCGCAAGAATCAAGAGTTTGACGCCAATGAGTGTTTTTACAAGCACGTTCCTAAATTGTAATAAGCCAACAACCTATGTGGTGATGTATACGCATTAAACGGCTTTCCTTTATCGGTGTAAGGTCATAAATGTCATAAGAATAAACCGATGTACAGAACAATTAGCCTATTACCCCGATTTCGTGTCGCATGTTAATACGGTTACTGGCTTATCCAATGTATGCAAGTGTTGTGTGCATGACTCTTCACGTTATGACATCAAAAGCAGAGAATAACTCGACTATTTAAAATCATATGTAAACACGGTTTTCTTGCTTTGTCTGATTTTTAAAATAAGCACATTTTTGGGAGTTATCAGCATTTTGGTGTGCATGTTCACTTGCTACAATGCATTGGTGTCAGGTGGCATATTTTGACGTTTTCAGCAAATATTGACTTTAATTTCTGTTCTTCAAAGTATCGTATGACTTCAGAAGACATGTGAGCAACGTTTATGGTGCTTGACGGCTCCAGTCCACATTCATTTTCGATGCATTAATAAAAAATAAAAAAATAATAAAAAAAGAGCATCCAGGACATTCTGCAAAATGTTTCCTTTTGTGTTCCATGGAAGAAAGAAAATCAGGTTTAGAAAAGAATGTGGGTGTGAATGTGAGAGCTTTCAATATCGGGTTAACTAGTTTTTCAAGTGACAAGCCCACATTTGATCAGGTTTTAATTTGATATACACATATTATAAACACATTTGACAACCAACAAACACACTCTAAAAAATGTGTTGGCTCGTCCAACACCATCAGAGGCTGGGGATTCACCAGAACTTCCTGACAATCTCAAGTGTTTACTCAAAAGAGTCCTTGAAAACACTTCCCAAAAAGCAGCCATTTCTTATTGGAGACCCATTTTGAAATTAAGCCCCTTTTTTATTAACTTGCACTAAATGTAAAGTGTTTTAAAGCGCAAATAACTACAGTATATAACTAAAAATCCTAGCTGATAGGCGGTTATTTAATGGTTATGACTAGTTGCAAGGAAGCGCCCAATCTGAATGTGAAAAATACAGTGTTTAGTGATTTAGTTTGATTTCCGGGATAACAAATCAAGGCCACCCATGTATTGACGTTCACAGTCAACTGCAATATCTCATAGCTGTCAGTGAAACTGATAAAAAGAGATGGCACTGGGCATCATGAGGCCTTTATTAGATAACCACGGATACATACTGTACCATGATATCAATCCAAGTCACTAACTCATTCAATAATGCCGTGTCTCAAAACATGGCACACCTAGACAGCCTTTTGGATATGAATGAGAGTTATTCACCACGGTTTAGAAACAGACATAAGATTGAGGTAAACACACAAACACTTACCACTCTCCATCTCATTGCCCTTGTTCTTGGCGGTGGGCGCGTTGCCCATGATTGCAGGCCAGGTATAACAACAGATCCTTTAAGTCGACTTTTCTTGACGCCAACTGCCTTCAGACCTCGTCCTCTTTCTGATCATACGATTTCTGAGGCTGTTGCACTAGCTCTCTCTGATCATAACTCGCTGGATCGCTGCTTGCTGTCAGATCACAGATAGTTTCCGAAAGATCCGCTGCTGGAAATAAAGGCTGGAGGTTGATAGTAGCTGGTCAGTTGGTTAGCTAGCTAGGTAGCTAGCAAACAGTGGCTTTCTTATGGCAACGCTTCTGGTTCTGTATCGTCTCTCAGCTCTGTTGGGTCGGATCTTGTCCGTTGAAACAGCACTCAGTGCCCGTCTTTTTCTCCTTCTGCTCTTCTTCGCTTTGCTAACCCTCAGCGAGGCCCTCGACTTTCCTCCTGAGCGACACAAGCCCGTATTCTCACCGTCCGTGCGTGATTTCCGCCGCAGGACGGAGATTTTCCCGTACCTTTTCGGCACCCTGACCGTCTACTTGTTTGTGTTGATAAAACGATTCGGTCTTGTCCACTATGTAGTTCGCATAATTCGACAAGTCAGAGCCCCTCCATTAATCCTCTATCACAGCTAGAGGGAACTCCTGCTTCAGTGTGACCCGCCTCTGTGCGGTTCCTATTGGTCGGTAGGTTTGTGACGCTCCATCAGTATCCGACTCTGATTGGACGAGCTGTCAGCAGTCCAGAGCACGCAGAGTGGTGATTGGCCTAACGCTTTCTCTCACTAGTACTTTATCCTACCCCCGCAAACTGACAAATAACGTCATCTATTTTAATTTCATTAACACAAGTTTCTGTGTTCTCTTTCTGTCTGTATAAGCTTGCAAGGTATTTTGGTTTCCCAAATCAGAATCGGTTTCATTCATAATCCTTTGATGATCCTCTGTGGTGTTTGTTAGCGAAATGGCCGCGCGCGCAGACCCCTCCCGCCACACTAAGCCGTGATTGGCTGTCTGACGTCAAGACGGTCTATTTTTAGAAAGTTGGTCAGAATTTGATGCACGCGGACACCCTACGTATATGCAATATTAAAACGCGATCGGTCTTCTGCAAAACAACCACACTGAGGTCATAAGCGGAGGTATATGTATTGCTTTCGACTCCCATGACTAAATCGAGCGCATCGTTTGCAATGAACGGATTTGTCGTGCGCGAGATGGCAAAACAAATTCATTTCAATGGAGAATTTTGGGATGCACATGTTGCATGCTTTTCTGTGCAACCCAACTACATTAAGACAGGAATTATTTGCACTGAAATAAAAATCTCCGTGTAAAATCCATTAGGGTATATTAATTGTTTAAAACTGGACACCGACTTAATGATGGCTTATTAAGTGAAATGTGATGAGTTATCACAGATGCAGCAATAGTCCTGGTTGCCTAGCAACAAGCAAGCGGCTTCTGTCACTCCAAACATGGTGCAGAAGGTGAATTACTGAATAATGCAACACATTTTTTATGAATGAAAATACTGCACAGCTGCAGATCACAAATATACACAACAAATCATTGTACAACTTCAAAGACCATTTTTTTATCATGTAACAAAATTTATTTTTACATTACATTATTTATTTAAATGAGAACTGGCACACAGAGCCATAGACATACATACACACACACACACACACACACACACACACACACACACACACACACAAAACAATACCGCCCCACTTACAAAAATATTGGCAAGAGAAGCTGCAACAATTTGTAGATTATTTTTTACATTATGCATTTGAAATCTTATTTGATCTCCCACCCTCTTCGGTTTGAGAAATGATCAGTATTTCATCAAAAGGTTAATGTACCATGAAAGACACAGCATTAGATGCAGAAGATCCTAATCATGTCTTAAGACTCATGACTCCCCATTTACATTTCAAACTGAGAAGAAAACATTTTAATTGCATATCGGAAAAAAAGAGCTGCCTGATTGTGCACACCACTGATTTGTTTCGAATAGGTGTGACACCTTTGACAAAATTAGATACACTTTTTTTTCAGTGACTGGTGTGTTTGAATAATCTCGCCTCTCCTCCACAGTGTCCAGATTGACCTGAGCTCATGGGTTGAGATGTGAGGATTATTCACAGGAGCCTGTGTCACTACAAACATTCCATGGAGTTGTCTGGCACAAGTCCCAGTGGAGGTGCTTTGCCTGGGATGCAGGATGGGGGCAGCATGGTATTCAGTGCAGGGTCTACGTTCTCTGAATCCTCCATCTTCTCAGCACATCCCTCCCAGTTGATGTGAAATCTGGTTACACGTGGGTTTGAAGCCAGGATGTTCCTCTGGAGCTGAGACAAAGCACATAAAGTGTCTTTGAATTCACCAATATAGTTATTCTGGCTAATCATTACATATTATGGCTAAATTTACCAAATCTATAAGCATTCCACAGATTACCACAGATTTCTTTGCAGAAAATGCAAAGTCGTCTGCAAATTCTGATTGAGTACAATACTCAAATGAAACCTAGCTCTATTTAGCATATTATGCCAAATTTGATTTCACAAATATTGATGTCAGATGCCTTCATCAGATGTATACAAGATCCAAATAAATACAACTATTCAAAAACAAAGTGTGCTTTGAAATGTCAAGTCCTAGATATTAAGAAATGCATTCACTTACCTGTCCATAGTCAGGTTTACGGGGTGGGTTCTCACGAAGCTCAGTGTCCATGTACTCATTGTTAACATAGTAGCCGATGCGTATGAACTCTTGTCCTCTGTATGTACATGTGATTAAAACAACAGTAACGCCCACAGCATCACTCTCAGGTATTAGGGTGGTGTTTGGAGCTTCCGCCTTTTACACGACAGACAAAAATACAATGACACAGCTTTCACTTACTGACTCATACTGGGTGTAACTGCAGGTTAAATACAATAATTGTCCTTTGCATATGTAAATTCAATACAAAATAACATTAAAAGGTTAGTTCACCCAAACAAAAATTCAGACATAATTGTACTCACACTAATGAAATTTCAAACCCATAAGACATACTTCATACAGCTGTTTTCTATACAATACAAATATATAGTGACTGTAGACTATCCAAAAAGTGCTATAAAATGTCTATTACTCTGTATGCACAATTTCAAGTCTTTAAAAGCCATCCGATAGCTTTGTGTGAAGCACAGACCAAAATTTAAAGATAGGGTTTCTGTGAAAGGGATAGTTTACCCAAAAATGAAAATTCTCCCATCTTTTACTCACCCTCATGCCATCCCAGATGTGAATGACTTTCTTTTTTCTGCTGAACACAAAGATTTTTAGAAGAATATTTCAGCTCTGTATGTCCATATAATGCAAGTGAATGGTGGCCAGAACTTTGAAGCTCCAAAAAGCACATAATGGTAGCATAAAAGTAATCCATATAACTCCGGTGGTTTAGTATATGTCTTCTGAAGCGAATGCAATCACTTTGGGTAAGAAACAGATCAATATTTTAATCCTTTTTTTACTATAAATCTCCACTTTTACTTTCAGAACACTAAAGTGAAAGTAGTGAAAATAAAAGTGAAAGTGGAGATTTACAGTAAAAAGGACTTAAATATTGATTGGTTTCTCACCAAGACCCATCATATCACTTTAGAAGACATTTATTTAACCACCTCTGGAGTTGTATGCGTTACTTTTATGTTGCCTTTATGTGATTTCTGGAGCTTGAAAGGTCTGATCACCATTCACTTGAATTGTATGGACCTATAAAGCTGAAATATTCTTCTAAAAATCATTGTTTGTGTTCTGCAGAAGAAAAAGTCATGCACATCTGAGATAGCATAAGGATGAGTAAATAATGAGAGATTTTTTGTTTTTGGGTGAACTAGCCCTTTAAGTTGATAATCACAGAAAATCTTTCATTCCGCCATAGCTCTCAAATCTTATTCTCACTTCACATATTCAAACTTGATCGCTCATGAAAACCAAAGCTGTTAAGACATAAATTACGTCAAATGTAGTGTGACACATCTGGACATGCCATTTGAATGTGAAGCAAATAGATTTGAGAGCTGCAGCGAAGGGGAAGATTATCATTGAATAATAACACCTTAAATTTTGGTCTGTTCCTCAAAAAAAAAAAAATAATAATAATTGTATGCTTATTACTTATTGCACACAAGTTGTATGGACTACTTTTATGATGCTTTTTTTTTGTCCTTTCTGGTACCTGACAGCCCATGTTCACTGTATGCTTTTGTTGTAAATTATACTTTGGTTTTGATGCAACACTTAGCGTCTGCATACAGTCAAACGTAAGCATTTCAAAGTTTACTTCATTTGCCTGCGCGCACATACACAGCCATTGGTACAAGCGTTCTACAACTGCTATGAGAGACTGGACTATTTATCTTCAAGAGTTTGGACTCATACATATGTCTTTAAATTCCTTCATACTCCAAATGCAGGTATCTCCTGACCACCCCAACACCTGCTCTTGAAATGCACATCCACTGTTGTTGTTGTTGTTTTTACCTTTATCTCCTCTTGTTTAGCGGCATTTACATCCTCTAGCACAGTGGTTCTAAACCTTTTTTTGATTAATTATAAACAGTAGACCTACTCTAAACATCTAAAAACAATAAATACAAAAATATTAATATTTATAAGTTGTAATAAAAATGTATTATATTCCCACACTCCCCTAATGTAACCTATGACAAATTTAATACAGCTGATATAGTGATATGATAATATTATCAATCCTGCCTAAAGTACAGTTAGTGATCCTATAGTAAATTCAAGGGTAGTGATGTAGAATTCTGTTCCGAATTTAAATGGTTTCTGCTTCTTGTGCCTTGCTTCTCACAGAGCTGGGCATTTAAGAGCTCAAGCTTTAAGAGCTTTGCGCTTGTTCTGCTCCGTTCATCGAGCATTATCCATCTACAGAGTCTAACAGGTGCATTAGCCGAGGTTGTGCCTCCGCCTGTGTATTTGACGCTGCTAAACCAGATACTTCAGATGCTTCACTAGACTTCAAGATCAGATGAACCGCAGTACAAATGCATACCATCCCTTATGATTGAGAACCAACCAATTTTAGATAAACATTTGAATGCAAAGAGGAACTTGATGATAGATATGATTATTATGAGTGATAAACGCTCCCCATTTCTAACCTAACGTCCGTCTCTCTAGTAATTTGCTCTCAGCGCCCCCTGGCATCCTTTGAGTTGAGAACCACTGGAGTAGCACTTCTTCGTGACAGCAACTGTGAGTAACTGTGAACCATTCCTGTTGCCAGACCCTCCCGTTGTATACTTAGTGGAAGAGCCTGATGGACTTTAAAAAAAACTTTTTTCAAAGTGTAGTCTTGGTGATCACAGAGTTTTAACTTAATATTTATTTAGCCAATTATAGACTTGTTTCAGAGAATCTTAAAAACTCTACACCCAAATACAGTGTAGGGCTATTGAGTACAGTGTGAACACTAGTTCTCATGGCTTGTAAAAATGATGTGCCACTCTGGACATTTTATTTTGTACTGTGCCCTTTTCTTTATGCTGGCTAACCCGATCTAGTCTCTGCCCTATGGCTGCTAAGATCTCGTAGTTCACCTTGTAGGGAACTCAACTATATTACTTTGGTCATCATGAGTGAAATCATGGTATCTTCTTTAGGAACATCAATCTGAATATTGTTGTTGTTGTTGTAATATATCTGTTATGTTGCTGTATAAGTGCAGAGATATCTCACTCTGAATAACAGTAGTAAATTCTCCAAATGCACGGGTAGATCTATGAAATAAGCGAACAAGCATAATAACAATCCAAAATAACTTATTCATATTCCTTATTTTAAATACCAATGCAATAAAGTGTGTAGATTAAACAGACACACAACTCTTTGTTGAAAGACCCTTATTTATTAACATTACTATTTAGTAAATTGCATTTAAATAAAATGTAAAGCACTCTGGTGCTATTTTTTAAGCAATGAACTTGAGCCTTCTCGGAGTAAATTTTTTTGGGGGGGTTTCTCCCCAATTTGGAATGCCCAATTCCCAATGTACTCTAAGTCCTCGTGGTGGCATAGTGACTCGCCTCAATACAGGTGGCAGAGGATGAATCTCAGCTGCCTCCGCGTCTTATCACATGGCTTGCTGAGCGCGTTACCAAGGATACATAGCACGTGTGGAGGCTTCACACTCTTATCCGCAGCATCCATGCACAACTCACTACACGCCCCACCGAGAGCCACATTATAGCGACCACGAGGAGGTTTACCCATGTGACTCTACCCTCTCTAGCAACCGGGCCAATTTGGTTGCTTAAGAGACCTGGTTGGAGTCACTCAGCACACCCTGGATTCAAACTCGCGACACCAGGGGTTGTAGTCAGCATCTTTACTCACTGAATTTCCCAGTTATTAAAGAGTGGTGGTTAATGAGGCCCAATAATAATCTAAATAAAGTTAATTTCATAATCTCAACCTGAAACACAAACATGTGTCGCCCTGCAGGAACTGGGCCAACAAGGACAGAGTCAAGAGTCTGATCATACTCCTCACTTTCTGCTGAGCCCACATAAATAATCTTCCATTCTAGATCTATAACACAGAAACACAAGAACATGTTTAGGCAAAGAGCAGATTTTCTGGCTACAGCATATTGAAATATTCATTATAATGCATTGGAATTACAAATGCAGTATTTAAAGAAAGCAATAGTCTAATACACTGTTTTTCCTACATGGCATACTGTTGTTCATCAATCAACTTAATTTAGCATACCTTTACAGTAAATAAAGGAAATATGAAGGTTTTCATATGGTAAATCTGAATCACAATAAAAAAAGAAATAGCTATGGTGCCGTTTATCAATCCTGTACTACAATGGAGCAGCAGTATTGCATTTCCTCATTTGGAGCGGTGGATACATTTACATTTATCTAATATGTTTAAAGTATGTTATATATTCTATAATTGTATTTATGCAGAAGTAACAATTATGATTTGTATGTATTTCATATACTCCTTGTATCAGATTAAATTCATGTACCGCTGCTATTTTTTATGAAAAGAGCAAGAGAGTGAAGCATTAGTTCGACAATTTTATTTTGGAGAATAAATGATAAAAGTTAAATATAACTCAGGCGCATAATAAAACTTCCTCGCACGCTTCAATTACCCGCCATTCTGACGTCATCTGGGGAGTTAGCGAGTTAGCAAGCTAGCCAATAAAGTACACTGAAACACATACACAAAATTATTAAAATGCTAAACTTTAATTCTCACCCTCCGGAAGATCCTCCATGCACTCAAATGTAATCTCGAACTGAAACGGGTTTCCAAATGGACTTGGGTTGTCCAGGACAGCTACATTTAGCACTTGCACTTTTGCCATAGCTCTACTATCTCAATAAGAGAAAACAGATCAACCGCGATGAATTCTAAACACCAAACGAACGTTAAAAATAACACTCGACAATTTTCGCTTGCGAGCTATTTCATCGACTTGGTTGTCTCTCCACCCAATTTAAAAGATTAGAAAAAACGCATAAATACCTGGAGAAACGTGTAAATGTTAAATAAAGATTATTTCGAGCAGTTGTCTCCTACACTGACAGTCAGACAATACAGCATGGGAGCAGTGTTGCCAACTAGTTTCAATGTAAAGTAGCTAAAGTCTGCTCGTAATGTCGCCGGATAACGTCATACGCTAATTAATATATTCGTGACGCCACCAAGTCTCATTTGCATTTTGTATAGTGCCCGCCCTTTACATGTGTTTACCTTCTCTGTGCTTACCGTACATACTGTAATACCCTATTAATTCCCTATAGCTATCAATCACAGCGTTCAGCCATAACAAACCACTATGTGCATATTTAAAAAAAAAAATAGAAACAGGAATGAGAAACCGTCTAAAAATGTCCTGTGATTAAGTCCATGAAAATAATAAAAATAAACGGTCAAATTAAACTCTTTAAATTTAAAACTAAAGGGGTGCAAACAATGCAGATTCGTGAATGGTCATTTGCAACGCTGTTTGCACATGCGCAGCTAATTCACGTCTATGTCAGCTGCCGTGCGGTCAACTGATTGTGCTGCTCCGCCTGCTCACCTCTCTTCTTTTTTTTATTTTACTAACACCACATAATATACAACAGTATACAGATATATACAGAAAATACCAGAGTGTACAAAATGTTAATTCCTTAATCTAAAAGATAGCCACTAAATATACTACAAGTCTTTTTTGTTGACAATATTCTCCAAACAGGTGCTGTAGTTCTTGATCTCCTGGAGAACATGAATAAAATTTGGCTTGGACCCTGACCATTTCTTTTTATGTATGTCTCTCTGGCTGTCTCACTGAACAGAGTATACGCAGAGAGAGGTGTGCCTCCGGGTCCGGGCAGGAAAGCAAATCCACGCGCTCGCTGATTGGACGCTGATTGGACGACAATGACGGTAGTCAATAAGGACAAGTCATTCATTGGATTTGTCTATCTTCATTTACTTGGTGGTCATGATCAGCAGAACCTGCTTTATATTTATTAAAAACTGAAGGTGCAAACTGCTTATAAGATCATTAGAAATAACAAAGTCTCAGAGCCAGCAAATATATGGAAAATAATTGTGTATGTGTGTGTGTGTATATATATATATATAGATAGATAGATAGATAGATATAGATACAGTTACTGGAAGAAAGAGCAGTGTGCTTTCAAATACATTTATATATATATATATATATATATATATATATACACACACACTGCTCTTTCATCCACACTCCTTAAATTAGCAATTCCTCAAATCTTTGTAGACCAGTGCCTTTTTAAACTAAAATAGTCATGTATCATGAGTTGTAAAATAATGGGATTCATTCCAGCAGGATCAGTGATGCAGTGATCTAGTCATTGTGTCTTAATCAAGAAATTCTGTAATCTTTAATTCCATCCCAAGATGAGTAACAAGAGTCTATGATCAACCCACAGCTGTTTTGCAGCATATGGGGGCCATAAGCAAATTCCTACTTGGCCCCAAACAAATTCCCCCCAATACCACACAATACAGTCTTTAACTAATTTGAATATTTAAACTTAAAATTGTAATATATTAATTAGACAAAGCGCACAAAAAAAAAAAAAAAAAAAACCAGCCCCAACAACAACAATAAATTAAAAAGGAATGTTCAATACAAGTTAAGCTCAATTGACAGCATTTGTGGCATAATATTGACTACAATAAAATTTATTCAGACTCGTTCCTCCTTTTCTTGAAAAAAGTGAGGCACTTGCAATGTGCTTACATTACTAATTACATTACATTATAATTTGTCTACATTACATCGTCAATGATACGAAGTTTTAAAATTGGCTATAACTTCACACAGAAAAGGTTAGTGATTTTATCACACTAAAATCTCATTCACAGGCATGTCCTTTATGTGTTGTGTCTAAACTTTTGAAACAGTGAGTATTTTAACGTTAAAAATTGGCCTCATTCACTACCAAGTGCCTCACTGGAGCCTCATTTTTTTTCTTTTTAAGAAAAGGGTAGAAATACTTACTCAACATTATGTCACAAATGCTGTCGATTGAGCTTCACTTGTATTGAACCTGGAATATTCCTTTAAGGAAAATTCACTTTTTTTTTTAATTCAACGTATTTCTTTTTATTGAATATTGATGGAGCAACAAAATTTGTGTGAAAAGAAATACAAATAGAAGGTTGTTTTCATTCAAATTTAGTGTTTGTACCCAAAATACTATCCTTTCACTTAAAAAAAAAGCTTTGATTTAATGACCTTGAACAAAACTGAAAATGATAAATAAGTATTCTTTCTCAAAATAAAATTGTACATTTCAGGTATTTTCATTAGCTACATAAATTTAGCAGCAAAATAGCGCCCTCAACTGATAACTGTTATGAGCATCATGGCATAAAACTGGCATTAAGCCTCAATAATTATCTGCAAGGACAATGCTATGAGAATGCGCAAAATGACTGACAGGCAGAAAGCATCACATTTTTGTTTGCTGTTTACACAATCTAGTGCTGTCACAGGGACTGGTGAGATCTCTCACGACACCTATTTTTGTGCTATCTTTCAGGGAGAAGGAACATTTTCTGCATACTATTCCATAAAAAAATACCCTGTGGTGCCCTTTACCACCCTATTTTCCTAAACTTTTGACCAATACTGGTTAGACAAGATCAAAGCATGACACAAAACATACCCCTAGCATTAGCTAATGGTGTTTGGTTATGTTTTGTTTGTATTTCTTTCTTTCTTTCTTTCTTTTTTTAAGGGAACCAATACCTAATGTTCTAGGTACATTCTATTTAGATTCAGTTTTTCTATAACCATAAACTAACCCTTCTAGAATGCTGCAGGGAGGTTTTTGTGACAACATAAAAATAACTTTTTGATAACATTCTCTAATGTTTAATTTTATGTTTTAATGTTATGGTTACTTGAATGTTCATTAAAAATGTCTAAAAATTAATGTCTGTGATGAAGTCATTGGTTATTTGGAATAATTTACTTCAGTATCAATGTCCGGTGCTGAGGTACGTGTTTTTAAGAAATGCAAAATCAAGGCTCAATTTTCACTATGATAGATAAAAATAAATAAATAAAACTTGTCTCAGGAAATCTAACATAACATATTAATGAAAAAATTACATCTTACATATTAATGTAATCCTCCATATTATGTGTGATTATGTGTTTAGCTTATTCAATTAAATGATTGTTCAGAACTTGGATTGCAGATTTATTATTGATGTACAACAGTGTTTCAGAAGGAATATCGGATAGACAGTGTTAGGGGAACATTAGAAGAGTGTTAGGGGAACATTCTCTAACCCTACAGTGAATGTTTTTTGTAAAAACATTAAAGAGAACATTAGAATGTCCATTCTGTGGGAACCCCAAATTATTAGCTGGATGCACATATAAAAGAATAGAAGAAGAAGAAGAAAAAATAGGCTATTATTGTGGTTGTTATTTTCTTTTTCATTTTTTACTTTATCTATAGAGTATCTCAGTCCTGGGCCAGTTTTAGGCTAATTTAGACCTTTAGGCATTTCCGTGTGCGCGCGTGTGAGTGTGTGTTTGTGCGTGCGCGCGCGCGCGCGCATCGACGGACCAACAGTCACGAGGTGGTTAATCATTTTTGTTCAGAGGAGCTAAGTCTGTTGAAAGGCATTAACAGAATTGTGGCATTCCAAAAATGTTGAACATTCTTTTAAGATTAACGGTCCATCAGCCACCACACGAGGTCGCAACACGGACCGTTTGAAAACAATTCAAGCTAAAGTTACTGATAACTAAATATGACAGCGATAAAGAAATTAAGTCAATATTGTGTTATGAATCACAATAACCGTATCAATAAAACTAGCTATTTAAAACGTCAAAGTAATCAGATACAGAGGCAAAGCATTTAACATCCTCATGATATTCAAACTGACAAGAGTACAAGGCTTAAAACAGTGATAGATAAGTAACTATTGTAAAGAGCTGAGTGAGCACGAGTCTGCGCATCGCTCCAGTGCGCAGGTGGATTTTTGCGCACAATAGCGCGTCTGTCTCGCGCCACAGGTAGTGGCCGGACTCAGGTGTTGTAACACGACACTCAACCATGTGATCGGCGATGGGAATTTAGAAAGACGAAAAAGCCTTCAACAGACCAGCGATCCCTCAACACACAATAGGCTTACCAAACGCACAAGGTCACCAGTGAAAGCGGGAACGGATCTCGAAGGATAATGTGTTATTATAAGCAGGATATCAATAAGAAACTGGAGTGTCGCGGTAGTTTCGGTTTAAAAACTGCGTTTCTCCGGTAAGGTGAGGCGGAAGCGACCTGTGATCAAGTACATTGGATATAAAGCGAACATATATACAGGATACCTGTTCGGATTACGAAAGTGGCCACAAAGGTGTGTGTGTGTGTTTTTTTTTTTAAATCTATATTTATATTTTATTATCTATATGTTTTGTGCATCGTAGGCTATTAACGTTTCCCTGAACAACACAACGCAAATAAGGTGGAAGGAGTGGAATCCATTTCTTATTATTAGTTAATGCATTAGGTATAATTTTCTTTACAGCATTTATTAATCTACGTTCATTTTAGTTAATAAAAAATATACAACTGTTCATTGGTAGTTCATGTTAGTTCCTAGTGCATTAACTAATATTAACAATGATTTTTAAAATGTATTACTCTATGTTGAAATTAACATTAACCAAGTTATAAGAAATAATAAATGCTGTAACACTTTACAAAAAGGTTCCATTAGTTAACATGAATTAACAATGAACAATTCTTATGAAGCATTTATTAAACTTAGTTAATGTTGCTTTCAACATATACTAATGCATATTTAAAATCAAAGGTTGTATTAGTGAACATTAGTTAATGCACTAACTTACAATGAACAGTTTAACTAACATTAACAAAGATTAGTATGATGTAACATATATTGTTCATTGTTAGTTCATGTTAACTAGTGTTGTTTACTAATGTTAACAAATGAAACCTTATTGTAAAGTGTTACCAATGAATGTATATGTTGTGCACTGAATGAAGAGTAAACGTTTAAAAAACATAATAATAAAACATTTGTTACTTGATCAGTCAATGAGTTTCTTAGAATTAAATTCACTCAAAACATCCGGAAGCTCTTAAATATTTGCATAATTTATAGCCTATACACATGGTGACTTTTTCTTAAAAGCAGGTTGATGCATAAGAAATGAAACTCAAGCAAAGGCTGTTTTGGGATAATTGAGTGCACAAAATGTAAACCTTCTTTTTTCACTAGCATGCCATTTTCAGCTATTTAAATCAGTTTAAGCAAGCACAGACGATTGTTTGAACTCAATATTTGATAAAATAATGGGTCTCTCCATACTAAATTACTAACCAGTATCAGTATATACAGTCACAGGTCTGTCTGTTATAAACAGTCAAAGCAATCAAATCTGCAAAGCAACTTTTCTTCTTCTCCTTTTATGCAGCTTGCCAGAGACGGACTATTTTTATTCCTTTGATCTGGAATAAAATGATTTATTGATCACTTCTGATCCACCCTACCAAGAGCATCAGTCCCTTTTGGATGAGGGTAGGGGTGCAGATTGACTCCGTCTCGGAGATGATACAGCAGGTTGGGCTATTGGCAGGGAGTATTCTGCCTCTGCTTCTCAGGAATGCGTTGGCTAATGGTGAGTCACTCGCTCCACCTCTATACTGCCATGTCCGAAACTGAACTTTGCATTCGAGAAGAGAGTATCCGGATTATGAATCACTGCATTCAGCAGCTCAATGGAGTTACATCAGATTAATTAACACACTAAGGTACTAAAATCTAAGGTAACAAACCATTTAGTTGCCAGATTGTGTCTGGAACACTTTAGACAAGCTCAATCATGCCAGTTTCCTGCATAAACATTCAAGGTATTGTTGGAAGGCCATCAAATGAATACATAACACCCATTTAAGGTAAAAAATAAAAAGTAAACCTGAAAAGTTTTAATCATAGACTTTGTATGGGCGAACCACATGAAACCTGGTATGAACATGCCCATGACATGTTTCACCTCAAAATCAAAAGGAAAAAATAAGTAGTTATATTTTTTCATATTTTTCATATTTATATATATATATATATATATATATATATATATATATATATATATATATATATATATATATATATATATAAAAGGATCATTAAGATGTGTTTTTTTTGCATTGTGACTAGGGCTGTCATGATTATGAAATTTGGTTGACGATTAATTGTCAACTTTCAAATAACTCTAATGAACTTTGCAGCTTGTTGCTAGCTAGTAACTCTGCAACTAATGATTATTTTGATAATCGATTAATCTAACGATTATTAGAACAATTATTCAACTATTTTGCGATTATTGCACCAATTATCATTAGCTCTTAACCGATTATTCAGGTTGTGTCCTGACTTAAAATGTTGTATTAAACATGCTTACTAACAATAAAGAGTACAAAATCATCTTTTAAAATACCTCTAAATGACATTCACTGAATAAAGGGGAAAAATATTTGTATTAAGTTTAATTCAGTAAAGAATTATCAAGTTGTTATCAAGTGTTTTTGTCTTGTTTTCCATTTAAAATGGTCTATAAATCCGTAAAACAAGATCCATTTAATTGAGAAGCAACATGTAAGATATGTAGACTTGCTTTAAGAGAATGTATCTTAAATATATGTGTATTTTCACTTGGTTATACTTCTGCGAGGGCAGTTAAGACAAAATCTATTCTCTAAATGCAAGTCTACATATCTTATATGCTGCTTCTCAGGTGAATGTGTCTTTTTAACATTCTCAGATAATACATTTTCTTCAGCAGTATAGCTGCTTAAGTAAATGTATGCTGTTTAAAGGAGTTTTAGATATTTATATTGGAAGACAAAACAAAAACAAAATCATTCCATATTTAACTCACAAAAAAAACAAACCCTATCTCGTATTAATAATACTGCAAATTGCCAATTTTCTTCCTGATAAGAAATGTACAGTGACGCATATAATAAGTCACGAGCCATCACTTTATAATATATCTGCATTAAGCATGCATGCTCGAGGGATGAGCGTCCCCGTGACAGAGTGTGCATCAGCCGGATGCAGTTTCAATCTCCCCCCCTCAGATCAGGACAATATGTGCAACTCATAGAAGAGGTGCTGACCGCACAGAGAATTTGTAGTCATTTAAATGATCTGCTTCCGTATAATTTGAACTTTAATAAAGCTGAAACGCATTAAATATAACTGTATTTAAGATGTAACGCCGGGGTGTTTCCTTTAAAGAGCTCTGACTCCATTTATTCCACAACAAGAGTACTTCTGTATTTACTCATTTGGTATTTTTGCATTATAATGCAAAAATATCATCTGTATCATCAATATATCATCTGAAGCTGTTTGTAAAGTTTAGAGTGCATCGGGACTGTGAGATGTGTAATTCTTCCTCTTCTCAGTCTGGCACGAGCTGCAGTGCTGCTCAGGGTTTATTGTGATCTCATGTTATGTTAAATGAGATCAAATGACTATTCGACAATGAAACTCTTTATCGACAATTTTTATTGTTGACTTTGTCGATAACATCGACTAATCGTTTCAGCCCTGCTGGCTAGTAACAATCACATTGGTATATCGTATATATGTTTGTACTGTATAAAAAGTAAGGTGCTGCTGAGAATTAACAGATCCTCAATCAGTCATTATACAGATCATCCCCCCAGTATTTGCTTCATATGAAAATCAACGGATTCTTTAATAGTAATATATTCAACTTTAACACTTGTTCCACTCTCTACAATGGTAACCAAAAATATTCAACATGACAGAAACCAGATTCAAGATTTTTGGCTGAAGGTTCAAACTTATTTGTGTGATGTTTTGGGCACTGATATTTTGCTTTGCCCCAGACTTTATATTTTGTGCGATGGAGCAGTCATACATTTTGAGGACAAATATATAACAAATTGGGTTCTGACTAGCATTATGATTGGCAAACAAATTATTTTAAGGGGTTCGAAGTCAGACAGAGCACTACCATTTCCTCAGTGGTGTGCGGAGACGGGGAAGGCGGCAGCGTTTGAATAGATAGCAGGTAGAAGGCTGGGGTTTGGGGACTTGTTTTTCAGGAAGTGGCTAGTTTTGGTGGTTTTGGGGGACTCTCTAGGAAGGGATGAGGAGAGAGAAGTTTAGTTTAATTATGTATGTTTATTATATATTTTATTTATTCATGATTTATTGGTTTGTTTGTTGTGTGTGTATTATTTTATGTGACCACGGGGCTGTTCATTGGGGGTTAGGGTGGGGTTGGTGTTTGGGGAGGGATATTAGTGGGGTTAGAAGTTAAATGTTGATTCTGTGTGAATGTGTTTTTCTCTGTTGGGTTTTTTCTTTGAATCAATAAAAAATGTTGATTACAAAAAAAAACATGACAGAAACCCCACTAAATCCCAACATAACAGGACATTAAACACGAAGAAGTTTCATTTTGTGTTGAAATACATTCAAATTAAATTTTAATATATTCTCCCAATCCAGTCCCGTTCAAAGCATTCTGGGAACTGGAAATCCCCTGGCCTGTTTCAGTAATACATTGATGCACATATTATTATTATACACAAAACAATTATATTAACTGAAAATAGATGGATTGTACACCATGAAATTATATTGAGACTAAATGCTACAGAATTGTGTTCCATTAACTCATTTTAAATAAGTTATTGAGCAAACGGTAAAAATACTGGGGAGCGAACACCATCCGTTAGAAGTCTGAAGCCATTTGAACATTTCATAGCAATGTGATCAAATCTTTATTTGATGAATGTGTTAAATACGTTAAAACGGTTAAACTGCCTTTCAAAAATATAGGGTCACTCGCTCATTCTTTAATATAATTTTTTTTTTTTTTTACATTTTATAATAATAGTAAAGTCATCACTATGGAATAACATAAATGTAAATATGGGAATTATGTTGTGACTAAACAAAATCCAAAATAAATCAAAACTGTTATATTTTAGCATCTTCAAAGTATTCACCCTGTGCCTAGAATTTGCAGACATGAACTCTTGACATTTTCTCAAGCAACTCCTTGAGGAATCATTCTGGGATGCTTTTTAAACAGTATTGAATGAGTTCCCATCTATGTTGGGCACTTATTGGCTGCTTTTCTTTATGATTTGGTCAAGTCATCAATTTCAAAAATTTTTTTTTTTAAATTACATTTTAGTTTTGTTATTAAATGAATATGGTGGCAAAATTAGTACAAAACAAATGTTAAACATTTAAGCAAACGCCTTCAGATCAAAAGATTTTTAAGATCATGAGAAACATTTCAGTCAAGTGACCCCAAACTTTTAAACAGCAGTGTACCTTGGACTATATGCAACATAATTATATTCTCATCTCAAACATAAATATATAAAGTTGATTTCAAGTGTACTGGTTTAGTATTTTCAGTAGAGCTGCTTTTCCTTTTTTCAGTGTACTTTGCATATGGCCCTATGGGCTTTTTGAAAATTATTATTACTTTTCCTCTCATACTTCATTATGAGAGTCCTGTAACAAGTTATTTTCTTATTTAAAAGTCTCCACGCACTTTTGTCCTTGAGGGATTATTTACTCTCCTGTAAATAATTAACATTTTTGCTTTTTCTATTGGATCCTCCCAGTCTCTCTTTCTCTCTTTGTGTGGGTGTGTGGTGGTGTGGTGGTGGTGGGGGGTGTTTTGTGCTGTGATAGCTTTGTAGAGGTGTAAACATTACTTTTAATGATGACTGTGCAAGTGTAATATTTCGTCTGAAGCTAAGTCAACAGTTTGCACCTTGTGCTCTGACCATTTCTCAAGAACATTTTGCACACTGTGGCTTGCCAAAGTGCAGTGATCATGTGTATCAAAATTTGATTTAACAGATTTAACAAAGTTGGCAAACTTTGAGATGATTAGGGTATTAGGGATTGTTGTTGCTTACAAAATTTAGGCTAAGTGTGAGGCACCAATTAATACGTTACTGCTCACAAAACCTTATTTCAATTATTTACAATATCTGTATCCAATTAGATTCCAAATGTTTAATTATTAAAAACACAGTTAACATCTAGTTAAAAAATCTTCTACTTGTGTTTTTCACTACATAATCACAAGGAAGAATGACAGTATTCAATAGACAGAACAATATGTAGTAAAAAAATACATAGTTATATTTCACGTAAGTAAATATTGGCGTTAATGCTGTACATGAAAAATGAATCGGTTTATTAAAACAGACATTTTGAACTTATTGACACAAATTAAATCAAACTTATACAAACTCCTACGGCATTTACCATTACCAGTGCAGGGTCAAAAATCTTGTAATCAGATTACAGTTACTGACTTTCAATGAATTTAATTACTTTTATAGGGTTATGCTTATTTCTAATGTATTATTAATGTAGAAATGTGAGGTGCTGCATGTATGACTTGTGTGTAACAATGAACAAGGAAGAAATATAGACATTATTTTGAATTTGTTGAGCAGTAAAGTGTTTTAGAAAGTAACTTCAAAGAAAAGTAACTAGTAATGTGATTACCTTTCAATGAAGTAATAAGTAGTTTAATTAAAATTTTAGAGAAGTAATTTGTAATTTGTTGTGGATTACCGGTACTATTTTGAAGTAATTTACATAACGGTGCCCTCGTGTGTGAGTCGGGACTAGAAAAACTAGTCAAGTGACACTGATTTTTGGAAAGTTTATGGCCTAATAAAAAGCACATTAAAATCATTGTGACATTAGCAATGTTGGTTTATTTTATATCTCTAGGCAAAATCAGTGCAAATATATTGTGAAGATTTGATGTATAATCCAGCTTCATTTTCCCTGAGCGCAAGATAAGATATCAATATTTCTGGTCTGTTTTCCTGGAAAATAATAATGATGAATTTTAAGTGTACATGTATATCGGCTAAATGTTTATTTAGTCAGTAACATGAGTATTTTGATGGCTTTAAAGCTTGCAGGCATCTCTTTTGTGTGCTAATGAGTAGTTACTCCAACTCAATCTGTTTGCAAGATCCACATTTTAAAAATGCACTGAATGTTTAGGTGTTTTGTTTCATGATGTCACTTTTAAATTGTGAGATTGCACCACTGCAAAGTATACAGTATACCATTTAACACACCATTTGATGTGGAACAAAACCCAAGTTCCTTTTCTTTTATGAATGTTCGGTACACATTTGCTTCCTTTTCTCACCTGTGTGTAAACTACTGTAAATTTAGCCTGAATTATGAGTACCTTACAGTATTATGACGTACAGTACCTGGATGTCATAGTGGTGTGACTTGCAATGATATTGATGATGATCACATTTAAAGGGACAGTTCACCCAAAAAAGAAAATTCTCTCATCATTTACTCACCCTCATGCCATCCCAGATGTGTATGACTTTCCTTCTTCTGCTGAACTCAAACAACGATTTTTAGAAGAATATCTCAGCTCTGTAGGTCCATACAATGCAAATGAATGAGGCCAGAACTTCAAAAGGTCCAAAAAGCACATAGAAGCAGCATAAAAGTAATCTATAAGACTCTATAAGATGTGGGTGAGTAACAGATCAATATTTGTTACTATAATTTCACCTCACTGCCCAGTAGGTGGTGATATGCACAAATAATGTGAATGGCCAAAAACACATGTAAAAGAATGTGAAAGAGAAAGTGGAGAATTACAATAAAAAATGACTTCTGTTTCTCACCCACACCTATCACGTCGCTTCTGAAGACATGGATTTAACAACTGGAGTTTTGTGGATTACTTTTATGCTGCCTTCACAGTTCTGGTCACCATTCACTTGCATTGTATGGACCTACAGAGCTGAGATATTCCTCTAAATATATTCATTTGTCTTAGCAGAACAAAGAATGTCATACTTTCTGGGTTGGCATGAGATAATTTACATTTTGTCAACTACTTGAAATACAAATGATAATTCATGTACATGAAATGGATCTGTTTAAAGCATCGTGATTCAGTCAAATTTACTGAACAGAAGGTGTGTTTGTGTGCATGTCACTTTAAGTGGAACTTGTATCAAGCCCAACAGATGTTGTTTTCAAACAATGGTTCACTCCACTATTTAATATTGCTTCATAATAGCCCGTATTCCAAGATTATATGGATTATATTAGTAAATAGGTTTACAGTGCATTTTCAAGATGTTTTCTGCTGAGTTCAGTGCACTACATGAGGTCAAAAGTGGGCTTAGTGCAGAAACTTGCACATATGTTTCTGCTACATAACAGCACTCTGCTTAAGCAGACAGTGCAAATACTGTAATCTGGGCACCAAAATAAATAAATATGCCTTGCTTTCTATGAAATATGAAATGGGCCTAAAGAAAAAGTGTTAAAGTGCTACTTTAACTGCAACAGTATAATAAAAGAGCTGTATCTCATAAAAATCTCATAAAATGCCCGATCTCATAAAAATCATGTGACTATGGTGACATCACATGGCTCCTTTCACGTATTGCAGCAGTTCCGAGGTGAAATGCCACTGTGTGGCACGTACTATCAAGTATTAAATCAACAAAACTTACCTTCCTACCCTGAAACTTAAAAAGTGTCATGAAAAGCTCATTTGAGATGAAAAACACAATTGATGAAGCAACCATGTCATTTTGTGCTGCTTCTATGACACTTTCAGCTCAAAGTCTGGAATAATGTACAGATTTTGCTGTTTTGAAAAGGAAATTGGTACTTTAATTCACCAAAGTGGCATTCAACTGATCACAAAGTATAGTCAGGACATTACTGATGTAAAAACAGCACCATCACTATTAGAAAAAAGTCATTTTTGATCAAATTTAGACAGGCCCCATTTCCAGTAACCATCACTCCAACACCTTATCCTTGAGTAATCATGCTAAATTGCTAATTTGGTGCTTCATTTGCCATTATATCAAACACAGTTAAAAGCTATTTGGTTTATTAAATGAAGCTTAACGTTGTTTCTGAGTTGCCACAGTATGCAATAGACTGGCATGTCTGAATTTCAATATTAGGTCAAAAATGGCAAAAAGAAACAGCTTTCTCTAGAAACTCATCAGTCAATCATTTCTGTGAGAAAAGAAGGCTATACAATTCTTGAAATTGCCAAACTAATGAAGATTTCATACAAAGGTGTACAGTACAGTCTTCAAAGACAAAGGACAACTGGCTCTAACAAGCACAGAAAGAGATGTGGAAGGCCAGATGTACAACTAAACAAGTAC
Source organism: Xyrauchen texanus (assembly GCF_025860055.1). Taxonomy (NCBI): domain Eukaryota; kingdom Metazoa; phylum Chordata; class Actinopteri; order Cypriniformes; family Catostomidae; genus Xyrauchen; species Xyrauchen texanus. The sequence continues at coordinate 10,118,230 of NC_068287.1, read as the reverse complement.
ATCAGAGTCTCTAGTTTGAGAAATAGACCCCTCATATATCCTCCGCTGACAGCTTCATTGAATTCTACTCGCTCAACACCAGTTTCATGTACAACAGTAAAGAGAAGACTCAGGGGTGCAGCCTTATGGGAAGAATTGCAAATAAAGTGTGTGAGAAGTGCCCGACAAGACAGTCACATCTATGGCAAGTGCTACAGGAATTGTGGGGTGAAATGTCACCTGAGTATCTGGACAAACTGACATCTAAAATGCCAAGGAACTGCAAAGCTGTCATTGCTGCACGTGCCGATTTTTCTGATGAGAACTCTTTGAAGAAGTTCTGAAAATGTTTTTTAAACTGTAATAGTAATTTTTCATGTTATTAATGTCCTGACTATACATTTTGATCAGTTGAATGCCACTTCAATTCTTTCCATAAGAGCAAAATCTGTACATTATTCCAAACTTTTGCCCGCCAGTGTATATATTCTTATAATCTGTTGGTTTTTATCTCATCGTAATGGTTTCTTTTTTTCAGAGACCACCACAATGTCTAGCAACACTACAGCTTCAACTCCAAGGAAAGTAAGTAGAGTTCCCCTTCTGTCACTCACGATGTAGTGACACTAGTGGTCGAGCTCGAGAGCCCGAGACACCTTCAGATCTTTGAGAAAAGGCCAATGAGAATTGGCGAGTAGAATTTGCATGCCACTCCCCCAGACATATGGGTATAAAGGGGAGGCGGGAACGCGGATTCATTCGATTTTCTCTTCAGAGCCGAGCAGTTGTGTTTCAGTAAGCTGAAGCACCCTGGGTGCTTCGACAGCGCTCTAAAAGAGTATGAGCAGGCACAGTGATGTTGAACATCTTTTTAAAGATGCCTTTCTGTCACTGTGCAGTTCCTGGATGTGGTCATTACCTCTCCACCTCTGACAGTCACTATCACTGCCTCACGTGTCTGGGCCCAGATCACGTTGAGGGAGTGTTCGTGGATGGTTCATTTTCTCATTGCGAGAACATGACCATGGCAACATTGCGGTTGTAACTTTCCTTCTTTCGAGGGAAAGCCACTTCAGCTGTCCCCCGCGCTGGTCCTTATACCTACCAGCACTGGCTCCAGACCCGAGTCCCGTGGTAAGCATGTGCCGCGGCACACATCGCGCGGCTCTCACGGACACCTGTCGCTGCCTTTTCAGCCCTTGGACAGATCATGCATTCCTGCGGGCTGGAGTCCCCATACAGGCTATTGTCTCGGCTTCTCAGTGTAAAAACCTGAATGAATCCGCATTCCAGCCTCCCTTTTATACCTGTATGTCGGGGGGAGGGGCATGCAAATTCTACTCGTTTGGCCCTCTCATTGGCCTTTTCTCAAAGATCTGAAGGTGTCTCGGGCTCTCGAGATCAACCCCTAGTGTCACTACATTGGCACAACGTCTCGTTCCCTCTGTCAGGGAATGAGGTTACGACAGTAACCGAGACGATTTTCATTATGTGTTATAGGGTTTCTCTTTTCTCTGTATTGGAATGAAGGGATAAACTGTCTATAGATTCATATCTATTTATTTATAAATATAAATTTATAAATAAATATAATAAAAAAAAAGTTTTAGGATTTTGAAATATTTTAAATAAAGAAAAGTTATGACAGGAAATTAAGAAGTATTTAAGATTCTGTGCTATTTCACATTATTAATCAAATTTAGTTTTTCAAATTTGAGTTATCATTTGTCATGTTAACTCGAGTGCATGCTGCCATTAAAGCAAAAGTGGAACATACTGAATACTTAAAGTCTGAAATGCATGTACATTATATTGCATACATTTTATTGTAATTAAAAATGTTTTATTAAAATAAGAAAAATACCAAATTTGATTTCTCACTTTCAAATTGTTCAGACATTTGGATCCAACTAGGTGTTATCGACTTTTGGCCAATATCTCTTTAATCTTGCCAGTGCTAAGAGCTAATTTAAGATGCAAAATATTTGCACCACAATTTCACAGCATGCCTTGGAATGAAAACATGTCACCTGTGTGCCAGTTTTGGAAATATCTGATCTAGATCAAGCCAGTGGTTTGGTTGATTAATGTTTCTACTTTTCTTTGTCCAGGACAACATTGTGGCCATTGTAGTACCAACTGTCGTCCTGGGGCTGTTAGCTATTTTGACGGCAGTTCTGGTATTTCTGTTCTGCGTTGTCAAAAAGAAGAGACAGACGGAGGGGACATATCGACCCAGTGCAGAGGAGCAGACAGGAACAAGCAGCGTTGAGACGCCAGATGCCCTCAAACTACCCAAGGAGGAGAGACTGATTTGATGCACTCGGGTTTATGATTAGCCTGAAGCACATGATAATGACTCAAAATGGTCAAACAGATAAACATTATCATAGCACACTTTCTGAAGGGGCAAGGCACAAATTTAGCCAAATGTTTTGGCTAAACAAAGCGAGTCTGACTACTTGGATGAAACTTGAAGGAATCCTGATCCACTCTGTAAAGGCAACATGTTTCACAGGGCATATTAGTGAACCAAATATTTATCAGAAGAAATCATTGCAATAAAGGTTCACCCAAAAATGAAAATTCTGTCATGACTTTCTCACACTGATGTTGTCCCATACCCGTTTTTATTTTTATGTGGAACACAAAAGGAGACATTTTAATGAATAGCCCCTTTCTCACATACTGTCCTGGTACTTCCGCCTTGAACTTTCATGATGATAACTACTAAGAGGAACGTCTCACCCAAAATGACTTTTCCCTCTTGCATTCGCACATGCAAAAGTAACCAGGAGAAATGAGGCACTCAGCCTATTTTAACCGTGCAGCTCACGCTGAATTGTGAACTCAGAAGAAAACATTCTCTCTAAGTGGCTAAGAGGAAGAATAGTTGAACTATAGAAAACGACGTAAAGTAAAAGTACCTAAAACAGGCTTAAGTTCCTGTAGTGGGAAAGGACCTAATATTTTGGTCCATCTTGTCAATACAACGGCAGTTGATTGTGCCACACTTTAAAGCTTTAAAAAGCACCTAAAAGTAGTCCATGCGACTTAACAGTGGCTAGTGTGTTCATCTGAGAATGTTGTTTTATCTTTTCTCTCATAGCGCTCATTTACTGCCATTATATTAAAAAGATGGACCAGAATTGTTTCTAAAATGTCTCCATTTTTTTCAAACATAAGCAAGTTATATTTGTTAAGAATGACAAGAGGGTTAGTAAATTATGACAGAATGTCCATTTTTGACTGCACTGTTCCTTTAAACAGAAACACCACACCAGCATGGTAGAATCACATGGACATTTTGGCAATCAGATATGTGGAGTGATTTACTCCAGACTAGAAGAGGCTATTTGCATATCAGGATGAATACTTTTGTCGACAGATCTGCTCTTATTGTTCTTTCATCTCTAGCATCGACATTTAATTCTTATTTTAAATTATAAGCTTTTCCCTGAATGCTGCATTGGTTGTATTCCATTTTATTGGTTGCTTTAAAAAATATCAATAACATATTCTACAAATATCAGTGTTTCTATATGTAAAGTGAAGTGTGTACTTTATTTGCCACCGTTGACACAAAAGGGAATTGCAATCTGTTTGTGTGAGTGTGCCGACTAGGTTGGACTTAACTGCTTTGTCTCAACCAATGATGTGAGTTTGGGGCTGGACTACTTATTTGTCTGAACAAGTCCAAACTTGATTTATAGGAATGCAATTCTGTTTGGTCTGCTAGTGGCGCAGAAATTACATACTTAACCTTTAAATACTGATTTTGACATCCAGATGCTCACAGATCAGGATATCTTGTTGAACCACATAGATTATTTCAGAAGCTGAATTTGGCGTGATTTGCCTCAGATATATTTATCAAAATGTAATTAATCTGATATAACATTTCCAGAAATTTTATCAGTGTAACAATGAATTGTACTAGGAAACATTTTTAATTGTTTTATCATAACACAAATGTTTACACCCAAATAATTTCATGCAATCTATTTAGTTTGAGTGCCTGCATCTAATTTTTACTGTTGTGTCTAAGGACAGAATGTCACTTGACACACTACTGTAAACATAATCATATTGTATATGTACTGCAGTTCATATTTATGTACTAAAAATACAAAGAAATTATTTAAAAAAAGACATATGATTGAAGATCTCTGAAACTGCAACTGGAAAGATATGCTTGGAAATTTTACACTGCAATTAGTGGTTGAGTGATTCAGGTTTTTGACTGGTAAACAAACATCTTTACAGCCAGGTGACCAATGGCTAATATACTGGCCTATACAGTGTAATACAATCTAATAATAGCAAATGTGATGTACAGTAAAATGGCTATTTATTTGACCAATATATACTCAAAATCACCTATAAGTATTGGAAAACAGAAAATGTGCACTATCCATTGACAAGGCTGCAGGCAAATCTTGGAACTGAATCTGGGCAGAACCGCTTATGTTAATCAGCCAAGTGGGCAAAGCTGACGGCTGGTGCAGACAAACTCAAAATAGTCCAATATCAGTCGATTTAATCAACCTGGCCTAATTTAAATTACATAAATGTCCTGTGCTTATGACGGCTGAAACTTGTAAAACTGGGTCTGCAGAAGAGGTGTTCTGGAAAGCATAGCAATTACACAGTATTGCTTGAGGCTGTGTCTCACAATATTGCTTTGCAAGAGCAATGCAAGGCCTTATTACTAGGACTTGATCTTAACAACATGCCTGTTCAGTGACAGCACTCTCTAGTGGTAGCTTATTCTTTTAGAAAATTCAGTGAGTGCATCTACATGCACATCACTATGCTGATAACCAGGGGCGTCAATTTGTTTAAGAAAGTGTTAAAAAAGTGTGATTTTTTTTTTTAATTAATGTGATTATTTAATCCGTAAAATAACACAGTAAATTCTGGGATTTTGTGAGTCAGTGGATAAATATTAGGATTAGTGAACTCTTATCCTGACTGTTTGGAATCACTGTAAAGTTTTTACCTCTGTTTCAGGAGTTCTGGGTTCCAATCCATCCTTATACAGGTGAAACTCGAAAAATTAGAATATCATGCAAAAGTTCATTAATTTCAGTAATTCAACTTAAAAGGTGAAACTAATATATTATATAGACTCATTACAAGCAAAGTAAGATATTTCAAGCCTTTATTTGATATAATTTTGATGATTATGGCTTAC